>NW_023276807.1:274075610-274385610 GCF_003668045.3 Cricetulus griseus
GAGCAGATTGGGAACATGGGGGAGGGGAGAGGGAGCTTGGAGAAAGACAGGGGGAGAAAAGGAGGGGAGAGGAGGACACAGGGAGCAGGAAGGTTGAATCAGGGTAGGAATAGAGAAGAGAAGGATGAGAGATCCCATAATAGAGGGAGCCATTATAAGATTGAGGAGAGATCTGGCACTAGGGAGATTTCCAGAGACCTACAAGGATGACACCAACTGGAACTCTAAGCAATATTTGGGAGGCTACCTTAATGGCCTTCCCCGATAATGAGATTGATGACTATCTTATATGCCACCCTAGAGTCTTCATCCAGTGGCTGATGGAAGCAGAGGCAGGCACCCATAGCTAAGCACTGAACTGAACTCCTGGAACCCAGTTGCAGAAAGGGAGGAATGATGAGCAAAGGGGTCAAGATCAGGCTGGTGAAACCCACAGAAACAGCTGACCTGAACAAGGGGGAGCTCATGGACCCCAGACTTATGGCTGAGAGGCCAGCATGGGACTGATGCAGACCCCTGAACATAGGTGTCAGTGAGGAGGCCTTGGCAATCTATGGGGCCTAGGGTAGTAGATCAGTATTTATCCCAAGTATACAAATAGGCGTTGGGAGCCCATTCCACATAGAAGGATGCTATCTCAGCCTGGACACATGGGGGAGAACCTAGGCCCTGCCTGGGATGATATGACAGACTTTTGAGATCCCCCATGGAGGGCCTCACCTTCCCTGGGGAGTAGAAGGGGAATGGGGTGTGGGTTGGGGGTTTGGTGTGGGGTGTGGGAGGAGAGGAGGAAAAGGGAGCTGGGACTGACATGTGACACAAGCTTGTTTCTAATTTAAAGAAAAAAAAAAAAAAGAAAAAAGAATGCTTGCTCCAAGAGGTAGACTACAGTGCTTGGAATCAAAGTGGGTGCTGAAATCCTAATATATATCATACATGTATCCTATGTAGTCCTTATATAATATTTATATATAAATATATTTAATTTTACATATGCACCTATATTAGGTTTGTAAGCCGAGCTAGCTACTGAACAGACATGATAGGTAGATTCACTCGAGAGGATATGGAGATGAGGTGTTTAAAACTCATTAAGCTTATGTGGTAAAAATTATCCTGAGATCAATAGGAACATGCAACTATGCAGGCAGAAGCAAGGACTGGAGACTAAAAGCTATTATGTCCCCATTGCAGTTATAAGTGGAGGACAGTATGGGCAGCTGTGCTTCCCATAAGCCATTGTACTGGAAGAATTTATCTGTGGTCCTCATAAGAGTCACTCAGTGTAAAGAGCTTATCATGTTGCAAACACAGATTAGTAGGGCAGTAGAGAGGTTTTCAATACTTGCTCTACTATGGAAGGAAAGTAGACTTGTTAGTAAGAACCAACGTTGTGGTGCACTACACAGAATGCAATGAGCTAGCCTGGTGTGCAGGGGGCCGAGGGGATGTACAACAGTAATAACTAGTGTTTTACAAGTCGACTCACCAGATTCATGATTCCCTGTTTCGCTATACCTCATGGGAAATCTGTGGAGTTATTGACTATGAATGATGGGTTGTTTTCTGTTGTTCAATCCCACGTCTCCCTGAACTGGTGGCAACAGGGCAGGAGGAAATATGGAGCCTTTTGAGTCACCATGAGCTGATGTTAATAGTACATACAAAACATTCTGCTGATGCCAAACCATATGATGCTGTATGGAGGCAGGGGAATCTCACACAGCTGGTTCACAGAATAATACGTCATCTTCCTAGCCCTGCGTCTGTTGTTGACAAGCTTCACACTGAGAGAAGGTTCATCTCAGAAAAGGTATGGCCAGGTATACTGAGAGTGACTGTTCTTCCTCTTCATTTCAAATGTTTTTTTTTTTTTTCTAGAGAAGAGCTATTCTTTGATAGTAGATGAATGAGTGAGAATATCCATCTCTAAATTCCACTGTACTGCTCTGAACAAGTGCAAGAAGGGAGCCCAGATTTAGAATACTGCAGTTTCCAGGATCCATCCAGGATCACCTATGTGGTGGCAGGCAATCAAGTTTTCATGTGGGTGCTTTGAAAGGAGTGCTGACTCAGGTTGTCACAATCCCATCTCCCTACCCCTTCAATTTCAGCACAGATTTAAAAAATATACAAAGTGAGAGTTTACCTGTGTCCATCAGAAATGGAAAGCATGTACGTTGTAGCCCCATTCAGAATGATTATAAAAAACTACAAGGCATTGGGTCAGGGTAGGGGGATTGTGTTCTACTGTAGTTAGACTATGTATACACTACACTTTCCTTTGTTTTAATGGAGGATGGCTTCCTTCTAAACATGCAATACTACAATAAATTAGTTTGTATTTGCCAAGTACATATCAGCAATGAATGAAGTGAGTTCCCTTTCAGAGCAGTGGTGATAAAAGAGAAGCTACTTCTTAAAGAAAAATCCATAAATAATAAATCTCTGATAATTGTATAATGAAGTTTTTGTATTTTTATACAAAATTAAAAAGAAAAAATTAAATCCTGAATAACTCTTGGGTGGTGTTAAAAACAACCACAGAGTTGTGGTCTCTGCAGTTGGTTACTGAGTAGCTATGAGCAGGGGCACAGATGAAGCCTCCTTTTCTTATATTATTCAAGCTATAAAGAGATACATCTGATGCCTCTTTGAAGTAAATTACATGCTTTATTGATTTTCAAAACTCAATAGGAAGAAATTACCAGAACTCAATTGTGTTTATTATGTTTAAAATCAAGCCTTCTCAAATATGAGATACTAATGTTAAGAGATACAAGCTTAAATATGTTTACCACATTTTTCTGTGCAATTAGTGTACTTCCTAGAATCTAATTGTTTAGTTTTAGAATGGGGTTGCAATTTCTGGTTTTACTCTTAACTGATTTATTCTTGGAAAATTACACACATGTGTACATTGCACTTTGATCATGTCCATCCTTCAACCCCTGCCTTTATCCCAGAGAGCCCCATCATATCTCCCTCCCAAATTCATATCCTCCTTCTATAATTTTTACTTATTTATTCTTTTAACCTACAGAATCCAATTAGGTTGCAATTTCTTATTTCTTTTTCTCCCAATTAACACAAGCCTTACACCAACTTGTAAAGGGTTGGTGTAAATGCAAATGCAATTTAACTTAGTAAGACCATTTGTCCCTTCCTCTACTAACATTTGACTATTGAGTTGGAAATGGCTGATAATTGAAGCTTAATTGTTACCCACTGTACATTTTTCACCTAATTGGGAAATGACTTCTGCTAGAACATATACCTTGACTATACTCAATGGAGAAGGCTGTGTGGTCAGCCACTGTGTTACAAAAGGTTTCCAGGCTTACAGAATGGAATAGGATTTTATGTGTCCCTGCTCTCCACAAACTGATACCAAGCCACCATTGCCAAAGACAGAACTCATTGAACATGTAGAAGTCAAGCTTGTGCCTATATAGAGCATTCAACTTTATGTGCTGGCATCTTTGGTACTAGAAGATACTATGCAGCTACCAAAGGAGGAACATACACAACAACTCAGCCCACACATTGATCTAAAATGGTGTCCTGCCTGCAAAATATGCTACTGAAATGGTGGCAAAAAGCTTGTGGGAGTAACCAACCAATATCTTTGACTGAAGGCCCACTCATAAGATGGAACTCACACCTAACATTGCTTGGGTGACCAAGAACCTGAGACTAGATGGCCCAGGGACCTAGGGTAATATCAAATACAACTGTTTAGTGGGAGGAGGAGGAGTAGCAATAAAAGAACTTCTAATGCCATTCCACCATACTCATAGATCAATGCCTTTGTCAGTCATCATGAGAGAAGGTTCCTTCTGTAGAAGATGTGAACAAATACAGAGACCTACAGATATACAATATACAGAGAGTGAGAAACCTTGGAACCCTAATCCCTAAATAGGATGTGTCTATCAAATTCCTCCCAACAGGACTCAGGGAACCCTGTGGAAGAGAAGATGGAATGAGTGAAAGAGCCAAAGAGGATGGAGGGTACAAATAACAAAGCCCTCTAAGTCAACAGGCTCAATATACATATGAACTTCCAGAAACTGAGGCAGCATGCACAGGGCCTGCATGGGTCTGCTCCGGATCTGTATCAGATGAGGTCTTAGAGCTGAAAGAATTGGACACATGCATTCATCCTTAACCCAGAAGCCATCTCCAATTGATAATTACATGCAAATGAAAATTTAGTTTGCTCCTAGAGAGTCTCACAGGAACCAAACTACGATCAAGAGTAGGCTGCATTCCTGGCAGTAGATGACCAACAGAAAACGAACTCAAGGGCATCATTGGAGATATCTTGTCTCCTAATGTCCTGTAAGGTTTTTTTCAAAATTTTTATCTTTTTTGTGTGTATACAAAATGTGTGTGTGTGTGTGTGTGTGTGTGTGTGTGTGTGTGTGTGTGTGTGTGTTGAGGATATATACATCCTGCAGGTCCTTTACATACATATTCTGGCTTCCAGTTAGTGTTTTTATGGGATTTCCGAGTGTGAGAAAATGTGTCTCTCTGTGTCTATGTCAGTTTCACAAGCTTTTTCTTGGGGACTTTTCCTTCTATTTGTTTGTTTTGTCCTCTTCTGATGTATTAGCTTTTGTTTTATCTTATATTTTATTTTATTATACTTTAGAAACATGTTGTTTTTTAATGTGTGACAAAAAAGGGGGTGGATGGGAGGTGAGGTGGGGAGGAACTGGGAGGAATTGAGAGAGGGGAAACTATAATTAGTATATATCATGTTAAGGGGAAAACTATTTGCACTAAAAGGACAAAAAAAAAAGAGTCATATCTGACTGTCCTGTGCTTTAGCAGTTTTAAGGCACCTATTATTTCTTTCATTTCCCAGATGAGGCAGGAAGTATTATCTTAATTTTTAACAACATAAACAATTCCATTTTTTTCAAATTGTGGTGAAGCACACATTTTACTGTAAATGAGGGATAAATTATGAATTACAGAAAAAAAGATATTTCAATTCTTTAAAGTTCTACTCTGATGATAAAGAAGTGGCAGCCTATTTTAGCCTGCTTTGACTACAAGCAATCCTGAGTGAGCTATGCTACAGTGAGGATTGTGGATCATTTCTTAATTAATCAATGTGGTGGGTAGGTATAGAATTACATGATTTTCATAGGTCACTTTCTCATTTCTATGGCCCTGGAAGAGTCAACAACAACCAAATTATGAATAAATATTTTACAAGAAGAGAGCTTGAAAGTAGAAAGGGTTCTAGGAAAACAGAAGTAACAAAGATCATTCCTATCATAGCATTGGACTTTGGAGCCACTATCAATTTGATATTCTTCGTTTGTAACTAGATTATTTCTTCTACACTCACTAAACCCTCCTGAGGAAAGGTAACATAGTAACATCTGCTTCTCATGTCATTAGAGTCAGCCTACTCTATACATGTCTTCTGAGATAGGTAGTATGTCTGAGCCACACTAACCAGAAGACCTACAATCTCACTTCACCCCCCAAAATTGCTTTACTACTGTGTAGTAGTTAGGAATTCCAGATCAATAAAAAACTAATAAGCAGGGGGGGCGCGGGGGGGGGGGCACACGCCTTTAATCCCAGCACTCGGGAGGAAGAGGCAGGCAGATCTCTTGAAAAACCAAAAAAAAAAAAAAAAGCAATGCAATAACTGTCAGTGATTAATTGTTAAAGAAATGATATAAAATCTAAATACTATAATTGGGGGAAATTATTTTCATTAAGACACTGTAAACTTACCCATGACAACAATATTCCAAAGTGTTTTTTTATGTATCTTTTAAATTCAGTCGAATGTGATGTTACCAGTGTGAAATTAGGAGTGTCTTTGTGTTTGCCACTTCATCTCTTGCCCACTTCAACTAATCATGTTTGATTCTTTACAATGTTACAGATTTCCAGAAATGTTTGTTCCACAGATACCACAGTTCCATCTTTCAATAATGAGCACTCTCCACTCCTCACAGAAACCCATTTCTAATAGGTCAATTGAAACTTGTACTGAGTAAACTGAGAACTTCATCTGTCACTTGGCTAACTCACCCCTAGATTCCTTGATAACTGTATAGTCATGGAGACACATAATCTGTATAGACTAGGGCATGCCAACATTCCAACAGCTTGTAAATTTTCTACTATTTTTATTGTGAGAAAATATGTATAATAAAAATTAGGACAGAAAATGGACAGACCTAGTTTTGCCATAAAAAGCTTAGATTACTCTATGGCTGTTGCCATCATAAAGCCAAAAAGAAATAATCTAGACTTACATTCAACAACAACACAAAACAAACAATAAAACATAAAAAACCAACATGGTAAGACATCTAATTTGGGGTTGGGTTGATTTTGGACTCCAGAAAGATGAGTGCAACGTGAGTGATGTATTCACCATGTCCACATGCATCCTTTGCACCATTTTTAGAACTTCTTGAATGACTTTCTTTTGCCAGCTTACAGAGCCAACAGACTAAGGAAGGCTTTTACCGATGGCGTTAGTTTCTGTGTGTTACCTTCCGATGGTATTCACTAACTCAAGAGAGTTACTTCTCTTCATAAACTCTGATTCTCTCACCCAGGAAATATAAATTATTCCTACTGATGATATTACATATTTGATGCACACACTAAATGCTGAACATAAAAAAAACACATGAATGTATGAGTACACACATTAACAGGACCCTTCTCAATAGTGAATATTACTACTGTCTTGGGCAATGAAAATAGCTGGATATGTCAATTTACACGGGAGACACCATTTGTCTAATATAGATTGTACTATCACTGATACAAAGTATAACACTTCATCTCTGATCACAACCTATTATAGACCAAAGAGGATGGGGTTATATGACATGGCAAACTTTTCTGTTATAGAATTTTTTTCTCAAATGGAAAGGGTCCCTCAAAATGAAGGGCATTGGATAAAGAAGTTACTAATTGACATTGGAAAGAGAGACAAACATGAAAACACATTCTGATCCTGACAAGAAAATTTGGGGGATATTAGAAACCTTATTTTTGGGAGATATTAGAAATTCATGTCTCATAGGATCCTAAAGACAATGGGAAATTTATCCAAAATGGGAAGTGGCAAGAGGTAAACAATAGATAGCAAGTCTATGCAGAAACCACGAGTAGCAGCATTAACCAGACAAGTAATCTCAGGTAAAAACCATTAACTAGCCACCTGACAATAATACCTATAAATCTGTGTTTGACAAAATGGTTGGAAACAAATCATTCACTACCACACTGTGAAGGTAACATTTTCTCAATTCAGGTAATGCAAAGACCCTCTAAGAAACTGCTTTACAAATCTAAAACCTGTCAAGAGTCATCATAGAAATCTGGATTTTTAAACACGCTAATGGAAAAGGTTTCATCCCTGGCCTAACAAAAATTGGAGAGAGGCCAATTAAAAATTATTTCATAACATATCCTTTATTTAAATTCTTTAATTACACTCTTTTACATATCCATCCCCCCATTCCTTCACCCTCCCATCCTCCCATGTTCCTCACCAACCCCCCAGCCCATCCCCCAACTCCTCCCCAGGGATAGTGAGTCCCTTCACCAGGGACCTTCAAAGTCTGCCATATCATTTTGGGGGAGGGCCTAGGCCCTCCTTGCTGTATCTGGGATGCAATAGTATCCCTCCATAGGGAATGGGCTCCCAAAGTCCATTTGTGCTCTAGGGTTAAAGACTGGCTCCACTGTTAGAGGTCCCATAGACTGTCTTGGCCTCCTAGCTGGCACCCACATTCAGAGGGCGTGGTTTGGTCCAATGCTGTTTCCCCAGCTTTATGACTAGGGTCTACATGCTCTCAGTAGGTCAGGTCAACTGTATCTGCAGGTTTCTGCAGCTCCATCTTGGCCCCTTTGTTCATCCCTCCTCCCTCTCCACAACTGGATTCTAGGAGTATGGTTCAGTGCTTAGCTGTGGGTGCCTGTTTCTTCTTCGAACAGCTACTCGATGAAGACTCTAAGAATGATAACCAAGGTAGACATCAATCTCATTATAGGGGAAGGACATCAATGGCATAATCTCTACCAATGCCTGGATTCTTAGTTGGGGTCATTCCTGTGGATCCCCTAACATTTCCCCTGTGCCAGAAACATTTTTAACAGAGAATTTTTTAAAAACATATAACAAATACTGGTAGCTGTGGGGAATCTTATCAACTTTTTATAACATTTTCAGAGTCAAGTTTACTAAAAATTAAGTTGATCACACCATATGAATGTTTGGAAGTTATAATCACATATAAGTAAGACTGAATATTTGAAGTCACTGTCTTAGTTAGGGTTTTATTTCTGTGAAGAGATACCAAGACAATGGCAACTCTAAAGGAAAACAATTAATTGAGACTGGCTTACAGTTTCAGGGATTTACTCCATTATCACCATGGTGAGAATTATGGCAGCTTGCAGGCAGACATGGGACTGGAGAAATACCTGAGAATTCAACATCATGATCTACAGACAACAGGAGACTGGGCATATAAGAACTTAAATCCTTCCTCCATAGTAACATACTTCCTCCAACAAGGCCACCCCTATTCCAACAAGAGCACATCTCCTATCAGTGTCACTCTCAATAGGCCAATAATTCACATGAATCTATGGAGGTCATTCCTATTCAGACCACCACATTACACTCCCTGGCCTCCATAGGCTTGGAGCAATTCAATAATGCATAGATGTATCTAGTCCATGTTAATATCTCCACATGTTAATATCTTGCAGGACAGGCAAGACACAGAGAAGCCTCTGGCTACATATAACAGTCTCAAAGTTGTTTAAACATGCAAAGTTCAACGTTTCCTCTGAGACTCATGCAATCTTTTAACTGTAGCACTATGTAAAATAAAAATAAAAATTCAGACCACATACTTCCAACACATAATAGCACAGATTATACCATTACCATTCCAAAATGGAGGAAAGGGAGCATAGTAAGGAAAAGCTGACTCAAAAGAGACTGGAAACCAACTGGGCAAACTCCAAACTCTGCATTTCCATATAGATGTCAAAATGCTCTTCAGATTTCCAACTCCTTTCAGCTTTGCTGACCTCAATATAATTCTTTCTCTTGGTCATTCCTATTCAATCTACCATACTCATCCACCCAAGCTTTTTATTCTTCTGTTTATAAGAAATGAAATGACCTACTCATAACACCATCATTAAATTGTTGACTTTTTTCACCTTGTGGTAGAAGTAGCCAGCTGTACAACTCTTCACTATACAGCATCTATTCAGAAAAATCTATAAATCATAAGTAAATTTCCTTTGTTAGAATCATAGTTTACAGAGAAGCAGAGTAGGCGTTTCAACTTTTTCCTCTTGAGGCTAGCACTTTATTAAAATTTTAATTTCTAAAATTAATATAGTATTTACAAAATACAATATAAGTAATTCCCCATCATTTAGTTGAGGCAACACATAGCCATGGGAGAAGCAGAGTTGGTGAAGTCACAAGGTAGGGTTAGACAATACTGATGCTGTCATTCTCTTTTGTCATATACAGGTGTTAGAAGCTGTGGCTGGCCAGCACTTTGAAGTGATGGACTGTGTGGTAAGAAACATGTCAATTATCACCCATTTAAAACTAAAATGTCCTGGTGTTTGAAGAGTGATGATTTTGTGCATGCTGCTGTTTTATTTTCTGAGTCGCATATCTCTGGAATGAAAGTGTATAGCACCATTTTTTCTACTAAAAACAGCAATTAAAGCTTTAAAAATATACATATTAGAAGATCACACACTCATATCTTGTGAATATCATAAACACCACATACAGAAGATGGTACATTATGCATGAGCTGTGGTTTGCTATTCCCTCCACTACATGACAGTAAAGACTGTGTAAGTGTTTGTGTCTACGGTCCTGGTTAGATACCAAAGTTTCAACAGCAGTATCATTTCAATTGGTGTTTTACATCTAGGGGTATTAAATTACACTTTGAAAGCACTGCACATTTAATTTTAGACTGCTTCCCACACTGAACTAAAGGTGAGTTGTGCAAGGCATAAACAAATTGTAATAATTTTACTAGGAAAAATTCAAGATGAGCCTTTATTGAGAATGGGTCACGCTTTCAACAAAATACACCAAAGGGGGGAATTCACCTAAAAGAATTACAGAAAGTGAAAGAGGGCTACTGTACCATATTTACCCAGAATGGACTGCTTTCTCTTCCTCTCCATATCAGAATCTCACACTATCCAGGGCATTCAGCAATTGCTCTGCTGAGTCAAGTTTCAGCATCTATTAGTCGATGTTTTATATGAGATGTTTTATATTTCTTGGTAAGAGATTGTAATGGAAAGAGATTGGAATTGCCTTGGAAGACACCTGTAAAAAACCAGCAGCAGGAAGTCTGGATCCTCAACAATCAAAAGAGACACTTCCATCCAGTTCTCAGCTCTTCAGCCTCAAAATATTACACATTTTGTTTGATATGGGAACAGTTTCACCAAAATCTGCATGCTTTGAAACTTTGTACTTAAATGTGTGATACACACTTAAGCTTCATTTTTTAAATATATAAGCAAAGGGTCTGGAAAGATGGCTCAGCAATTAAGAGCACTAGCTGCTTTTTGAGAGGAAATGCATTCAATTCCCAGCACCCACATGGAAGCTCGCAACCTTCCATAACTCTGGTTCCAGGAGAACTAACATCTTGTTGTGGTCTCCACAGGTATTACATACATGCAGTACACAGCATACATTCATGGAAAACCATCATACACTTGTACACATAATATAAAGTGATGAATTAAAATGATGTTTCTATACAAGATAATACATGGAGTTTCAAGCTTTCTCTGAGAATTGGTAGTAGGCTAGTGAACGATTTTTGGAGAGTACCTGTTGCAAAGCCCCTCCAAATCACAGAAGAGGAAAACAGGGCAGGGGGAGGAGAGGGGATGATAAAAGGAGGGAAAAAAAAGAAAACTGTAATCCTGTCATTAACAAAAACTAGTTACAAGGTAGACCATAGGGAAAAGAAAACCATCTTCTCTTCTAAACAACAGATATCCCTGATACGTGCAGGTCTCTCAACACAGCACACAGCAACTCAGTGAGGCAAGAGAGGTCTCCACCAGAACTGACAAGTCTTTATTCTACACAAGCCCCCACATGCCTAAGTCCAAATGAAACCTCCACTCACCACAGTGCAAATCTTTCCAGGACAGGAACAGAAAAACCTGTAGAATATTGCCAACTGTCAGTGCCTTTTTAAAAAAAAAAAACATATTTTACAACAGCCACTTTGGAAATTATTCAACACCTTGAAAGAGTCAGTGACAGAGATGGAGATTCTTAGAAGCAGACTCTGAATCAAGCCCACAAGCCAGAGATTCCTACTTGCAGCCAGCATTCCCCCAACCTTGTTTTGTGATTTGAAGATGAAAGTACACTAAATGAGGTGAACTGCCTGAAGATTTTGGCCATCATCTTCATAAAAATCATATACAGAAGCAGACATTTCCATTAAGGGATATCATATATTAATATAATAAGTCACCCTGAAAGGAAATACAAATGAAAAGAATTTAGATTCTTGCACATGGAAAATAATATCAGTCTTTCTAGAATATTCTTTTCACTTGTGATTGTCCAAACTCTGCATTTCCCAGGTTTTGGCCAGACTAGAGGCAGATCAAAAACTCATTTAAATGATGAAGGAGTTGTCTAAGAGGATTAGAATTTAGTGAACTTTCAGGTGAATGGCAATGGAGTCATCAGCTGACTATAAAGTTAAAAATCTGTTGAAGGATCTGCCAGTAAATCAAGTTCCAAGTTCCAGCTGTTGAGGCTTGTTAGGAGCCAAAGATCTCAGGGCTTAGCATGAGATCCTAGGCCATTCTTGGCCGGCCTCATAATTGTATATTAACCTTTACATAGCAGCTCCTTAGAACCTCAGCTCAAGAAAAGAAACAACTTGACCCAGTCCTCCACCCACAGGCTCAGTCACCTAGGCAACCCTTCCTGGACCTCTTACTCATGAACTCTTTATCCTGCCAAACATCCTCTTTGTGGCTTCCTAATATCCTGCCTACGCTAAAACCTGGTGCACAAACAACCCATTTTACCCCTCCCCATATCCTGCTCTACTGACTATATAAGCTAGCCTGAGAAAAATTAAGTTTGCCACTTGATCAGAATCCTGCCTTGTGGTCGTTCTTTCTGTGTCTCTTGTCCCCATTCCCTATCCCTGACTCTCTTGCCCCAGGTTGACATCCTGCAGGTCGGGACAGGGGCTTACAATGGGAGATCACAGAGCAGGAAGAGTCCCTGAGGTCAGCCTGCTCCTACCACTGGCTGGTTCATCATTATCTCCTGAGTATGGGGTGACAGTGACTGACAGCATAGCACATGTGCATGAGGTTCACTGATCTGATTCCAGTTTTAAAAATAGGCTCCTGAGCATAAGTTAGTGCTTCTTTTTACTTCTTTTTCATCTTTATATCTTAAAATAAAATGTAAGTGTGACATATGTTTCAAGCAAGTTGGCACAGAAACCAGAAAAGGTAAGAACTCTCTTAGACACTGTAGTCCCAAAAACAGGTCACATATAGCCACCTCAAGCCTCTCTAAGTATGTGTGTTCCCAATATACAGAATAACCCAATAAACTGGTGTCTCATCCCCAGGACCCTTCACTCTGCCCAGCAATGTATTCACCACCCATGCTTCTGTGTTTGCAGATAAGCTGCTGATAAAAATGGAATAGTATATTGGTCTTGAGGTGACATGCTCTTCAAGAGCAGACTGTGAGCTTGAGAGTCATTTCAAATTTTGCTTTTTCAGGCATAGGTCACCTCTAAGTTTGATTGATGACTCTTGCCTCTGAGTAGAGGTAGGATAGCAATGTTTTGAATGTTATTTTGTACATGTCTCCTTGTTCCTTTCTTTCTGTTCTTGCTCAATGTTGACTTGAACTTGACACTATAAATTATAAGTACCTAGAACAGATTGAGTGAGAAAAAGGAAAGTCAGAGATGGAAGTCCACATAGACCAAAAATGTAAAATGAAGTAACAAGAGAAATAAGAGATTATATATAGAAATGAGCCAGGATACTAAATGAAACATGAAGTTAAAATTAAGTGGTAGGAGGAAGAAAAGCCATAAAGGCTTCAGAAGCCTGGCAAGAAAAGAAAGGAAATTCATATTGCTAAAAATTATAGCCAGGTTCTATGTCACACAATGCACACATATCCCAAGTCTGGGATGTGCTTCATCCTAAGTGTCAGAGCTCTGAGAAGGGAATAATAGGTCTCTGGAAATCTGCACCATTGACCCAGATGGAACAGGCTACAACTGTCCTGCCTAAGAATTGGCCATACAACCTTAACAAGTCACTTGGCTTTCCTCTAATGCTATCATCTCATCCTTAAAGTGAAGACAGTCATCAATTCATGACTGTACTGAGGTATATTTTCCAAGAATTAGATTCACTAGCAATGTGCATGTAAATAGTTGAGACAAAGCATTATACTAAGATGGAACTCTAAGAATGTTTACTGTAAAGCAGTTTAAAACTTGGTGAGCTATCTACTAATTCCCTAGAGTGAAAATATTCACTTATGAACATTTTAGAGTGTACGGTTCTTAGGAACTTGAAAATTGAAGCATGGGTGAAGACTGAAGGGTGGATGAAGGAGGGAGAGAGGAGAAGAGAAAGGATTAGTTTTACTGTTATCTACCTATGAGAAGAAAAGGCATCTTAAAGCCTTCACAGCAGGAAACCTTAGTTCTAAGAAACATTGCAATTTGGAAGCTTCTATGGTCAAACTTTGTCTTATAACTAGCAAAAATAACATTTATGTTATAAAATCGCCTACTAAAAATAAGATGAATAGACATTTCAGTAGCCAAGAAATTGTTTTATCTTCCGATGAAAACCAAATAAAAGCCAGTTTAAAATTAGTATGGCAGCACCCTGGAGAGTAGTAAACATGAAAACCACAGAGAGAATTTATTGCCTCAAAAAGCCAAAAGGCAATTCATAAGTATGTCACACTTTCCTCTTTTAACAGCTTTACAGGAAAACAAAATAAAACAAAGCAAAAACAAAAATGTATAGCCCTCCTCAAGGACTGCAAGATTCTCTGGCAATGATTCAGTGAAGCTGGATTCTCACTTAGCTATGAGAACCATAAAGAAGAAGGCTGAAGTTCAGGACAAACCCAGGACACCTACTATTATATAAAGGAGGCCACTGCTGCATATGTGCAAAAACATGCAAAAGGCAACACAAAGAAGAAACTAGAGAATAGCCACACCAGAGATTTGACATCACAGCTGAATGCTCTAGAAAATGGAAGCAAATTCACCCCAGAGGAGCAGACGCCAGGGAATAATCAAACTGAGGACAGAAATCAATAAAGTCTAAACAAAGAAAACAATTCAAAGAATCAATATAACAAACAGTTGGTTCTTCGAGAAAATCAACAAGATAGAAAAACCGTTATCCAAACTAACCAAAAGGCAGAGAGAGATCATGCAAATTAACAAAATCAGAGATGAAAAGGGGGACATAACATTGGACAATGAGGAAATCCAGAGAATCTTCAGGTCATACTTTGAAAACCTGTACTCCACAAAATTTGAAAATTTAAAGGAAATGGACAATTTTCTGGACAGTTATCACTTACCAAAATTGAATCAAGAACAGATAAGCAATTTAAACAGACCTATAACCTCTAAGGAAATAGAAGCAGTCATCAAAAGTCTCCCAACAAAAAAAAGCCCAGGGACAGATGGATTCACTGCAGAATTCTACCAGAAATTCAAAGAAGTGAAAATACCAATACTCCTCAAATTGTTCCACAAAATAGAAGCAGAAGGGACATTGCCAAACTCTTTTTACAAGGCTACAATAACCTTGATACCCAAGCCACACAAAGACACAACTAAGAAAGAGAACTACAGACCAATATCCCTCATGAACATTGATGCAAAAATTCTCAATAAAATCCTGTCACATTGAATACAAGATCATATCAGAGAAATCATCCACCATGATCAAGTAGGCTTCATCCCAGGGATGCAAGGATGGTTCAACATATGAAAATCCATCAATGTAATCCACCATATAAACAGACTGAGGGGAAACAAAACCACTTGATCATCTCACTAGATGCTGAAAAAGCCTTTGACAAAATCCAACACCCCTTCATGATAAAGGTCTTGGAGAAATCAGGGATAACAGGAACATACCTCAACATAATAAAAGCAATATACAGCAAGCCAACATCAAATTAAATGGAGAGAAACTCATCCAATTCCTCTAAAATCAGGGACAAGACAAGGCTGTTCACTCTCTCCCTACCTCTTCAATATTGTCCTTGAAGTCCTAGCTAGAGCAATAAGACAACAAAAGGAGATCAAGGGAATACAAATCGGAAAGGAAGAAGTCAAACTCTCACTATATGCAGACGATAAGATAGTCTACATTGGTGACCCGAGAAACTCTACCAGGGAACTTCTACAGCTGATAAACACCTTCAGCAAAGTGGCAGGATACAAGATTAACTCAAAAAAATCCATAGCCCTACTATATACCGATGGCACATTGGTGGAGAAAGAAATCACATCACCCTTTACAATTGCCACAAACAACAAAATACCTTGAGGTAACACTAACCAAAAATGTGAAAGACTTGTACCATAAGAATTTTGAGTCTCTAAAGAAAGAATTTAAAGAAGATACCAGAAAATGGAAAGATCTCCCATGCTCTTGGATAGGTAGGATCAACATAGTAAAAATAGCCATCTTGCCAAAAACAATCTACAGATTCAATGCAATCCCCCCATCAAAATCCCAACACAATTCTTCACAGACCTTGAAAGAACAATTCTCAACTTTATATGGAGAAACAAAAGACCCAGGATAGCCAAAACAACTCTATACAATAAAGGAACTTCTGGAGGCATCACCATCTCTGACTTCAAGCTCTATTACAGAGCTATAGTCCTGAAAACAGCTTGGTACTGGCACAAAAATAGACTGATAGACCAATGGAATAGAATTGAAAACCCTGATATTAACCCACACGTCTATGAACACCTGATTTTTGACAAACAATCCAAATTTATATGATGGAACAAAGAGAACATCTTCAACAAATGGTACTGGCATAACAAGTTGCAGGCACGTAGAATACTGCAGTTAGACGCAAGCCTATCACTTTGCACAAAACTTAAGTCAAAATGGATCAAAGATCTCAACATAAATCCAGCTACACTGAACCTATTAGAAGACAAAGTGGGAAATATCCTTGAATTAATTGGTACAGGAGACTGTTTCCTGAACATTACACTAGTAACACAGACACCGAGGTCAACAGTTGATAAATGGGACCACCTGAAACTGAGAAGCTTCTGTAAAGCAAAGGAGACAGTCAGCAAGACAAAACGGCAGCCAACAGACTGGCAACCCCACATCTGACAGAGGGCTGATCTCCAAAATATACAAAGAACTCAAGAAGCTAGTCCCCCAAACACCAAACAACCAGATTAAAAAGTGGTGTACAGAACTAAATAGACAATTCTCAGTAGAGGAATCTAAAATGGCTGAAAGACACATAAGAAAGTGTTCAACATCCTTAGCCATCAGGGAAATGCAAATCAAAACAACTCTGAAATACCATCTTACTCCTGTCAGAATGGCTAAAATCAAAAACACCAATGACAGTTCATGTTGGAGAGGATATGGAGAAAGGGGAACACTTCTCCACTGCTGGTGGGAGTGCCAACTTGTACAACCACTTTGGAAATCAGTATGGAGACTCCTCAAAAAAATTGGGAATCAGTCTACCATAAGATCCAGCAATTCCACTCCTAGGCATATACCCAAAAGAAGCACATTCATACAACAAGGACATATGTTCAACGATGTTCATTGCAGCACTATTTGTAATAGCCAGAAACTGGAAGCAGCCTAGATGACCCTCAAGCGAAGAATGGATGGAGAAAATGTGGTACATTTACACAATGGAATACTACTCAGCGGAAAAAAACAATGGAATCTTGAAATTTGCAGGAAAATGGATGGATCTAGAAGAAACCACTCTTAGGAGGTAACCCAATCGCAAAAAGACAAACATGGTATGTACTCACTCATATGCAGATTTTAGACATAGAATAAGGATTACCAGCCTACAATCCACACTGCCAAAGAAGCTAATAAACAAGGAGGTCTCTAAGAGAGACATACATGGTCCCCTGGAGAAGGGGAGAGTTTCAAGATCTGCTGAGCAAATTGGGAGCACGGGAAGAGAGGGGAGGGAGCTAGGAGAATGAGAAGGGGAGAAGAAGAGGGATGCCGAGGACATGAGGGAGCAGAAATATGAGTGGGGGAAGAATACACGATAACAAGAATGGAGATATCATAATAAAGGGAGACATTTTTGGTTTACAGAGAAATCAGGCACTAGGGAAATGTCTGGAGATCTACAAAGATGACACCAGCTAACTATCTCAGCAACGGAGGAGAGGCTACCTTAAATGCCCTTCCCTGATTATGAGATTGATCACTGACTTATATACCTTCATCCAGCAGCTGGTGGAAGTAGAAGCAGACACCCATAACTAATCACAAATTTGAACTAGAACCCACATGCATAGAAGGACCAGTGAAGAGCACAGAGGTCCAGACCAGGCTGGTGAAACACACAGAAACAGCTGACCTGAACATCTGGGAACTCTTGCTCCCCAGTCTGATAGCTGGGATACCAGCATGGGACTGATCCAGACCCCAGGAACATGGGTTTCTGTGATGAAACCTCAGAAATCTATGGGACCTCCTATAGAAGCCCAGTATTTATCCCTAGCATAGGTGTGGACTTTGGGAGCCCATTCCATATAGAGGAATACTCCTTGAGCCAAGACACACCACGGGGGTGGGCCTAGGCCCTATCCCAAAGGATACGAAAGACTCTGATGACACCCTATGGAATGCCTCACCATCCAGGGGGAGCAGAAAAGATATGTGTCAGATAAGGTTTTAGTTGGGAGGGGGAGAAAGGGGGGATGGGGAAAAGGGAACTGGGAATGTCATGTAAAACAATCCTGTTTCTAATTCAAATAAAAAAGTTGGAAAAATCATCAAAGAATTAGCATTTTTAAAAACCTTTAAAATCCCCTAAGCTACAAAATCCTGACCCTGTCTCTAGAGAATGCTCCCTGGCATCCGCATTCACTTTTCATTCACACAGTCTGCTTTTAGAGCCTCAGCAGCCCAGCTTTCCTCGTTCTGCAAATGCAGTATTGGTCCCTAGAGAAAATCAATCTCACCTCAAAGTAAGACTGTCCATGAAATCCCCATCTTTCTTCCCAAACCAGAGCTCTGAGTGAATGGAAACCAATAACCACAAAGCAGATTCCTCTCTTCTGGATTTATTCAGTAAACATTACCAAGATGAGGAAGATAAGTTCACCAGAGAACTTACCCCACCTCCCATACCTCTAGCTCAAAGATGGGCAGCAGAGTATATCTGGGTGTGTGAAACTAGAATTATAGATTATAATTTAAGTCTTGATCATGAAGTTATAACTGGATTAAGTGGCATTTTTATTTGAATTTTAGAAAATGCAGATCTCTCTCTCTCTCTCTCTCTCTCTCTCTCTCTCTCTGTGTGTGTGTGTGTGTGTGTGTGTGTGTGTGTGTGTGTGTGTGTGTAAATTCACTATGTAGCCCAGGCTGGCTATATCATAGCAAAGCTTCTGTCTCAGCTGGGAGTAAAATCATGAGTTACTATGCTCACCTTGAAGGAAAGATACTTATTAGAAAATCCCATCATTGGTGCTTCTGTCTTTTCTGTGTGTAAAGGGCATCAAATTAAGCTAGAGAAGAACAAAGTAACAAGTTAATGTGATAAACTGACAACTTCAAACTTGTTGTCTAACTCTTTTTCATCAAAAAGGATCCAAAAGAAACAATCAGGAATACACAAACTCAAAGAGCTAAACATTTGAAGAGACAGAAAATGCACAATGGAGTAGAAAGGAACTTTACATGATAGATACACAGATAGTCATTTCAGCAGATCTGAGAGAGGACTGACAGACATGAGTTCTCACAGGAAAGGGGGAAAATGTATGGTGAAAGCAGTGTGACTGCAAGATTTTTGCACTAAGAGATAATCTACAAAGTGATGGGATAGTGGGATAGATAGAAAGTTCAAGCAAAAATATGTAAAATTATAGTGTGATGATGTACAAATTTTTATTAATTTTAGGATTTGTTACTATATTTTTAAAAATTATTTGATATTTCTGTATGCTTCCTTAAAGAATGCTTACTTTTAAGGGACTGGGAAATGGCTCAGCGAATAAAGTGTCTGTAGTACAAGCATGTGTTTCAGAATTCAGATCTCTCCAGCCCACATGAAAAGCTGCACATGGTTGTACATGCCTGAAATTCTACAAGGAAGGGTAGAAGTGGACATTAGAAACAGGAGGCTTGCTCAGACTCAGTGAGAGAC
Source organism: Cricetulus griseus (assembly GCF_003668045.3). NCBI lineage: Eukaryota > Metazoa > Chordata > Mammalia > Rodentia > Cricetidae > Cricetulus > Cricetulus griseus. The sequence continues at coordinate 274,095,142 of NW_023276807.1, forward strand.
CTGCTCCCAAGGAAATAAGGCAGACAGCAATACAGGGGAATACTAGACAACCTCCTCCAGCTCCTACATGTTCATTCACACCTGAGTGCACAAACACATGCACACACACACACAGAATCCTTGCCCTCTGGGATTGTTACATAGTTCAAGAACTGCTCCATGATCCCAGACAAACATGCTTCCCTGTGTCTGGTCACTGATACTGTTTCTAGAGTCCCCAGCCATGTTTTTAGGAAACTAGTCAGAAATGTACTCTTACCCCATTAATTCTGAATTTTGGTGAGGTTGTAGACTTTGGGTCTTAGTAATTTTCTAGGGTGATATTCCTCTAGATAATTTGAAACCTATATTTGGAACTGTAGAAAATGAGGTTTTAAACAAAATGAGAGGTGGCTTAGGAACAGTTTATTTGACCCAGATAGTACCCTACAGATGATAGAAAAGATTCATCAGAAATTAGTCTCTACTTCCCTAAACTATAGTGCATTGAAATCATATTTTAGGAGAGTATTTATAAATCATGTAAGTGATCAGACATGGGGACACATAGAGCTTATCGGTACACGGGGGGAAATTGTCATGGCTACTAGATATTCACCTGGAGACTAAAAAGTATTTATGGGTTTTATACTTTCCACATGAATTCAGTTTCGAGTAATGTACCAGCTTTCCCAGCAAAAACTCCTGTCAAATTATGGCTTCAGAATTACCTAAATCTGTTAGATTTGCTTTTACCTAAATTTGAAATAACAATTTTATTTTGATTTTCCCCTCTGTATTGTGACAATCATCTGTTGTGGAATATCACTTTCAAACAAATTTCATGCTGTGTTAAAAATTTAAAAGGAACTCAGCAAGTTTTTGATGTATCACCAAAAGTTCACAAGGATCCTGTTTTAACCTCCACCAATATCAATGGTGAATTCTACTTCTATGGCTCACAAGCATAACTTAGAGCACATTCCACATTGGACCCAGGGAACAGGGACATCAATCAGCAGAGAGGAGCACCTGCAGTGCAAACATGAGGACCTGAATTCAAATCTCCAGCACACACATAAAAAGTCATGCATACCCATACACATGTCTATTGCCCCAGCATTTGAGGGGTAGGAGGGAAGTGGAAGAGAAAGATCACTTGGTATTTCTGGCCATCAGGGATATAGAAGTGGCTGGAGGAGAAAATGTAAATGCATGTGATCCTATTTTGTGTATGTGTATGAAATTCTGAAGAACAAAAGTTATGAAATAGAAAAGGCTCAATAAAAATAGTTAGCTATTTTCCCATTAAGCTTATCCCACTTACTGTTTTAAGCTATTCTTACTACTGTCTGATAATGTCTACTTCAATATTATCTCATTTCTTATCCTATTCAAGTTTTTGACAACAGGTAATGTTTTTGGAGTATAATATTTTGGAAATGTTCTTTAACATTTCAGCTTCATTACATTAGCAACAATGCTTCCTCCCAGTTTTCCTCATCTATTTCTAAACCTTATTCTGCCTCCCATTATAAGGTCTATTCTTATCTCTTAAATCTACTTATTCTTTCAGGTCTTTTACCTTTTTTTGTTCTCACCATATCTGATCTCCCCAGACAATGCCATCTACTCTCATGCTTGCAAATACTGCTTTAATTCCAATGATTATCAAATCTCTGCCTCCAATCTTAAACCAAACCTTCAGCACCTTTCTTCATTAATAGCCACCAGAATAAATTTATCCTTCTATATTTTTATTATATTCTGACAATTCATATATGCATGCATACAATGTGCTTTGATCATATTCACATACTCTTCTTCCCTATAGCTCCTCCATCCCCACCCCTACCTACTACCAAATTTGTGTCCATTTCCTTTTTTTCAGTAACTAATGAAGTCCAGTTTTAACTGTGCATTTATTCATGCTGGAGTGTTGCCAACACTAGGGGTTGTGGCTCATGAATCCTTCCCACCTCCATGCTGTAATGCTGATTGGCTCGATTTTGTGCAGTCTTATGCAGGCAACCACAGCTGCAATAAGCTAATTAGTAAAGTGGATCCATAATACTCAGAAGACATTATTTTAATTTGGTCCTCCATGACCTCTATATTTTACAGTCATTCTGAGATCTCTTCCATGGTGGTCCCTGAGCTTTTGGAGGAGGGATATGCATGTCCCTTTTGTGGCTGAGAACTACACAAATACTTATTCTCTGAATTTTGACCAGTTATAAATTTCTTGGTTAACCAATATCCACAAAACATAGCTACAGAGCTATAAATTTAGGGTACAGTTTGACACTGTGTCCATTTAGCAAAAATAATAATAGTAGTTTAATAGTAGTTCGGTCTATAGTATGACCTCCTCAACCATGGGTTATTGGCTAGATTTGCAGTACCAGCTATAATTCCACTATTGCACCAATAGGCCTCTCCCTTGCTCTGACTGTCATTATAACACAGGTTATATGAAGGACAAAGGAAGAGTATTGGGGGGATTTTGTGAGGAGAGGTGTAACACAAATAAATAAATGAACCCAGGAACAAATAAAAGACCCAGTGACTGATATTGATGTTCAAACTTCAACCTTAATATCAGAAAAGCAAAGAAGCTGGCCACTAGTTTCTTTCCTCTACCTCAGGGTGAATGGGATGAAACTGTCTCCACAAGCTCTCCAAGCCTCAGACTGTAACCTCTCCTCACTGTGGCTGGAGAATGAATACCTATACTGAGACCTTGCTTCTGTCTTATATACTTCCCTAATGTTGGGGTTAAAGGTGTGAGCCATAATTCTCTTTTAGACTGATTCACTCTTGTGTATATCTGGGTAGCCTAGGACTCACAGAGACTGGTCTATCTCTTATCTTGAGTCCCAGGATTAAAGGTGTGTACCACCACCTCCTAGCTTCTGGCTGATGGAATTAAAGTTGTGCTTCTGGTTTCTAAGGCTTGTGGCTGACTTTGCTTTTCTGAATCCTCAGTCAAGCTTTAATAAATCATAAATAATATATCACTACAGAGAGGTACTGGAGAGTAAGTGGGGGAGAAGGTGAAGAGTGATAACTAATACTAGAGATGTTTGAAATAAAGCACTATGGCAACCTAATCTTTTGGAGTCAGAAGCAGAGTATGACAATGTTCCTCTCAAAGGCTATAGGTTTCTAAATAAAAAATACAATGTAATGAATAGGATAAATGTCCTTGAGTTTTGGTCAGGAGTGTTTCAGAGGCCTTTCAAACAATACTGGACATTGCCATTTTTCTTGGTTTCCAATCAGAGCTTGATGGTAAGGCTCTATTGCTGACAATAACACATATTTTGGCCACAGGACATTAAAAAAAATGACTCCCATTGGCTAGCTTTTATACCACTAAAAGGTACTGCACAGGTTGCAGGAAGTGAGTCATGAGTCTTGGCCAGTTTTAAATTTATCATTTTAACAATATACCTTATCCTCCCTCCTTTATCCCTCCACCAATTCTCATTATGGTTTTCTTCTCTTATTACAGGGAACTTACTTCAATTTTCAAAATCCAATCCAGGAACAACAGAATCCTAGTTCACTCTATGTTGCTATTGTATTCCCTCATCCTATCCCTTTTAGAAAACATCAAACACAAAACTAACAGAATATTAAGTTAGTCATAGCTCCCTTCCACTCTGACACTGATTGTGGCCTTTGTCCCTTCAACTCAAACAGGCACTGACTTCTAAAATCAGAATCACTTAATCCACACTTCACAAACATTTCCCTGACAAACATTGTCAGGGCTAAAAATGATGGCTACATTCCTCTACACATGACCTTATACGTATCCATCTATAATATTGTCACAAAAACATCAACCATTTTGATCTTTGCTACAGACTGATATTCTAGTATATTCTTCATTAACATCATCAATAGTAAACTCAGAGACTTAGCCACAATCATTTCCATTTTACAGAAAAGAGGAATGATTCATGGATAAATTAAGAAACCTATTGTTGCACAGCATATAAATACTAGTGTTGGGATTTTATTCAGGGTTTTCTGACTGGAAAAATGTGTTCTTGGGAGCTTCATTAAATGCCTTCAGACCATACCCTCTGCTGTTTCTAAGATGAACATTAAAGTATAAATCTTTCCTTGTAATTAAAAGTACTGTTTAGAATAGTCTCAAATACATTTTAGATTGCTTTAAAATAAATTTCTCAAGATTTTACTGAAATTTATTTTTGTTCTTCTACCGACTTCATTCCTCTATCTTCTGTTTTCTACCTTGAATCCCTTCTATTTCAAGGAAGAAAAAATAAAAAAGTCTCTCTTTGCTGCTCTTTCCCCCAAGAGATGTCAGAGTCCATCTTTAGAAAACAGGAAGAAGCCAGCACTGAGTGGGAGTTCTCAGTTACAAGAGGCTTCATGTGTTTTATAAAGACAAGAGTCTTGGGCAGTGACATTATGTTCTGTTTTCGTAACTTTGTGGGGATCACATAGCCAACAACAGAATTGATACCTGATGTTCATTTAGCACTTTTAATGAGCAGGTCTCTACACGGGTAAGTCCATATGATTTACCCAACTTAATCCTCCAATAAACACCCAGCTTAGTGTTGACAATGTTTCATTAAAGTGAAGCAAAAGACAATGGGCAGGAGATGGCATACTCATGCTAAGAGTCTGTTGCTCTTTCTTAATGCAGTGTCTTGTAGGCTGTGCCAGCCAGGAGAGAGTCTAAGTGTTTAATTGATCTGGATTTACTGGCAGCCTCCCAAGGAAAGCTGGCTCTCTTGGCTTAGGATACCATACTCTCCTAGGTACTCTCTCTATTAACCTCCTTTTCTGGATTTTCTTTTCTTCTTCTTTTTTAATCCACCCTCAAATTTTTTCAAGACCTAGTCATAGTTTAAGAAAGAAGGTTCTAGTCTTACCACAACATAATATGCCATGTTTTGTTGATACCTATGGAAGAGCTGCCCCTTTCTGAACAGAAAGAGAGGAGTGAGTTGTGGGAAGTAAAGGGGAGGTAAGGGAAGAGAATTAGAGAAGAGGGAACGGAAACTGCAGTTGGGATGTAAAATAAATAAGCAAATAAAAGAAGGAGAGAGAGAAAGAAAGAAACAAAGAGCCAAATATAGAAAGTAGGCTTTGCCATTCCAAAAGATATACAAGTGGTTCTCAGTAGCCATGGATGAAAATTTATAATAAAGATGAACAATTTAAATTTCAGATGAACTTTGGCCTGTGACAACATACAACCACAGATGAACTTAAGGCAAAAATTGTTGAAATGTGCTGTGGAAGTTATGGGAGGAAGACTCAGTTATGCAACTTGTGATAATCACTGATGTAGCAAAATACATAGCATATAAATTTCGGTTAAAAGTGAACAGTATAGCAGAGTAGGTAAATAATTGCAAACTGAAGTTAAAAGGGCCTTGTATTAGACATTCACTAGAAGTTCATAGGTGACTAGTATTGGTTGTTTTCTGAAAGCCCCTGAATTCTCTAAGATTTAGAGGCAGGGAGCAGTTTGGACTAAACTAGGCATTTATTTGTAAGCCACCTTCATTCTTACATAGAGTATCATAATTATTTCAAAGTGATACTAGCTCAAACTCACTAAGTAAATGCATAACAAAAACTGCATCGATTTTTATTTTTTAACTTTTACATTTATTATTTGTATACATGCATATCATAGCATATGTGTGGAGGTCAGAGGGAAGCTTCTATAGTTGGTTTTCGCTTTCCTACCATGTGGGATCTGGTGTTTTTGATTTTAGCCATTCTGACAGGAGTAAGATGGTGTCTCAGAGTTGTTTTGATTTGCATTTCCCTGATGGCTAAGGAAGTTGAACACTTTTTTTGCCTTTCAGCCATTTTAGATTCCTCTATTGAGAATTGTCTATTTAGCTATGTACCCCACTTTTTAATTGGATTATTTGGTGTTTTGGAGACTAGCTTCTTTACAAATTTTGGAGATCAGCCCTCTGTTGGATGTGGGGTTGGTTAATATCTTTTTCCAATCTGTGGGCTATCTTTTTGTCTTGTTGACTGTGTCCTTAGTCTTACAGAAGCTTCTCAGTTTCAGGAGATCCCATTTATTAATTGTTGATCTCAGTGTCTGTGCTACTGGTATTATGTTCAGGAATCGGTCTCCTGTACCAATTAATTCAAGGGTATTTTCCACTTTGTCTTCTAATAAGTTCAGTGTGGCTGGATTTATGTTGAGGTCTTTAATACATTTGGACTTAAGTTTTGCACATGTTGATAGACATGGATCTATCTGCAGTCTTCTACATGCCAGCATCCAGTTATGCCAGCACCATTTGTTGAAGATGCTTTCTTTTTTCCATTGTAAAACTTTAGCTTCATTGTCAAAAATCAGATGTTTGTAGATATGTGGTGCATTAATATCAGGGTATTCAGTTTGATTCCCTTGGTCTACCTGTCTATTTTTGTGCCAATACCAAATTGTTTTCAGGACTACACCTCTATCATAAAACTTGAAGTCAGGGATGGTGATGCCTCCAGAAGTTCCTTTATTGTATAGGGTTGTTTTGGCTATCCTGGGTCTTTTGTTTCTCCATATAAAGTTGAGAATTGTTCTTTCAAGGTCTGTGAAAAATTGTGTTGGGATTTTGATGGGAATTGCATTGAATCTGTAGATTGCTTTTGGCAAGATTGCCATTTTTACTATGTTGTTCTTGCCTATCCAAGAACATGGGAGATCCTTCTATTTTCTGGTATCTTCTTTAATTTCTTTCCTTAGAGATTCAAAATTCTTATGATACAGGTCTTTCACATTTTGGTTAGCATTACCCCAAGGTATTTTTATGTTGTTTGTGGCAATTGTAAAGGGTGATGTTTCTCTGATTTCTTTCTCCACGAATGTATCATCTGTATATAGCATGGCTACAGATTTTTGTGAGTTAATCTTGTATCCTGCCACTTTGCTGAAGGTGTTTATCAGCTGTAGGAGTTCCCTGGTAGAGTTTTTCAGGTCACTTATGTAGACTATCATATCATCTGCAAATAGTGAGATTTTGAATTCTTCTTTTCCGATTTGTATTCCCTTGATCTCCTTTTGTTGTCTTATTGCTCTAACTAGAGCTTCAGGGACAATATCTAAGAGAGTGGGCAGCCTTGTCTTGTCCCCTATTTTAGAGGAATTTCATTGAGTTTCTCTCCATTTAATTTGATGTTGGTTGTCGCCTTGCTGTATATTGCTTTTATTATGTTGAGGTATGTTCCTGTTATCCCTGATCTCTCCAAGACCTTTATCATGAAGGGGTATTGGATTTTGTCAAAGGCTTTTTCAGCATCTAGCGAGATGATGTTTTTTTTTTTTTCTCACTCTGTTTGTATGGTGTATTACATTGATGGATTTTCGTATGTTGAACCATCCTTGCATCCCTGGGATGAAGCCTACTTGATCATGGTGGATGATTTCTCTGATATGTTCTTAGATTCGGTTTGCCAGTATTTTATTGAGAATTTTTGCATCAATGTTCATGAAGGATATTGGTCTGTAGTTCTCTTTCTTAATTGTGTCTTTGTGTGGTTTCTGTATCAAGGTTATTGAAGCCTTGTAAAAAGAGTTTTGCAATGACCCCTCTGCTTCTATTGTGTGGAATACTTTGAGGAGAATTGGTGATATCTGTTCCTTGAATTTCTGGTAGAATTCTGCACTTAACCCACCTAGTCCTGTGCTTTTTTTGGCTTGGAGACTTTTGAAGACTGCTTGTATTTTGTTAGGGGTTATAGGTCTATTTAAGTTGCTTTTCTGTTTTTGATTTAATTTTGCGTGTGAAATCTGTCCAGAAAATTGTCCATTTCCTTTAGATTTTTTAATTTTGAGGAATGCAGGTTTTAAAAATCATAGTAATCAATAATTTTCTAAAAATATCTACACAGTATAACATTATCTTCAATGAGTTCATAATTATTCCCTCAAGTTATATGCACGTTATTGATACATTTATGTCTTTATCATCTATTAAAAGTATATTACTAATGAATTATATGTGAGTCCATAGAAGCCCTCACAATGATAAATGGGAATTTTGATAGATTGGAACTTAGAATCTCAGTCATATTCTGAAAATAGTATGTATAAAAAAAAGCTATAGGAATAGATAAATCTTTAAGTGTGTTAGAACAAAGAAATTTTTTACTAGCAGAGGAATATGACCTCTATAAATCTGGTTTATTCCACAATACTATTACATATATTCACAGTGAACTTCCAATACCAAAACAAACTCTAGAGTTGTTGTAGGCATTTATTACTTTAGAAATTATATGTTGGAGCTGGGCAGTGATGGCACACACCTTTAATACCAGCACTGAGGAGGCATAGGCAGGCAGATATCTGTGAGTTAGAGACCATCCTGGTCTACAAAGCTACACAGAGAAACCCTGTTTCAAAATGAACAACAAAAATGAAATTATATGTTGGGATTTACAAATATTTTTCTGTACTGATTAATCACAAATAATATGAATCATTAGTCATAGTGGGTAATATTAAAATTGCAGCATGTCATTAAAGTTTTATAAATAAATAAATTAGAAATAATGAATAATTCATGTATCTATTCTCTACTCAGCTATCAAGATAACGAAATGAAGTTATTCACTGAAAATTCTTTGCTTTTGGTCTTTGCTACTCACTTTGCTTCATGTTCCAGCAACACTGGGGTCAGCTGGGAACTGTTAGATATAGAATCTCAAAGACTACACTAAATATCACAATCCCTGAAAGCTTGTTTGCACATTAATATTTGAGAAGAACTATGATGAAATGGTTTTGTAAAAATATGTAATAAATATTCTCCAAATTGATGACCAAGCAGGATTGGATCATGGCAGAACATTGACTTATCTATTTGGTGTTTTGGTCCCTACAGCTTAGATGATAAAATATGCTTTCTTCTCATGAGAACTAAATATTACTATTGGACCTCTGTTTTTAAGTAAATTTTTAGAGAAGAGATTAGTAATAACAATTTTGTAGGTTTAACATGACAGATATCTCCAGAAGAAAAATCATCCAGTCACATCAGGAAACATTCATTCTGCTGTGAAAAATAACAATGCTTGATAACCCAGTCCACATGTAGACTTAAGGGTCTCATAGTGGGGTCAATCCATTCCTATCTTTATGGTAATTTACAAAATGTGTTTTCTGACCTGGCAGGGTTCCACACACGGATACTATATTAGTTATAACCTGTAGGCCAGTGCCTTGGACTTCTTATTGGCTAGCTCAGTCTTAAATTATTAGCCCATTTCTATTAATATAAGTATTTCCATGTGGTCTTATCTTACTGGAGAAGGGTCCGGACCTGTTAATCGTTTGGCAGCCTACATGGAGACTGTGTCTGCCTATGTTTCCCAGTATTTTCCTAATGTCCAAGTCCTGTCTATCTCTCTGGCTCTATTGGCCACAGTTTTTTCTTCATCAACCAATGAGAGAAACAAATATACAGAAGAAAATCTCCCATCAAAATGCCTGACACTGATGGAAGTGTGACAGATAGGGGCAAAATATGATATAATGTATCTCCTTGGGAACATGCCACAGTCTGAGAACTTCAGGGTGTTACAAGAAGAACTTTACCTGGGCATCTCAACCAGCCTCAACATGGTGACCTCAAGGCATTAGCAAAGCAAGGTACTTATCACCAGAGCTGTGCCTTTTCACTCACTAAGCAAAAATCTCTAGAATATGAGTCAGAACTTGGCATAGGCCCAGTGAACAGACAGTGAGTGCTACAGATGGGAGGTAGAGTGTCAGCCTTTTTCTTGGAGTCTGTGGATTAAATTACAAGGTAGTTATCTGGAGAAAGTCAATATAGAGACTGTATTTGGAAGCAAACTTAAGAAGTAATTCCCCAAAGTCCTTCTCCTCCTACAAATGACAATTCTCAACACAAATTCCAAATCTAAAACACACCCTAAAAATAAATGGTGAATTCAGTAGAAAAGTGATTTGATACACTATCATGAAGTCACACAGAGAGTTTCAAATGGCATTTAAGGAGGAAATCAAAATTCCTTCATTTAGATTAAGCTGAAGATAGGAACACATACTGCTGTATATTAATCACATTTTTAGATTTACTTAAGTTTTAATTATGTACTCATTTACACTCCTCCCAAATCTACTTAATTAACACTTATATACCCAGTATGCACATAATAGGCTACATTTTCTTTATCATCATTAAATTTGTCTTTTAACTAAGTTGACATGCTTTGCTTACTAAGTGAAATAATTGGGACATATGAAATTTGTAAAGGTTGCACTTGGTTAAAATGTGCAGAAATCTATTGAAGAAATTACTTAGCAAAAAGGAAATAATGAAGTACTATCTTTAGAAGAATACAATGATACTTAACGCAATGACTAACAAAACTCTTATTCAAAATAAAACATTCTGTATACACTTCCCCAGAGATGATTTAAAATGTGTGGAATGTGGGGCTAGAGAGATAGTTGAGCCATTAAGATCATGTATTAATATTGCAGTGGACTAAGGTTCAGTTCCCCAAATCTCAATAGTGCTAACAATTGCCTGTAACTCCAGTTCCAGGGGATCCTATGCACTTTTCTGGTCTCTGTAGTCACTGTAAGCATGTTATGTATGTAAAGTTATGTAGTTCACAATACTGACAGACAAAAATAAATAAAACGTATTTCCATACTCTGTGCTATCAATGATGTTTCTGCTTGAGCATTTAACACAGTTAGAATTTTTTAGGGAAGTATAATTCAGGGGTAACCCATATTATAAAATATGTATGTGTCACCAACATACATCATTATATCTTTTTTAATTAAAAGTCATCCAAATGTGCCCCACATCTCCTACAGATGTCAATTCAGAAACAGACTAAACTCTTCTTTGCCCATCTTAAAATATGTCTATGGACATCAATCAGAATTACACACATATGTAAATTTTATCTCTTTGTCAGAGCATCATATCAGTAGCAGCAATGTTCCCATACTATTACAATCTAGAAGTCAGATAAAAACTACAGATGATGTGTCAGCCAGCCAAAGCCATTGGTTCATTTAACAACCAATTACTTAGAGACATTTTCATGTTAATTATTAAAATAATCTAATAGGGCTTTTAAATGTCCCTTCAATTTCCCTGACCTGTAGCTCAATTATTTTCTTATATGTCTGACTTATATATTTGCTCTTCCAAAGACAGTTCATAAAAAACTAAACAGAAGCTACTGATCAGAAGAGCATGACTGGGCATCAGTCTCCAGACCCAAAAACTATTTTGCTGACAAACTCAATGTAGAAAAAGGAAGTGAAGTCAAGGCTTTAGGTTTGGGACTCAAAACTCCTACTTTTGACTGTGGTAGAAGACCATTAAGTAACCTGCTGGTAACTAAACTGGTTCATGGAAAATTCAAGCTTCCTGGCAAAATCTGCCAACCTGCAAGTTCTAAACCACCAACTCTACTGTAGAATTTCTCTTGACTGTTTTCTACCTAGATGTCTCCTTTTGTTTATATTTTGTCAGTCAGATTTAGAAAGTTGTTTTGATTTTTTTGCTCCTGGGAGCTATGTTTGGTTTTTGTTTTTTTAGTTCTGTTCAAAGAAATAGCTAATAACCATTTATCAGTTGAGCTAACAATTAACAGGAATGAAGGTCCAGGTCTGTTTACTGCTTTAGCACCACAGAACAATAGTTCTCCACATGAATCCTTCAAAGAACATAGATTCTCACTCAGGTTGGGGCATACCTAGCAAGTATTCAATCTGTGTTGCCCTAGAACCATGAAGATGGGGGTGGAACCTATTTTCTATTTTAAGATTAAGTTGGCTAAACTGCTAAACAGAATCTATGCACTAATAGCCTTGGGTTCTCCTCTCCCAAGTCAGTGATGAAGTGGAAATTTTGTTGTTGTTTTGTTTTGTTTTGTTTTGTTTTGTTTTGTTTTTAATGCTAAAATCTGACTTTAAAAAGTCCCTTTAATTGCTGGGAATTGTGGAGCCCATTTTAATCCCAGCACTCAGAAGGTAGAGTCAGGCAGATCTCCTTGAGTTTTAGGCTAGCCTAGTCTACATAGCAAGTTCCAGGACATCCAGAACTACATAGTGAGACCCTGCCTCAAAAATAAACAAATAAATAAATAAATAAATAAATAAATAAAAGAAATTCCCTCTGGCTTTTGGAACTACTGCAAGTGGGTGAAGGCACTGAGTAACCAAAGAAACAAAGTTTCATTTCTCCTGTTTTGCTAATTTAGTTTCTACCTTTCCTCCTGAAATCTTTGCAAGAATTATTAGTGATGTACTCCTCAGAGTACTCCACCTCCAACAAAGACAAGTAAGATTTTCCCTTCAGCAAAAAGCTTCATGGTAAGAACAAGTTTGAAGTCAAACAAAAGAAATCATTACTATAACAAATACAGAGTTTAGTTCCACAGAGTGAATGCAAGATATATCAGTATTTTATTCTGATTATGACCCATTCATTCAAAAGAAGTCTCCTCAAGTATGCTATATTATGATGGAAAATTTAATATATGGAACTTTTACAACTTAATAGCACAACCCACATCAACCATGTTGCCAGAGTCAGCATTCTAGGAAGAAATACTTTCTTATAGACAACATACTAACCCTCAGCAAGGTTATGAACCAAAGCTTAAACAATGCATGTAAGATATCTCTATTTATATCAACCTTAATTCAAGGCAGTATAGATCACCAGTGGCTGGTCAAATATGGGTTTCTTGATAGCCCTGTCACTCTCTGCTCCATAAATGATGTTATTATCCAGCTCACATTTCATATAATAAGAATGCATTGTCTTCACTTTACAGAGAATGTTTCCTCTACGTACTCTCCTTCAACAGCACCTAACTATAACTAACTTTTCCAGAGTTAGTTTGGAGAGATGATAGTTGTGTGTTTAAAACTGTATCTGAATTCTTGTTGTCCTCTAATACAGAGCAGCATCATGAAAAATATAGTAAATACATTCTAAAATCACTATAATCACAGTCACAGTTGAGTAAATGATGGGGCAAATAGCTACAGGGAGTAAAGGCTAAAAATCTGTGCAGAATAACATCTATAATTCCGAAAAAGATAAAAAAAAAAGTGAGAAGTAATGGAAAAAATAAAATTAGGAGAGGTACTAAAGAAAACTCATTTTTACCTGCTTATTTGGGAGTATCAAAATAGCTGGGATGAAAGCTAGACCTGTAACACACACAGTGCTTCTACAAGTCATTAAGTGAAAAGAAAACACCTGCCAAGTGATGGCACACCCCTTTGATCCCAGCACTCTGAAAGTAGAGGCATACAAATCTCTGCATTCGAGGTTAGCCTGGTCTACAGGGAAAGTTCCAGGAAACCTTGTATTGAAAAACCAAAACCCAAACAAACAAAACAAACAAAAAACACACACCCAAAGTAACAGTAAGCAGGAATATAGTAAAGGAATTCTCAGTGAAGAAAAAAAGGCAGGTCCAACAGATATAAAAGGTCCAATTTTGCCAGTATGATCAGGACAATATAAATTTAAATAATTGACATGTATATTTCATATCAGCTTGATGATAAAGTTAGGTGGCTTGATTATTGCATAGAAAGGGGGCATAGAATAAAAGAGTGTATGTCTATATCACCAATTGTATGTGTGTGAGAGTGTATGTTTCATAGAAAGGATGAGCCCCAATCATGTATTGTAACACACACACACACACACACACACACACACACGCGCGCGCGCGCGCGCGCGCGCGCGCACGTGCACTTGAAAGAAAGAAAGAAAGAAAGAAAGAAGGAAGAGAAAGAAAGGAAAGAAAGAAAGAAAGAAAGAAAGAGAGAGAGAGAGAGTGAAGGAAAGGAAAGGAAAGGAAAGGAAAGGAAAGGAAAGGAAAGGAAAGGAAAGGAAAGGAAAGGAAAGGAAAGGAAAGGGGACATCATGCCCAAGTCACATATCCCTTTGTCCTAATAAAATAAATATCTTCTAAAGGTCACTTTGGTACATTCACCTTCTCAGAGTGTCCTGGAATTGTGCACTATACAACCTGCACAGAAAAATAAGTAGCTGATATTTCCTCACACACACTGTAAAATAACCTTTTAGAAGAAACAACAATGAAGTTAAAAGATGCACATTTCTTTGTTAAGTCTGAGTCAAAAGGAACTAGAACAAGTACCAAAAGCAGCTCAGTATCCCCCCTGGAGTTACACTTGAGAGAATCATGATCTTTCTACCTGCGTTGCTCATTTGGGCTCAAGAACTTTGGCATCAAGATCATCTATTTTTCCACCATTAAAAACTATCTTTCCTATAAGTAGAAGCCAACCTGTCATCTCATTACCTACAGAAACATCCACTTAATGAAGAAAGAATTTGTTTAGAGCACAATGAAGAGAGACAAAGCCCTGGACACAACATTTTGCCAATGAAAAGCCCTAAATCTCTGATCTAGCAAATACTCCCTACCAGGAAGTCTTATTTTTAGTTAGGAAATTATTTTATACAAACCATGCAAGTTCTCTTTGCAATGTATTTAAGACTTAAGGAATCTTTGCTTTTGGCAACCTAGGATTGGAAAATAAACTAAATGCCCTCTTCTGGCTTTAACCCCAAGTCAGGGTAGTGAAAGGTACAATGACCTTTCATTATAGAAAAATAACAATCCCTCCTCTTTCTCCACATCCACCTGAATTTTAAGTACAATGCAATTCTATAATGAGCATGGTCGCAATAACCAAGCTACATCATTTATATTAGTCAGAAACATAGTACTCCTCTTTCTGGAGGCTAGGAGTCAATAGCTAGGGCTGGAATCTGGCAAGGGCCTTCTTGATGCATTATCTTGTGATAGAAAAATAAAGAAAGGACATGAGGGAGAAAAGGAACCCACTTATGCAATACTTCTACTTCCCTGATAGTAACATTATGAATACAGAAACATCACAGTGTAAGCACTTCTCACAACAGACTCTACAACCCAGTATTGTTAAAGATTACATTTCTAATACATATTTTCCATAGCAAATACACAACCACAATGCATAATATTGCCTCTTCTACATACATCTACTTCACATATCTAGTCTTTTCCTGGATTGTATGCTTGCAAATCCACTTATTCATTCAACCCTATCTTTTCAGAACAGCTTCCTTATGTAAGGTATAGTAGTAGACTGGTAGTGATTTGAGTAACATAAATTTTTGCACTAGGCACTAAGTTCACTTTGGAATAATATATTCCTCAGCCTTTTTTTGCAGATAGGCATAGCCATGTTCCTAAGCCATTATCAGTGAATGAAACTAAAATGATGCTACTTCCATGACTAGGCCATAGCACTTCTCCCATAACATTTTGCTCAGGTACTCTATTGTTTTCTCTCAACTCCCCACACATCTCTGCTGCCATTCCTTAAGTGGAGATAACTGGTCAGAGAAAGCTGGTAGTTCCCACAATTTATGTAATCAGAACAAATTGATGGTTTTTCTGCTCTGCTCCATTATCAATGAGCTATTACTGTGATGTTATATCATTCTATGATACAGACAATGAAATCTTGTTATGTTTATTTGTTTGCTTGTTTGTTTTTTCTACACCCTTATATTGTATTTACAGAAGCTTGTATTTGTTCTTTGGCATGTGATCCTAGGATACTACCAATAATGAACCAGTCTTCATAGTTTCTTGACTCAGAAATCCCCCAGTATCAATCTCAGGACTTTTTGTTTGAAAAGTCATATCAAAGATTGCCAACTCTATCACATTTCACTCAGTCAGCATCATTATAACAAAATTTTTCAGCCACTATGGATTACATGAGAGAGAAAATATTGTCCATTCTTCAGCACATAGGATTATTAATATTCCAAAAAAGTTTGGAGTGCATAATCCTTCTTTGATAAATATTCCAATAAGAAGAAAAGATATCCAGTGTACTGTAGCATGTTCAGTATGAAAGCATAGATGTCACTTAGATCCCATGAGTGTGCTCTAGTATAGATGGTAAATGGAGGACAGGAGAAAATAGGGGTATCAGAACAAGATTACCTATAGATTTTCAGATGACAATCATTTCTGGTAGCAGACCCAAACCCACTGGCACTTGTAAACTACAGGAGCAGGGAGACCTGGGACTTCTCCTTGGAGACACTTTGATACATTCAAGAGAGGTTAACTGATTTGGTTCTGTCCATGGAAGTTAAATATATAAGTAATTTGACTGAATATGCCAGAATGCATGGAGGGAACATGGTTGGGGATGAAGAAGTCCCTGTCAGTGATCCAGAGAAGGGAGCCTCTGAAAACACTACTGGGAAGGAAGGGGAAGCTTTAACAATGGTTAAGATGCACAGAAGGGGAAGCTTTGGCATAGGTAAAGATGAACAAAAACAAGTGGGGTAGGTTATCTCCCCCATTATCCCACCTACATCTCATACTCAGCAATTTCAGTGGCAGCTACAAAAAAGAAGAAGCAAGAAACAAAGGATACCAGACATCCCCTGGACATAGGTTTCTAACCTCAGTCACATATGTTCTGGGAGAAATTCAGTATTTAATTAATGTGTTAATTTAGAATTTTTACTACTGTATAATATATTGTATCTGCTTTCTGAATTTGTTCTTTTTTATGCCAACAGAAGTTGGCATGATCAGAGTTATCAATTACCATGGCCCTACTCAAGTCTCTAAACAGGGAAAAGGAAAAACACATCATCAAATGTAAAAAAGGGCCATGCAGGTAGAGTGAAATGTTAATCATGAATTTACATATTTCTGTGGCATACATTGCATATGGTATTCCTCTGTATGGGATATCTCATTCATGAAAACACATAAACTTCCCCTATGAAGTCCTGCCATAAAGACATCTGCAATACTGCTAGTTTTCAACTAATGGTTTTTTTTTTTGGTTTTTTTTTTTTTTTTTTTTTTGGTTTTTCAAGACAGGGTTTCTCTGTGTAGCTTTGGAGTCTATCCTGGCACTTGCTCTGGAGACCAGGCTGGCCTCGAACTCACAGAGATCCGCCTGCCTCTGCTAGTTTTCAACTATTTATCAGATATTTTTCAGATAACACCAGCATCCTAGTAATCTAATATTTTACTGAACAGGCTTTGAAAAGCAACATTCCAGAATTTGACATGTTATTGAGTCTCAAAAATATATTTTGGAATACTTATTTAATATCTAGAGGAGTTATCTTGTCCAAATTCTCTCAGCAACACTCTCAGGGCTGGTGATAACCCAGTAGTCTTGATACCACGGTGGAAATCAGATGCCATTTTCTTTGTGTGACTCTTTTTGAACTTTTCTTCTAAATACTACTACTAATCTACCCTTTTACTAAGACTTACTCATCTCCAAATGATATTTCCTGTATTGTCAAAATTGCTTCATTATTTAAATGTTATTGATAACTTTGAAATTAAGTTTACCAATGCACAAAATGCATTTTATTTCTCCCTCTATCTCTCAGCTACATAGGCTATGAGCCACAAATGGATAAAAATTAAGTCAAAATAATGTTATACCAGGCCAGTTACAACCTATTACTGACCCCAGATACCTGCAAATTTTGGAAGTTAATTCAATCTGTCTGGACGCTGGTAAGAAAGAAGAGACATAGAAAGGACCTTGTATACATTTTGCAATCTAACAGATAAAGCACTTAGCAAATATAAGTAGTATTGAGAACAAAAGCAGGTTACACAACTACCAGATCACATTAAGAAGAGCTGGAGACTCACTTGGGGGAAAAAGAGACTTTTGTTTCTGATTTTGCTATTAAGTTTGGAGAGCTTCACTGAGCTCAGTTTCCCCATCCTTAAAATGGGGTGATGATAATGACACTTGCTTTACAAACTAATGATTACTTAAAATGGTGGAAAATCTTTGTAAATTATATGAATAAACATGGAGCTTAAACTGGGAGCCCTTGTGATTAGAAGTTACCTAAAATAGAAAAAATGCCCATACCAATGCATAGTTCTCTACCTGATATTACCTCCTCACACCCTGGTAAAATGCAGATTCTCTTTCTCACCTCATGTGATGTTGGCACAATACAGGTCAAAAGAAGGTAGATAATAGAAAAATCAGGGACACAGATTTGCATCCTCAGTGAGAAAGTGCTGACTCTACTAATGACCCTAAACTGCCAAAAAATTATACCATGAATAGCCACCATTGCATTCCAGATAATAGTGCCCTTTTTATCATGGTAGGTGACTACAATTAGGATGCATCTAATTCAAGGTCTTCAACCATTCTAGAATTATCTAAAGGTTCTGGAGGAAGACAAGCCACCGATGGGTCTGAAAGTTCTAGATTAGTACTAAGGAGACAACTGAAATAAGCTATAGGAGACTCCAAGGCCAAATCAGGTTCTTCAGTCAGGTTTGCAAGATCTTCCAGGAGAGCCAGGGACCTCTTTGTCTCCCTAAATAATAACCTCATGCCAGAAGCAGAGTGTTTTTAGATTATATTATATTCCTTCTTCCTCCCACTGCCTTTTCTTTCTTTTTTATTTCCTTCTTTTTCCTTTCTCTTCCTTCCTTCCTCTCTTTCTTTCTTTCTGCCTTCCTTCCACCCTTTCTCCTTTCTCTTTCTTTGTTCCTTCTTTTTTCCTCTCTTTTTCTGTCCTTCCTTCCATTCTTCCTTCTTTTTTTCCTTTCTTACTTGTCTGTTTGACTGTTTGACTGCCAAGACATGCATGTGCTGCTCATAGAACAACTTTCAGGAGTTGGTTTTCTCCTTCCACCATGTTCATCTCAAGACTACAACTCAGGTTATCAGGCTTGGTTTTGAGTGTCTTAAGCTGCTGAGGCATCTTGCTGGCCCACAGAAATAGTTTTATACTATATAAAGGAAGTCCTAAGATTTTTGTATGCCCTGAGGTAATCAGAAGATCTCTCTATTGGACAACAGTAAAGCTAACATCTGCCCATAACTCTTGATACAGCTTGTGGAACCTTCATGGTGACATTATTGATATTTGGAGCTAGATAATTCTCTGTGGTAGGGTGACTTTCTAAGCATGGGAAGAAGCTTGGAGGTGTCCCTTCTCTCACCATCCTGCAATTATGACAATACCAGAAATGTTCCTACACATTACCACATTGCTCCTGACAGAGAAGGGCTCTTACTGAGAGTAACTGTATAGCTTAAATAATAGAGAAAAAGTCACAGATATTGCATGCTACTGACTCCTTGTGACAACTTGACTATTTTTTCTATTAATTGTTAATAGAAAAGTTCAGAAAAATAGCTAAATGGCACATATAAGGAACCAACCAATTGAGATAGTTTTTCTTAAATCCACCATAATGACATTTGTATCAGAAAGTAATTCAAGATTTAAATGCTCTTTAATCTAGTCCTTTTTCAAAGTGGGAAGTACATTGATCCAAACTGAATTATTTAGGTCTTATTGATCATAACTATAAGGTAATTCATGTCAGAATTTCCAGTTTTGTTTCAACTGTTTCTTTCAAAGTCTTTAACTGCTATGGCCATTTATCCTGAGTGAATGAGAAAATTTGAGCTTGAAAGAAATTGAACAAAAAAATCATCACTGATAGCAAATTTTATGTTCAGTCATGCTTTAGTATTAAATTCAATCATTATTTAGCTACCTTAAGTCAATACATATATAAACAGGAAGAGAAAGAATGAGTGTGTGTGTGTGAGAGAGAGAGAGAGAGAGGGGGGGGTGAGGGAGAGAGAGAAAGAGCAGGGTTGGAGGAGGTAATTATCCATTTAACAAAATAAATTTTAATTTTAAACCAGGGAGAAATCCAACCCATCATATACAACCAGTTATCTTAATGACTCATAGGCTCATAGGCAAGATACAGTTAGACTGATACAGTGAAAGATCTACCTTTACATATAAATAAGACAAGGATTACAAAGTAACATAAGTTTCATTGTTGGCTTGAATAGTTATCTTGGCCTTTATTCTGCTCTGCTTCAGAACTCTGGTTGGAAGACCAATGACCATTACTATTTGACTTATCAACCTTCCAGTTGAATTCAGACAAAGGGGGAAATGACAGTTGTTGTTACCTCATTTCTACAGGACTAAACTGAGACCAAGTAAGCTCATTTGAGACTGTAACCTTTTTTCTTTCAATCAGATTTCCTTGCAACCTTTTCTATCTAAGATACCTCAAGGTATCTTGATGGTAGGACTTTAGAACTTAGCAATATGCATTTTTCAAATTTTAAGAAAATTATCCAAAACGGTAGTACTTAGATTTTGAAACCAGTTATTTAAGAAGATAAAAAAATTTAAATAATGTTGAGACTGAATACATGTATTCAAGAAATACTATAAGAATACTATATTCTTATAGTATTTCTGACAGATGGCTGATTTCCAAAATATACAAGGAGCCCAAGAAGCTAGCCACCAAAACACCAAACAATGAAATTAAAAAGTGGGGTGCAGAACTAAATAGAGAATTTTCAACAGAGGAATCTGAAATGGCTGAAAGACACCTAAGAAAGTGTTCAAAATCCTTGGCCATCAGAGAAATGCAATTCAAAACAACTCTGATATACTACCTCACACCTGTCAGAATGGCTAAAATCAAAAATACCAATGACAATCTATGCCGGAGAGGATGTGGAGAAGAAGGAATACTCCTCCATTGCTGGTGGGAGTGAAAACTTGTAAGACCACTCTAGAAATCAGTATGGCGGTTGCTCAGAAAAATGGGAATCAATCTACCTCAAGATCCAGCCATTCCTCTCTTGGGTATATACCCAAATAGTGCATGTTCATACAACAAGGACATATGTTCAACCATGTTCATAGCAGCATTGTTTGTAATAGCCAGAACCTGGAAGCAACCTAGATGCCCCTCAACTGAAGAATGGATTGAGAAAATGTGGTACATTTATACAATGGAGTACTACTCAGCAGAAAAAAGCAATGGAATCTTGAAATTCGCAGGCAAATGGATGGAACTAGAAGAAACCATCCTGAGTGAGGTAACCCAGTCACAAAAAGACAAACATGGTATGTACTCACTCATATATGAATTTTAGACATAGAGCAAAGGTTTACCAGCCTATAATCCTCTTCACCAAAGAAACTAGGAAACATGAAGGACTCTAAGGGATAAATAGACCCCAGGAATGGGAAGTGGTATGAATTCCTGAGCTAGTTGGGAGCATGAGGGTAGGGGAAAGAGTGATGCCACAATAAGAGCACGAGAAGAGGAGTAGAGGAGAGGAAATGGAGGAGCAGAAATATTGAGTTGGGGGAAGAATAGAGGAGAGAGAGCAGGATGAGAGATACCATATTAGAGGGAGCCACTATAGGTCCAAGAAGAGATCTGGAACTAGGGAGATCTCCAGAGACCTACAAGGATGACAATCCAGGCAATGGTGGCGAGGATAACCTAAAAGCCCTTTCCCTAAAATGAGATTGATGACTACTCTTTATGCCATCCTAGAGCCCTCATCCAGTGGCTGATGGAAGCAGAGACAGACATCCACAGAAATACACTGAGCAGAAAGTTGAAGAGAGGGAAGAATGAAGAGCGAAGGGGTCTGTACCAGGTTGGAGAAACCCACAGAAAGAGTTGGCCTGAACAAGGGAGAGCACATCGACCCCAGATGCTATCTGGGAGGCCAGTACAAGACTGATCCAGACCCCTGATCATGGATGTCAATAAGGAGGCCTCCACTCCAGGGAGCCTCTGGAAGTGGATTAGCATTTTTCCCTGGTGTAAGAAGGGACTTTGAGAGCCCATCCCACATGAAGGGATACACTCTGGCCCTGGACACATGGGGAAGGGCCCAGGCCCAGCACAGGAAGATGTGGTGGACTTTGCAGATCCCCCACTGAGAACCCTACCCTGCCTGGGGAGTGGCGGGTGGATGGGGTGGGGGGTAGGTTGGGGGTGGGGGAGGAAGAATGGGGGTGAGGGGAGGGAGAGGGAGAAGGGACTTACATATGAAACAAGCTTGTTCCCTAACTTGAACTAATAATAAAAAAAAAAAGAACATGATGAAAAAGCTAAATAAGGAGAACCTAGTACCTGGTCATATTTTCTGGAATGGTTTCCAAAGTGTCTTTGCAGCTACTGAGTTAGATGTCCTTAAGAATTAATACATCTTCTGATATTTTCTACATCTTACACAGAATTTAAGTCTTCAAAAAGTCTGTCCTACACCCACAAACACCTGATTTTAGACAAAGAAGCTAAAGTTATTCAATGGAATAAAGAAAGCATCTTCAACAAATGGTGCTGGCACAACTGGATACTGGCATGTAGAAGAGTACAGATAGATCCACGTCTATCGCCATGCACAAAACTTAAGTCCAAATGGATCAAAAACCTCAACATAAATCCAGCCACACTGAACTTATTAGAAGAGAAAGTAGGAAATACCCTTGAACGAATTGTTACAGGAGCCGCTTCCTGAACATAACACCAGTAGCACAGACACTGAGATCAACAATTAATAAATGGGATCTCTTGAAACTGAGAAGCTTCTGTAAGGCTAAGGACACAGTCAACAAGACAAAAAGATAGCCCATATATTGGAAAAAAGATATTCACCAAGCGTACATCCAACAGAGGGCTGATCTCCAAAATTTGCAAAGCACTCAAAACAAATAATCCAATTAAAAAGTGGGGTACAGAACAAAATAGACAATTCTCAATAGAGGAGTCTAAAATGGCTGAAAGGCACATAAGAAAGTGTTCAACTTCCTTAGCCATCAGGGAAATGCAAATCAAAACAACTCTGAGATACCACCTTACTCCTGTCAGAATGGCTAAAGCCAAAACCACCATGACAGTTTATGCTGGAGAGGATGTGGAGAAAGGGGAACACTCCTCCACTGCTGGTTGGAGTGCCAACTTGTACAGCCACTTTGGAAATCAGTATGGCAATTCCTCAGGAAAATGGTAATCAGTCTACTATAAGATCCAGCAATTCCACTCTTAGGCATATATCCAATGGAGGCACATTCATACAACAAGGACATCCGTTCATCAATGTTCAAAGATGTTCAAAGCAGCACTATTTGTAATAGCCAGAACCTGGAAGCAACCTAGATGCCCCTCAACTGAAGAATGAAGAGAGGAAATGTGGTACATTTATACAATGGAGAACTACTCAGCAAAAAAAAAAAAAAAATGGAATCTTGAAATTCACAGTCAAATGGAAGGAACTAGAAGAAACTATTCTGAACAAGGTAACCCAGTCACAAAAAGACAAACATATGTGGATTTTAGCAATAAAGTAAAGGATTACCAGCCTACAATCCACACTGCCAGAGAAGCTAGTAAACAAGGAGGACCCTAAGAGAGACATACATCACCCCCTGGAGAAGGGGAAAGGAACAAGATCTCCTGAGCAAATTAGGAGCATGGGGGGAGGGGAGAGGGAGCTAGGAGAATGAGAAGGGGAGAAAAGGACATGATGGGGCAGGGAGGTTGAGCTGGTGGAAGAACAGAAGAGAACAAGATAAGAGATACTGTAATAGAGGAAGACATTATAGGTTTAAAGAGAAATCAGGCACTAGGGAAATGTCTGGAGAGCTATAAAGATGACACAACAATCTAAGCAACAGAGGAGAGGCTATCCTAAATGCCCTCCCCTGAAAATGAGATTGGAAACTAACTTATATGCCATCCTATAGCCTTCATCTAGCAGCTGGTGGAGTAGAAGCAGACACCCACAGCTAAACCTTGCACTGAACTGAAATCCAATTGCAGAGAATGAGTATTGAAGAGCAAAGGGGTCCAGACCAGGCTGGTGAAACCCACAGAAACAGCAGACCTGAACAAGGGAGAGCTCTTGATCCCCAGACTACTAGCTGGGAAACCAGCTTGGAACTGATCCAGACCCCCTGAATATGGGTGTCAGTGAGGAGACCTTGCAAATCTATGGGGCCCCTTGTAGTGGATCAGTACTTATCCCTAGCATAGGAATGGACTTTGGGAGCCCATCCCACATTGAGTGATACTCCCTGAGCCTAGACACAAGAGAGTGGGCCTAGGCCCTATCCCAAAGGTTATGACAGACTCTGAAGACCCCCTACAGAAGGCCTCATCCTCCCTGGGGAGCAGAAAGGGTATGGGATAGGTAGGGTGTTATTTGGGGGGGGGCAGGGGAGGAGGGGAGGGAGAAGTTACTGGGGTTGACATGTAAAATAATCTTTCTAATTCAAATAAAACATTATATAAAGAGAGAAAAAAAGTCTACCCTTGGGCTGGAGAGATTAATCAGAGATCAAGATATTTGCTGCTCTAGCAGAAAACCTGATTCAGTTCCCAGCACCCATACTGCAGCTCATAACCATCTGTAACTCCAGATTCAAAGGATAAGGTATCCTCTTTTGGCTGCCATGTGTGTGTTGCACATATGTTCATGCAAGTAAAACCATTTTACAGATAAAATAAAAATCTTTTAATAAGTATTTTATTAAAAATATTAAAAATATTTTAATAAGTACTTACTTATTAAAATTTTTCCCTAAAGTGTCAGATATGAGCAATTGTTCATAGAGGAAATAGTAAATGTGTGCATTGCCTAATTTAAAAGTAAGAGTATATATGGATCATGCACTATATGGGTCTATTAGAACATAGTTTAACTTTTAGTTGGGTGACAATCAAAACAAGGTTTATAAATCAAATCTAGCTAGTTTGAATTGAACAACAGAGAATTAACTGAAAAATTTCCCCAAAGCATACCATTTGACTGATCTAGCAAGAAATCCCCAAGTTCTGTTCCACAAGATGAAACCCATGCCTTGCATGATTATCTAACCTAGAACCTGTGGCTAGACAGGATGTAGACCCTAGAGGATAGCCTATCATTATTATTCTGCTAAATGGATGTGGTATTAAACTGCTTTCTTATGGCTTCTCCTTATTCTCAGAGATCAATGCATTGTTCAATTAAGCTTCTATTAGTGGTAAATGCCTATTAATTTATAGGCCCACAATTGGTCAAGGTACAGACAAAAAGACTTCAGAATCTTTATCCCTAAAATTCACATATATACTACAACCTTTTTCACCAATGCTCAGAAATCATTGTGGAAGATGAGGTAGAAATAGTGTGAGACCCTGAGGCAGTGAATGACTACAAGGAAACAGTATCTTCTAGACACAGCAGGGCAGCTGCATATATAAACTAATAGCAGTTGAGACAGCATACATAAGACCTGTGCAAGTGCAATCCAGATCAATTCCCAACATGTAGAAAAGAGTTGAGCAAAAAGCTCCAGCCATAGTCAAGGAGTATTACCAGTGGTGAGCTGCTGAAGTAAAGACAATTTTCTCTAAGAATGTAGTACTTGGTTCTTCCATCATACTACAGTGGAAAACCATACATCCAAGAATATTTGGGCAGCACAATTTAGTGTTGATTGGTTTAATTTTTGTAAGTGGGGTAGGTAGACAAGTAAGAGCATTTGAAAAGAGGAAGGGTGAATATGATTAAAATATGTTTGCTGATCTTAGAAACAAGTTTTTCCGTTAAGATTTAAAATATTAATACTTTTATATATTACAGAAATACATTAAGGGAGTTTAAATTTCTTTTTAAAACCAGTTTTCTAAATGTTTATGCTTTTTAAAGTTGTTTTTATTAATGTTTGTACTTAAAGAGCTTCAATTTAGAATCATTTGTAATCAAAGCCTGACAATGAAAATTTCTTGTTTTATAAAAGCTGCTAATCTATTATAAGATGTTACAGTTTATGTTTTCAGAAGTTAAGTTTAGGGCGTTGGTGGCACACGCCTTTAATTCCAGCACTCATGAGGCAGAGGCAGGCGAATCTTTATGAGTTCAAGACCAGCATGGTCGATAGAGCGAATTCCAGGACAGGCTCCAAAGCCACAGAGAAACCCTGTCTCAAAAAGAAGTTAAGTTTAAGCAAGCAGCTAAAATATGTACATATTTATATATATGTCAGATCCACAAGACTATAGTCAAAATGTTAGCTAATAAAGTAATGACTACCTACTGTTCAGTCACAAGCTCAAGGTTTTTAGGTTTATTTTGGTTGTCATCTAAGTATAAATTTAAAGGGCTTTTCATCAGGCCAAAGGCACCTCTGTCCAATCCATACCTGGCTCTCTGGACAGAAGAAAAATGTACATGCTTCTAGCCCAAATCTATAGTTACTGCTAGGACTCAAAATTCTAAATATGTTCCTGCTGTTTGAACAGATATCCAGATATCTGCTTTTTCTGCACTGTGGACTTCAGTAAATAAGTTTTAACTTCTGTTCCTAGTTTAAACATGTCTTAAACAGGTTTCTGCTTCTGGCAGACACATCTGAATATCAGTTGCTGACTACAGGCTGTTCCTAAGTAGATTGCGAGCCCTGGACTTGCTGTGGATGTGAACCAGTCCAGCTGATATGGACAGCCCCTGTCTCTGCAACAGAGTCTGCCAACAGCTCAAGATGGATTCCCCATTGCCTAAATTCCCTTTTTTTGCTTTTGACTAGCATTTCAGCCTTTTTGGGTCCCTAACTTCGTCCCAAAGTATGCAGGAAGTAGAATGGAAAAGAATACATCGCCCATTTTCCCTGGTTAAAATGCTAAGTCAGAAGGAACTCCCTTGCATGGGGATGCCAATATCTCTCACTCCCTGATGGAGATGCTAGAGAGACAGCAATTCCATGATTGGAATTTCCAAAAAAAAAAAAAAAAATGGGGGAATGAAGGGACCAGCTCCCCATTTTGGCAGTCATAACAGCAGATCACGTGCTTGTCTGACCTTGTCTTAGTCACTACAAGGTGCCACGAGGCACCACGCCTGCCTCGTGGCAAGGAACCAATCAGAAGTTAGCTGGTGGTGCTATGCTTTACGGCTCTGGGTGTGCTTTAAGGACAAGTGCACAGAAATGATGCACAGAACATAGTAACCACCCTGGGAGAGCCTATAGGCCATAACAACCATTTGACCAATCAACACAGGGCAAACCCTCCAAGCCTGGAGCCACACCAATCCTGTGCCTGAGAGTACCCCTAGACACTCCCCTTACGCTGCCCTATAAGATCTCTATGCAGACTCTTCGAGTTGTCTTTCCTAGCTATCCACCATGGTGGGTGGATGAAAGACCCAAGCTAACATGAGGTTAGCTCGTTAAATAACAATAAAGCCTCGTGCTGTTTGCAGAAAAAAAAAAAAAAAAAAAAAAAACATGTTTGCTGGGAGGTGGTGGCTCAGAACTTCAATCACAGCACTCAGAAGGCAGAGGTAGGCAGATCTCTGTGAGTTCAAGGTTAGCGTGGTCTATATAGTTTCAGAGTACATGTGCACACACACACACACACACACACACACACACACACACACACACACACTAAGAAACAAATGTAATTTTAACAATTGCAAAACATTTTTATAAACAGTAAAATTCCATTTGCCTTCAATTTTCAAATAAAGTTAACAAATATATTTGCATATGGCAATTTAATTTGAAACTGATTGATATATCAAAATCAGAGGACTAGTTTGTTTTTTGGTTTAGCACAAGTAATAAGATATCTATAAAACAAAATTACAACTGGCTCAAAATTAATGTTATTCTCATGATGATGTTCAGAGTAAGCAATTGCGAATACATACAACTTATTTTTCAGAAAAAAAATGTACATAACATCCTCTAAAATTCACTATCATAGAATAAGTCTTTGGAGTAACATTTTCTAAAAATAGGGTTTTTGTTATGCGCACATGTGGATCTACATAAGTGTCTGCTAAATGAATGTAGGTGCCAACAAAAGTGGGAAGAGGGCTTTGAATCTCCTAGATCTGGAGTTACTAGGAATTGTGAACTGTCCTATGTAAGTGCTGAGAACCTGAAATTAGGTCCTCTGTAAGAGCAGCAGTGTTCTTAACCACGGAGCTGACTCTTCAATCCCCTGAAAATAGGTTTTGTAATCTTTTGGTGGAGAGGAGGGTATTAAACTCAGAGCCTTAGGAATGCCAAGCAAGTGCTACACTGAAGATCTACATCTGTATCACTCTTAGCCCCACAGTCTTGATGTCATGTGTTTGATCCACCTACTTGTATATAAGTACATTTCTATTTAGTAAAATCCTATGTACTTTATTCATCGATACTTCTATTTTTGCCTGTTGCTTCCACTAAGACACAGGATAAGTAAATGTCCTTTAAGAATTGAAGAGCTTTACAAGGCTATATGTGCTCTAATGTTTTTTGAGGATCTGCTTTTATTTCAAATTAATGACTCATCTTCTGTCTATTCTCCCCTAAATTTCTTCAATCTGATATAACCAATGTCCTTTCCTGTCACCATCCCTCTGCCAGAAATACCTACAGCTGAGAATGCAATGGCACATCAGCCCATGCTAACATTGGCTTATCCATTTTTCCTGCCTCTGATGATTCTTTATCAACTTGAATACATCTGGAATTAACTAAAACCCAAAAATGGAGGACAAATCTGTGAGGAAATTTTGCTTAATTTTTAGTAGGGAGATCCAGTTTTACTCCGGATCTTGAAGCAGGAAGAAACACTTCCAGCTGGAAACCTACATGAGGACATTAAAGAAGGAAGCTTTTGCTCTCTACCTGCTTGCCCTCACCTTGCTCTCAAGTTCATTCCTTCACTGACATTAGAGCCCACTTCTTTGGGATTCCAGTGTATACTGCAGACAATGGTGAAACAACTAGCATCATGAACTATGCCATTACTGGTGAATTCTTGGATTCTCCATTGACAGACAATCTTTGCTGGATTAGTTGAACAGCAACCTGGAAATCATTGTAGTAAAGGGGATTTTGTGCACTTAGAGAGATTCGATCTACAAGTTCTGTTACTCTAAATAATCCTAACACACTGCCCTTTCTGCAGGCTCATAAGGCCTGGCAGCCAAACAATTCTTACCTTGACTCTTCCCTTCTTTATGTCCCTCTCAGCTTATGTACCCTGTCTTAATCTCCTCTTAGGACTGCCCTGGAGATGGCCCAGTTAAACATGTCTTGACAAGCTCTGTCTTTAGTGGTCATCTCTTCCCCCATTCCTACTTTGTGAGGACTGTAACCATATGGAAATAATATCGTAGCAGGTGGCATCAGATGGATGATACCCCATGTGCCCTGAATAGATGTCCCTAGAGTGACAGCTGTCTCAATGAATTATTTATTCCGCTTATTTTGTGCTGTGGATGATGCCAGAACATCTACACAAGGACTGGTGAATGATGAGCTCTCAAATGCATATCTGAATGGATGGGCATACAATGATATGAAACTGTCAGGATCAGCCCAGTAATGGGACAAATATCTTTGATCTGAACTTAAGACTGAAAATAGAATGCTATGACTGGTAAGTTACTAAGTTATCATCCATGGATGGATGTTGAAGGCTTTTATAATCCTGTGAATTCTACATGTAGTTTTACTAACATGTAATTTTTTCTTTTTTCTTTAAATTAGAAATTAGCTTCTTTTACAGCTCAATCTCAATTCCCTCTCCCTCCTCTCCTCCCCTGCCCCCACTGCCCCCCTATCCCAACCTCTTTATGCTCCCCAGGAAGGGTGAGGCCTTCCATGGGGGAATCTTCAAAGTCTGTCACATCATTTGGAACAGGGCCTAGACCCTCCCCAGTGTGTCTAGGCTAAGGGAGTATCCCTCTATGTGGAGAGGGATCCCAAAGTTCCTTTGTGTACTAGGAGTAAATACTGATCCACTACCAGTGGCCCCATAGATTGTTAAGACCTCCAAATTGACTTCCTCCTTCAGGGGGTCTGAAACAGTCCTATGCTGGTTTCCCAGCTATCAGTCTGGGGTCCATGAGTAACCCCTTACTCAGGTCAGCTGTTTCTATGGGCTTCTCCAGCCTGGTCTTGACCACTTTGCTCATCACTCCTCCCTCTCTGCAACTGGACTCCAGAGTTCAACTCAGTGTTTAGCTGTGGGTGTGTGCTTCTGCTTCCATCAGCTACTGGATGAAGGCACTAGGATGGCATATAAGAAGGGCATTTATGGTAGCCTCTAGACTATTGCTTAGATTGTTAGTTGGCATCAATCTTGTAGATCTCTGGACATTTCCCTACTGCCAGAATTCTCTTTAAACCTATAATGACTCCCTCTATGATGGTATCTCTTTTCTTGTTCTCCTAGAGCAAAGAAGTAGCAGCCTACAATCCACACTGCCAGAGAATCTAGGAAACAAGGAGGACCCTAAAACATGTAAAATTTTTAAAGAGAGCCTAATCTAAAACTTAGAGACCATCATCTGCTTATTTTCTACATGGGACAGCTAAAGCACAAAGACGTAGTCACAAAATGTAAGTATAACCATATCATACTCTATAGGATTGACTTCTGTGCTCCTTCCAGCTTCATGGAAGAGGCAATGTATTATAAACAGGATGGAATGAAGTACCTGTCATCAAATAACTTTCCAATACCATGTTTACCATGCACTGACAAGCATGTCCTGTATGGCTGGCTGATTTACTCATAGTTCCTCAGTGGTTCATACTTCCCTTTGGGAATATTCCTTTTTAACTTCACCTAGATAACTTTAATGTACTGTGTGACCCTCTAATATCTCTTCCCTTGTAAGAATGCCCCTCAATATAGCCTTGATGGTCTTGATAGGTACAGGTATATACTTGTCTGTATCTCCCCACTGTGGTTTTTGTTTGTTTCACCATGATTACATCATTTATGTGCAGGAGTCCTGCCCTCCCTGAGCTCTTCCAAGAAAATCAAGCTTGTCTAACTTCATCTTCCTCAGAGCTCAGTTGTGGCTCGAATATGTAATGCCCCCATAAGCTCATGTGTTTGAACATTTTCAGAAGGCTGTACAACACTTATGAATGAGTCTCACTGAAGAAACAATAATGGTGAGAACTAGCTTCTACAGTCCTGATATTGATACACTAGTGCAGCTAGGGTGTCATAGATCTAGTGAGGACAGGGAAAGACATGGATTCTTGACTCTGGTCCTAGTGATCTTCTCTCTGTACCCATTTCTTTACAGCTTCCTTGAAATAACAGCAAAAATAACTGCTTTCCTCCTTTCTGTTCTAATTTTTAAAATTCTGATTTGTATCTTTTAAAACATGAGTATAAATATTACATTTTTAGACCTCACTGGACAGAGGAATCAGTTCTGCACATTCTCTGGAATTACTCTCTGTCTGTTTTCACAAAATCTATGATTTGTATACTATTTAAGATGTGGCAGAAATATGTGAGGTACCAGAAAGTGGGGCATGGCAAGAAGAGGAGGAGGAAGAGGAAGAAGAAGAGAATAATTTATGTAAATTTTTAAAATGCAATTGAAGAATAATTATCTCAATTGTACATTTAGCTCAAATTAAAATTTAAACTCAATTGTATCTCAAGTTTTAAAAAGAAAACAAAACCAGAAAACCATACAAGCACTTTATGGATCTTGGAACTCTGACTTTATTTTCTTAGAAACAAAGTCAGTTTCGATATCAGAGGAAGACAGAGCAAGCACAGATGGAAGTGGCAACCTGGGGGACCTTGTGATTTGGCAAGCCACTTGCCATCATCCCGAAACTCTACACTACATCTTCTGGATGATTCAAAAGGGTGTGTAAATGGCTACCATGCTTTGATTTTCGATACAAACCTTCAGCTGCTTCCCTTCTGCAGTTCACTACAACATACTAATAGAGTAAGCATAGATACAAAGTATCCCCTCTATCACAACAACTTGTGTTCATTATATTAAAATGTGCCAAAACATAGCTATATGTGGTGGTAAAGACCCATAATTCTACACTGGAGAGGGAGAAATAGAAAGACCCTAAGCTTGAAGTCTGCCTGGGATACATAGCAAGATCCTGTCTTAAGAAAAGAATGGCATAAATCAAAATAAATCCTAGTATTGAGAAGAAGATAGTGGACTATGATTTAAGACCTTTTGGAAATAGACTGATTAGGCTTTGGGAATTCATCCTACACAGGTCTCACTCCTTATTAGACACATGGTTCCCTCTATATGTTTCTTCTTCAGACAGGCATCATTCTACCTTGTGTTTCAACAGAGAAGTTACTTTCCTAGAGAACACTTTCTTGAATGAGTGAAAATTCCCATCTCAAAATGCTCCCATGGTACTCACTCTGTTGGCTGTTCTTTGTTTCTTTTTACCAAACTCTGTTTCCTATTGGCAGACAAAGCTCAGATATCCAAAAAATAAACTGAAGCTGTTTTATCTAAACAAAATTGTGTGATTTCCTTTTGAACAATATCTGGGGAAATGGTGCCAACCATCCATCAAGAGCTATGGCAAGATATATCCTTTCTCAGAGTAGGACCTAGCCAAGCACCAAAAACAGCAGTCATTTAATAGAGACAACAAACCCAATTTGGGATATGTTTAGGGAGATTTACCTTTAGCTTCTAGGCCTTTCAAGAACTAATTCAGATGGTGGCAACTTGTAGAAGAAAACTTTTGAGGTATTTAAACCAACAGCACTATTACAAGCTTTAAAGAAAAGTGGGTGGGGGGAGGTGAGTGTAAATGCAAAGCTACGTGAATATAGTATCTTTAAAGGATTATAAATCAGCTGGGATGTGCTATCCAAATAGCAACTTCCAAGATGCTGCTATATAATTATAACTCATCAGCATATCTTGCATGTTCCAAAATAACCTGCTATACTTCCCTCATTTTCTCAGACTAACGAAGGGAAGATGACAGCAGACCTCAAAGATAATAGCAAGCTCATTCCTAGCATAGAAAGGCTATCAGCTTTGCATATTCCTAGAATTCACTTCGGCTACCTTCTATCTTCATTTTTGTGGTGCTTAAGAGACAAAATGATTTTCCCTGCTGCATTTCAAATAAAGAAGTTTGTCACCCTAAAAATAGAAGGCAACTCATGGCTTTTATGGAGATGTAGGTATGTAGGAGTCTTTCACTCACTGCCTCTTTAGTGTGACTCTCCAAAATGATTCAGAGATGAGCCAAATGGTTTCATTAGCTAAGGTGTCAGGAATGGAAAGGTTGAAGACCATTTCAGTTCCTGGTGATTGGAAACATAATATACCCTAGAATCATCAGGCTCATACATTCATTCAACACTATCTGTGGCCAAAGGCCTTGGAAGATTCCAATGGAAAAATAGATATGTCCTCTATAAGCA
Source organism: Cricetulus griseus (assembly GCF_003668045.3). Lineage (NCBI taxonomy): Eukaryota > Metazoa > Chordata > Mammalia > Rodentia > Cricetidae > Cricetulus > Cricetulus griseus. The sequence continues at coordinate 274,128,292 of NW_023276807.1, forward strand.
GAGGAAAAGCTTCAGTATCACATAGGGCAGAAAATAATTTTACTCATTGTGCCTATTAAAAATAATTGCATACTTCTTAATATTATGAATGCGGAAGATAAAGCTTTTTAATATTTTTACCCTTTATTTCAGATGTTTAAGATGAAAAGCTTAAGTTAAACACCTTCAGGCTTTTCTGATTATTGTCTGTTAGTAGTGAAAAGAAAAATTGCAAGCCATTGTTTTCAACCCACTCTTTCTTGGCTCTCCCTTTCCCAAACTCAGTGTTCCAGTATTTTTTTCTAGTGTTAACTTTTTGTTTCATGTCCATATTGTACTTAAGAGGAGATTTGTAAAGAAGGATAACACCCTAGCTCCTATCAGTGAGGCACTTTCAGATTTTGCTCTTTCTGGGTAAACAGGTAGTCTTCCAAAAGCTCTTATTGGGAACAATTATTCATGATAGAATTCTATGTATGTATAGTCCAAAACTACTCCACTCATTCATGTACCACATGCAATAGTTATCCAATATAGCCAAGGTGAAGTCATAAGCAGTTCATTTTGGCTTGTATTTTACTGATGCTTTCATTTCATATTATATTAGAAATCATTGAATTACTTTTAATGAGAAAATTTGACAGATACTCCTTTGGGCTTAAATAAGGTAGTTTTTGCTACTTTGAAGACAGCAAAATGGAGCAGTGGATAGTGAAAAATATGTGGAGTTATTATTTGATGAACATAACTAAGATCACTCAAAGAACCTATGGTCTTAAAATTTATTTCAACCCACAATAGAGACACTATCTATTGTGCACAAATTTTAGAAAGTTTATTAAATACTAATACTCTTGTTTTCTATGAACTTTTATTTCAAACACTATAACAGCTTTTACTTCAAGGATATTGGCAATTTAGTCTGTATGTATTTTCATGAGGTGGTGAACAACAGTATTTTTAGTTAATAAATATTGTTAGAGATATAATACTTCTAGAAAAGATTTTCAGTACTTAGTTGTAATTGTCTTTTATTCATGCACAATTGTTAAAATTCCTAATCTTCTTTTTTTTAAAAAATGACCTAGAAAGAAAAATCATAATAAACCCTCTTAACAATGCATTTTACCCTCTGATACATGTTTCTGCTGAAAATAATAAAAATACCAGAGCCAGGCAAAAGTTCATTGTGTTCATTGAACAAATTTTCCTCTTAAAATGAGGGAAAATGTAACCTTCTTACCGAAATGATACCAGTCATGAAGTATTGAACACTATTAGTAATACAAAGTGGGTACTTAAAACGGTTTACATAGTTCACTAAAATTAGCATCTACTATTGACCTTGAATCTATTACAAGGCAGTGTCCATGTAAATTACAAACACTGACTATAAATAAATGTGACATTATAGCTAGCTATCTTTTAGGTAAGCCATCTATGTTTTCTGTGGGAATGCCAGACATTGTTAAGGTAATTTTCTTAACTGAATAAATGGAAAGGATATATATAGTCCTGTAACATCCTTGGCTCTAACCAAAGACTATATACTTCACATGCATAAACTGGAAGAATTTTTGAAAAAAAAATAACTAACAAGAGTCATTAGTAGTTACACAGAAATTATAGGGACAGAAATGGCACCCTGGAGGCACTTATGCAGGCAAGGTGGGGCACAAGACTACTGAGTTAAAAATTGCAAGAGAGGGAAAGTTTACCCAAACCCAGAATCAGAGAAAGCCCCCTTAGAACTATAAACTGCAGTGAGGGTCAATCAGAAAAAAATATGTTCCCAGCCTTAGTTTTCTCTGTTGATGCAATGGTCAAAGTCAAGGTCAGGTTCCAAGGGTATGGCACCAGATGGAACAGAGCAGAGAGACTGAAGAGGAAAACAGAAGTTGTCTCATATAAGGCTGATATCATTCAGCACTGCAATCAGATGCACCCCAAAGTAATTAAGGATAGTTCTAATTAATCACTGTGTCTTTTGAAGGCATAAAAAGAAGTCCAATTTATTTTAAAACACAATTTAAAATCTATAAATTAAGTCCTCTTATGAACCATGACTTGGATTGTGTTCTAAAATGTAAATATTGATTGTATCTAACACATGCACTGAAGCTGGTGGCATTCTAAACTTTCTTGTGTTTCAGTCTCATAAAACAGACTGTTAAGTACGTAGGAATTTTTGTTCCCTAAGTCTGAAAAAAAATCAAAGGACTAAACAGAAGAATCACAGCTGGTGAGTGGAGAAGTCAAAATTAGAATCCAGAGTATTTTTAACATAAATGTATTTATCCCTATGTATTGAAAACATTTTACTTAAGAGCTAGCTAAAAATATTAAAAATTGAGTTTTGATCATTACAAAGTCAGCACAAATACTCTGGTTGCTCTATTTTAAAACCCACTAATGGAGATCTCTGAGAAATATGTTTGCTTCATATGTTTCCATTTTTTAAATTAATGAAAATAATTGAAATAAGATAAGATTGCTATTATGAAACTATAAAAATGTCATTAGCAAGACTAAAAATATAAGGGCACTTGGTTTAGAAGTGAGAAAGCAAGGTGGACAATTCATCTCTCTAACCTTGACCAAGACACAGGATCTGTTAATATGGCTCAGAATGTGCCTTGCAAGCCTGATGGCCTGAGTTTAATCACTGGATCCCACAGTGAAAGGAAAGAATTCGTCCTGGAATTTCTCCTGACTTCCACATGTGTGTTGTGGCATTAAAGCATGCTTTCTCACACACCATAGGAGCTAAATATTATTTTTTTAATTTTGACTTTTTTAAGTGATTGGTAAATTAACAAACTACCTGTGGTGGCTTGGATGAGAGTGACCCCATAGGCTCATATATTTGCATGTTTAGTACCCAGTTTATTAGCTGTCACAGAAAGATTAAGAGGTTGTAGGACAACCCAGTAGGTTTGGGGATTTCAAAGGCCCACACAAGGTTTAGTGCTACCCTTCTGCTGCCTGCAAATCAGGATGTAGCTATTATTTACTGCAGCAACCACACTCCTTTATATGATGGAAATGGACTAACCCCCTGAATTTAATACTTTATTTATTAACTCAATACTTCCTTTATATTATTTCCTTGGTCATGGCGTCTCTTCACAGCAACAGAACAGGGACTAAACAGTTTGATTTGTGAACATTTTCTTGGGATGAAACAAAGACCGATTCTTACCTCCCAGAAGAGGGAGAAATAAAGTAGATGGTACACAAGGATCATATACATAGTTTATCACTGAGATAACAAACAATAAAACAATGATTACTATGGAGTGTAGAGGCCTTCTAAAAGATGACTTCTCAGGAAAGAGTCTACAATTCATTCATCCTGAATTTTTATTTTTTTGTTTTAGTTTTGGTTTGGTTTGGTTTGGTTTTTTGTTTGTTTGTTTGTTTGAGACAGGGTTTCTCTGTGACTTTGGAGGCTGTCCTGGAACTAGCTCTTGTAGACCATGCTGGTCTCGAACTCACAGAGACCCACCTGCCTCTGCCTCTTGAGTGCTGGGATTAAAGTCGTGTGCCATCACCACCTGGCCATCCTGCACTTTTAGTTCCTAACACTCTTCCTAATTCAAAAATTACATGAAAACGGCAAGAGAATTATAGTCCCAGCTAAAATCCAAGCATTGCAATCATAAATACTATAGAAATAATCAGATAAACACATAACACATTTTCAGGGAAGTCAGAAACTATAAGAAAGGTTATCAAGTGTGTTATCTAAGGATATTAAGAAAACTATTAAAAGAAGCTGGATATGTCAGATGACATTTTTGTGTCTCAAAAAGTACAAACCAACATACTCAATTTAGGCAAAAATATATTAAACGGAAATGAAAGTATCTTGAACTACTCTGTCCATCTATGATCTTAGACTATGACTAAACATATTTCTGAAATCATAATCTGTGTATAATGTAAATATCCACTGTTAGTAGAATGAAGTGTTGTGATAGTGAAGTACTGAATGTCATCCTGTAGGGTGATACAGAAGAGTCACAGAAGTGTGAATTTGCGTTCTGTATATTATCCCCAAATATTGCAGGAATTTACAAGCTCACTCTTTATGAGCTGTGGAAATAATCTACTCATTCAAAGGAATAATGTACAGCTGTGAAAATGAAAAGGAAGACCTAAAAATGCCTGACATGGAGTCATGCATCATATTTTATTAAATAGAAACACAGAAGAATATTAGTCTGTGATATCATTGCATAAAAACAAAATATTTAATCATAAAATACACATAGTATTAAAATACATACATATAAATGTGTATATTCTACTGCATGCACATGTACACAATTAAATCAGAAATGTCAGTGAAGATTTTAATGGATAAAATGTAAAATAATCAAAAAAGTAGAATTTTAGGTCTCATTTAAATTGAAAATAAACAAAGTCTACACATACCATCTGGAAATTTACAACCATGATTCTTTAATTTATATTTCTGAAATGTATAGGAAAATGCATGCTACATTATTAAAATAGATACAAATTAAGGAAAATGTTTACATCAAAACTCTGACTCATCTCATGCTAAGCTTAATGAAAAATTCTCCATGGCAACCCATTCCATTTTCTAGCTCAGGAAAATGGTGCAATAGGTCATTTGGAACAGAAATGCCATTTGTACTAATAGGGTAAGTGAATTTTAGAATGTGTCACCTAATTATTAACAATCTGAGGCACTCAAACCTTTGTATTATATGTTCAAACAGCAATTAAATGAGAAAAACAGAATTTAAGAATAATATTATGCCTGCACTCTAGGGAGCCTCTGGTACTGGATTAGTATTTTTCCCTGGTGTAAGAAGGGACTTTGAGAGCCCATCCCACATGAATGGATACACTCTGGCCCTGGACACATGGGGAAGGGCCCAGGCCCAGCACAGGAAGATGTGGTGAACTTTGCAGAGCCCCCGTTGAGGGCCCTACCCTGCCTGGGGAGTGGTGGGTGGATGGGGTGGGGGGTAGGTGGGGTGGGGAGAGGGTTGGGGATGAGGGGAGGGAGAGGAAGAAGGGACTTACATGTGAAACAAGCTTGTTCCTTAGCTTGAACTAATAAAAAAAATTAAAAAAGAATAATATTATGTTAATACAAGAAAATATAGCTAGAGACAGACTGTAAGAGATTTGTTAGTCACCCATTGCATAAAAATAAAAGGGAATATATTTTTAAAAGGCTATGAAATGACCAACTGGACATATGTCTTGCAACAGGGAAGAATGGCCATAAATATCTCAGAAACCGCATGATCAGCAGTAGTCTACCAGTTATAAAACAAAAACCTTTTTGTTAGCTTCAGCAGTGTCTCTAAGCATGGACAGCATGAAATGATATCCTGAGAAGACCATCAACATTGTTTATTTCTTATGGAGACCATATTTATGGGGAAAATGAGCTATATTATAAGCCAGGGGAAAAGATAATGAATTTCTTCATCAAATTGAATTTATCAACCCAACATTGTTCAAAACATAAATAGAACCCATCCATTTGGATTCCATGTGTTTATGATGTTACCTGTGGAAGGACCAGGGCTCTGTAGATGACCAGGCATGAGTCTATAAGCAGAGATCAGGTCTACAATAACTGACAACCTGTACTTCTGTACTATATACTGGGCAACATACCTCCCACTTTAAAGCAGTGGAAAAATTTATCACTTCAATTTTAAAAGAGGGTCTTAGTATGTAGCTTAAACTAGTCTCAAATTTACCATCCCCTTGAATACCTGGTTAAGTAAGATTTTAAAACCTAGAGGAAATTATTTTACATTTAAATTATTACATTCATTTGACACAATAATAGATGTTAAGGAGATTTTTACAAATAAAGCTGTGTATGTGGCCACTGTGAACACTGTATTTTAGGAATACTCATAACACACATAATAAAACCATTAAGTAAGAGATCCTTCCAGGGAGAGAGACAGAGAGAGAGAGAGAGAAAGAGAGAGAGAGAGAGAGAGAAAGAGAGAGAGAAAGAGAGAGAGAAAGAGAGAAAGAGAGAGAGAGACTTTCTTTCCCCTCCAAAGGAAGAAACATGCAGTACTTTGTAGCATTACATCATTTGACCAAAATGCACCAACACTGGACATATGGCATGGGTCAAGCCATGCTGAGTGACTTTTGGACAGTGCCACTAACAAATGCACATAACCTAGTTAATTATATCTAGCTACTGATTGTCAGCTAATGGTGTTTATAGGAAATAGAAGTCACGAGAATAAGAAATAGCAGTATGGGAGAGAATTAATCTGCAACATGTAATTTCCGTCCCTACACACAGCCTCTCTGAGAGGAAACCTGAAGTCTCGCCACCTGTTCTGAGGTTTGCTTTCTGGTTGATTTAGGATGGTCCACAGCCAGAATGACAATGCATATTTGTGTGTGTGTGTGTGTGTGTGTGTGTGTGTGTGTGTGTGTGTGTGTGTGTGTGTGTGTTGCTTTAAAAAAAAAAGAACTGGATTAAAGCAGAGTAAATTTTGTGATCTTAATTGACAGCCAGGGAACCAAACCAAACCCCCTGAACGTGGGTGTCAGTTGGGGGGCTTGAGCAGTCTATGCGGCTACTGGCAGTGTAACCAGTATTTATCCCTAGTGCATGAATGGGTTTTGGAGCCCATTCTCTATGGAGGAATACTTTCTCAGCCTAGATACACCCAGCAGGGACTAGGTCCTGCCCCAAATGATGTGACAGTCTTTGATGACCCTTGATGATCCCCCATAGGAGGCCTCACCCTCTCTGCGGAGTGGATGGGGGGTGAGATGGGGAGATGGTGAGGGGAATAGAAGGACAGGAGGGAGAGGGAACTGGGATCACTTTTAATTTAAATAAAATTATTTAAATCTCAAAAAACGAATGAAATGGAAAAATAGTTACATTCTCTAACTTAATTTTAGCAACAGACATTTTGTGTGTACTTAAAACACCTGAAATTTAATAAACAGAAAATAGTATTCTTTCTCATGCTGCTGCATAACCAATCTGTTTTCTGTAGTAAATGTTTTTATTCTCTTTAAAGCTTTCAACTCTTTTTTTAATAAGTCTATTTTAATGCATCTTTTACCTAAGAGATTCTTTCTTTGATTTCTCTCTTTTTTTTTTTTGATTCATCAGAATCAAGATAGGTAATGGGCCCAAGGGAAACCTACTATAACTATTCTGACAAAGGAACAAGGCAATAAAATGACTCTAAAGATCAGTGCCTTGCTCAGTTCTCATCAGAAGAATTTGTTCTTACAGTACATAGGAACTCACACAGAGACCCACAACTAAACAATATGCAGAGAATAAGGGGCTTTGAACCACTCAGCCTTAAGTGAAATGCCTATATTAACTAATCCCTTCCCCCAAAGGCTCATGAATCTTGAATTTTTGAGGAATGCTTCTAGAAAAATTGAAAGGATTATTAAGTAAAATACTAAAATGACAATTTTATAGTGCTCTTTGGAAGTTTCCACGTTTAATGATTTGTATAACTAATCCTTTCATATGAGTGCAGCTTATTAAGATTGCAATGCTTGTCTGACCAACAGTGTATAGACATATGCACATGCACATACACACACACACACACACACACACACAGAGAGAGAGAGAGAGAGAGAGAGAGAGAGAGAGAGAGAGAGAGAGAGAGAATGCTAGGTGCTTTGTGGAAGAAATGTTAAAACCACTGAGTTTTAGCCTACATACTGGCCATGTCGCACATGGCATGCTCTGTCTTCGATTCTTAGCCACAAACTTGAAAAATTATGTCTACTTATCTTGATCCCAATGCAGAGATTTTGTTTTGCTCATAAGTATTTAATAGATTATTTTAAGTAGTTATCCTGTGTACCTGTAGTGCTGACTACACCCGTTTAGGCATGGTCACAGGTACGCAGAAAGGATGGCATAAAAGAACTGGGAAGGAGGCTTTCGACCTCTCTTCGGGCTCTGGTAGGGTCTAACAATGTTTCTGAGACTAACCTGGATTTTCGGTGTAAGTACTCTTCCACAATAAAATACAAATCTTATTCTTATTATGTATCCTGTTATATTTCAGTAACAGATTATTCAAACAGCAATACCACTCAACATAAATATTCACAAAATCCACAATAATTAAAATTCATTGATCTTACATGAACATATCAAGATTACATATTGCTCATTTCAGAATCCCTCTACAAATATAAAGTGTTTTCTCCCAAGAATATTAAATCATACTTGAGATTAGCTGGTTTCTTTCTCAGTTTGACCTATGGGCAATACTTGCCATAAAGTTGTCACCTGCACAAAGTTATCACCTGCTTCTTGAGACAATAGCTCTCTTTTTTAACTCTGGAATTTCAGTATATTTTAAATATGCAAAAATACTAATAAAAACTTAAATCATGATGTCTGTAGTAGTTGGTATTTATTTTTACAACTTTTGAATTTTTTCATTTAAACCTACAGGGATTATTCTATGAAAGTTTATATTAAAATTAACTCTTAAAATGTTGAAAGAGTAAAAGAGGTGAAAATGAATTTCAGAATAATGAGTAGTTATCCAAACATATGAATTTCATTGAGAAATAACTTGCTCCCAAACCCAATATCATTCAAGTCTTTGAGAAGAACTAGAGAGCTTGAGAGATGGCTCAGTAATTAAGGGTGCTCTTTAAGAGAACTGGAGATAGGTTCCCAACAACCAATTCCAGCAGTTCATAACTGCCTATAACTCCAGCATTAGGAGTTCATTGCTCTCATCCGAATTTCATGGGCACCTGCACTCACACATGCATATATCCACATGCACTCATATTTACATACTTATTAAAAATATAATGCATTTAACAAGAATTTGTACCACAGACATGTATTTCTAAGGAATTTGCAGACTTCAAAGCATCAATGGCTCTTAAATTTTGTTCTGTATCTATTATGAGGCTACAGGATTCTAAATCCTCAAAGAAAACATCCTTCTCGGATTTCTATGTCTTCTTAGACCAATAAACTACTCTGGTTCCAATCTAATTATTTCCAAAATCTTCCCAAGAGAAAACAGGAGAATTACTTGGAAACAGAGAAACAAGGCAGAATGAGAATGCTGATTGCTTATTTGTAATAATCTTAACTCAATCTATTAACAATGGACAGGAAAACATAACAAAGAACTTTTGCTGTATATCTTAAGATACTATCTTTCTACTGTGCATAGATTAAAGTGGCATGTGCTTTTTGAATTGCTAATGGTAAGGAAATGACTACTGAGATCAGACTCCAAAGTATGTACTTAAATAAACTATTCTGTCTGATGTTTCCATCATTAATAAGGAGACAAATTTGTTTAGAGAATAATTACTTAAATAAACACCGTAGCAGAGCTGTGGTCTCTCTTAACTGCTGAACTACTGACTACTACTAACTGGGGCTTTCTAGAAATTTCTGTCTTCCTAGTTTAAAGGTTAATGTGAATGCCAACAGCTCATCATTGCTAAAACCAAAAGCACCTTAGTCAGTAACTTCAGGAATCTTATCCAAGGTACTGCTATCTTACAGCTTATTGCATTTATTGCAGACCACCAAACAAAAATTCTGTAGCTCTGAAAAACATTGTTTATTCACAGTTCAAAGAGTTCTTTCTTCTTTTAAGAAGAGTTTTTTAAAGCATTTAGTATATTATTCAAGCTGAGTAAAAACCACATAATTTTCATAGTATAGAACAGTCTTCCTTCTGAAACAATGCAGAAATGTGTATATCCTACACATCTTAAGATTTTGTTTTGTTTGTTTTTTGGAAAAACGTTTTAATCTAAATAATATCTTATAAGCAGGCAGAGGCACACAAATGATGTGTTCTGTTACTAACATGACATTTGAAATTTGACAGTAAATGATGCAAAAAATTAGTGTGGTTTCAAGGTCTTAGTGTCATCATAAATAATAGAAGAAAAAGACTGGTACTAATTTGGTAGAATGTTGATGGACATCTGAGCTGACTGTAACTATAAGTTGATTGAAATAAAGAAGTAACTGTTATTAAGTCAAGCTACAAGCATCAATACCTAAAAGATGATACAAAGGTTAATATTATGTATGATTTCTGCCATTTTTATTTCTATTATTTTATCTTTTTGGGTATGTTGTGCATTTATTTTGCTAACTACTACATCCCCAGAAAATAGCAAATTTGCCTACTTTACTTTTAAATGGAAATAGACAATGAAAAGATGTTGACTGATTAAAAGCTAATTTACAATGTCTGCCAAGAAAACCTATTGTAGAAATCACCATTGACTTTATATTCCATTTAAAATAATGAAATGGTTCTTAAGTCCAATTAGAGACTTATTGGTTACTGCCAAGGTATACATGCTTCTACAGCATCCTTAGGGTTATTGTGCCATGTTGGTCATTGATATGGTTCATAGGCATCATAACTGAGTAGAATTGTTGGTTGCCTCCCTCCTTTGAAATTTTGTATTGCTCCTTCTAATACCATGAAAGCTAATCCTCAAGGAGGAAAAATTCAGGTCAGTTTCTGCTTAGGGCCCTCAAGGCCCTGTTTGTGAAGTACATGGTGTCTTTAACAACTTCAACTTGTCTTCAATTTCTGAGGAACAACAGAGGGCAATAGTAATAGCTTGCAATGTTTTATTAGTAACTTGAACAGCCTTGGTTAACAACTCAAAAAACTACTTCTCATGTCTGATTGGGTTTCTTAGGTGGTCTCTGGCTTTTGAAAGAAGCATTGTCATCCCAGGTGGAAATTTTTCATTTAAACTACATGTGTATATTTATATAGGGTCTTACAAGTGTTATATGCACACATACATGTATGTAGCAAAAATTGATGAAAAAGAGGCCATGTATTTAAAAGAGAGAAAAGAGGGGCATATGGAAGGATTTAGAGGAAGGAAAGGGAAGAGGAAATGCCATAATTACAATCTACAATAAAATAAAATACATAATTGTCTTGGATTTAAATTTATACATTTCTCATTAGTTGCCAAGTTATACCCAAACAGAAAGTTATTCTTGACTTAAAAAAAAACAATATCTTGTTGTCTTAAAGCAAAAAAAATGTACTACAACCAAATTTCTGGATCAAAGTCCTGTCTCTCCTCTAGGAATGCCCCATGGACACAGAACCCTCTGAATTTTTTTAGAACAGCTATGTGTCTCCATGTGAACCATTGGGGTTATCGAGAGAGTTCTTCATGCAACCACCTTGCTTGTTAAATCCTTACAATCCCAGGAGGAGGTTCTTTTAGATTCACCCCAGTCTCCACTCTCTGCCACTTTTCTTGATCCTGAGGAAAAGCAGCAATGGAAAGAGAAGACCAGAACAGAGAAGGCTTGTCACAACAATGGGAAACTGGAAGAGGTCTAATTCTGAGCTGTTTTTCCACTGACATTACAGGTAGTTCACCCCTCCTGTGTCCCATGTTGACCTTATAAGAAGTGCTACATGCCTAAGTTTTCAGTTGATCTATGAGACTGGTCTACTGAATACATGAATTTATTTAGTTTATATTCTTAAATCCCTGTTCAGTTTGTTATTGGCTTTCTGTGACTACAAATAATGTACATGTGGGATAAATTCTTTTTTCAGAGTGATTGGGCACAAAGCAAATGCAATCCTTCAATACAATCATTCTCTTGATCTGGGGTAGAGGGGTGCTTTGAAAAGTCCTTTAGGAAATGCAGACTAGGCAGGAGCCTCCTGATCAACTGAAACAGCTCTACAACCAGGCTGTGCAGTTCAAGTATAACAAAATGATACAACATGCCCTTAAAATCTCTCAAAGTATCCTACTGCCACCAGAAGTCTACAGATAAGAGTCCACCAGATTCATAGGCTAAGGGTTCTAGAGAATCTCTGTATTCCTAGATGAGAAACAATGAAGCCCAGAGAGATAAAATGAATTGTGCAAAGTTAAGTGGCAGATCTCTTCTAAGGCTCAGGATTATCCATTGCTTGATAAGCGAAAACAAGTTAAGAATTTTACAAAGGCAGCTTCTCTTATAAAAGTAAGTAGCACAGTAATAGACAGTGACATCAGCCACTGCCATCCCCACAGTCACTCTGTTGTGAGCTAATGCATTTAATCATCTTACTGGGTAGATTAATATGGAGATACAAAATACAGGTTAAACCTATATCATTCCTTCAGAAAGTCAATTCATTTTAAAACTTAGGATTTTAGACACATAAGCAGCAAAATAAACCTCAAAGTAAAATATATAGTGTGTACAAAAAAAAGCTAAGTTGTGCATTGTTCTTAAGTTTTTCTCTTATTACTACCATGTTTTCCCTTTAACTTGGAAGTAAAATGATGAAAGAAAATAGCAAATGTGAAAGAAGAAATAAGAGTCGACTTAATAACAAAAGATTGTATACTATTTTCTTAGTACAAGGATAAAATGTAAACTTAGAGGGCATCTGAAGACCCTTTCATAGTGGTTTTGCACAAAGAAGCCATGACATAAATAAATAATATTTATTATTATTCCATGGTATATATTAATGAAGTTAGTATCAACTGTTTAACTTTGATGGTATCTTATAATTGCAAATGGACTGAAACTAACTGAAAGAAGTTGGGACAATAACAAATATAAATTCTGCATAAATATTCAATATTTAAATTCCAGCAAAAATGTTAGGATTAACATATAGTAATATTTATTCTTGGTCCTGTATATATGCATGGATTGGTAAATGGGTGTATGGATGAACAGATAGGCAGATAGACAGATGATGTCTTTAGATAAGTTAATGAAATGTTTTAACCCTTTCTACGTGTTATATTTAGATGGGAACATACTGGTTAAAGAATCATGTTTGAGAGATGCCACCATATATGAGTCCATCTATTTAATTTTTCAACTCTTGTCTAAAGCTTAGATTAATTTCCTTTGGGGCTGCTAAAGTAACACTACAATTAGCAAAAAGAATTTACAAAATGTATATTTTACGCTGCATCAGTTCAATTGCCATGCCTTTTCTCTAAATGTTCCAATCTTGAATTTCCATTTGACATTGATTGTACCCCATCCATCCCTAATACTACAGTCAGTTTTGTATACTATAGTTATATAATAAATTTTATTCTAAGAATTTTCCATATTACATATTTTACTTCTCACAGTAATTCGATGGTATGGAACTGTTGTTGTCCTTTATCATCTTCAAAAGGAAAAGAAAACTAAAACCACTGCAATGTTCCTAGGGTGTTTAGACCAGGGCATCTAAACCTGACATGTGACTGCCTGGGCCCTGATTTGTAGCATTATCATTTCTTCAAGGACATGTTCCCACATATATTAAGTATGCTATTTAAATATAAGCACTATCTCCTAAACTGCATATAAGAATGAGAATATCGATACATTTGGATAACAAACAGGAAAATGCCCCCATAGAGGAAAGTAGTCATCCTGACTCAACTGTCACTGACACAGGTTCACGCTCTCCTTCTCCAGGAGGCAACTCTCTTATTCCTCTTAAGGAACTGCAAAGAATTCTGCTCATATATTCAATGAAATATTACTGCGCACAGTCAGATTTTCAGGAAAGGAATAATGGAGGATTGTGATGTGCTGGAATCAAAGTGAATGCAACTCTTACCCATTGCAGATGTGACCCTAGAATAATGCAAGCTCACTTCTCTCACTGCTACAGTTGTAATCTGAAAATCGGAATGCTGATCTATCTCTCAACATTATATACTACATAGAGTCAAATACCACATTAAAAAAATAACTTTCAAAATCCTTAATGGTTACAAATGGTCATTTTTTGCCTCCATTTTGATTTCCCACACAAGCAAATAAATAAAAATAAAATCAGATGCCTGTTAAACAAGTGTTGTCTAAAGTCTAATAAGACTTTAGAATTATTAAATTTTTGTGCAGGAAATGGTCCCTTGGGAATTTCATGAGATTAGTGTGTAGGCCCCATGATCTCTATCAGCATCCCCTCTCCTGGTGAAAGCAGACATATCTTTAGGTCTATGATGCTGCTCAGGAGCAGACTTGGCACTGTACTGTAGACTATGTGATTTAATGTGAGGAAATTGCTGTGTGTACATGGTAAATGGTAATTACAAGCACAGTTAAGTATGACATGTATGCAGTCCTGAATATATTAAGTAATCATTTTATTTCCTTTTTTCATTCCATTCAAATAATAGTCCCAATTTAGACCACATGTAGTAGGGGAAATGTGCAATTATTTTTGCAGAAATGTCAGTCACTGAAGAATAAATAACATTTATCTTTGAAGAAAGGAAGGTTAGAGAAAATGCCACTTTCACAGCTGGTCCCAGAGTTTCCCCATGGAGGGAAAATTGTCTTTGTTTAAGAAAATACCTGTGTACACTGTTTAAACAAAAGGAGTATGACCCAAGGGGATATGTCCTGTGAAAACTGGAAAACCCAGAGACAGCTTGACTGCCTATGAGGTACACATGAAGGTACACATGAAGCCCAGAGTCCTAGAGAAGTCTTCAAGAGAGGAGAGAGATGATTGAGTGGATAGTGTAGTGGCTATGCATAGTAGCTCCAGCAGGCAGACAAGGAAGAAAACAATATAAATAAAAAATAATCCTCTAGTTCTCAAGGACATAAGGAAATTAACTGTAACCTTTTACAAGATTAGGTGCTCAGCCTAATCCACATCTGTTGAGTTTTAGAAGAAACCTGAAGTGAACATGTTTGAGTTTGAGGCAACCATGCCCCTCTCTTGTTCTCAGAGTTAGGTCTCAACAAGTGTCAGCAGCTTATTACAATTTGTCAATTTAATTTATATTATGTTTGTGTTTTTCAGGCCTTATCCTTTGTGATTTCTATTTATTCCACACATGGTTTTTGCTTATGCTGTCTTTGAATATACCCTCTAGTATTTCTCATTTCTTCCAACTCTAAATCCCTAGTTCCCAAATTGTGCTATCACATTTGGATGTGTCACCAAATATCAAAGAACTCATGTTTCCAAACAGTTGCTACAGGGGTCAACCTAATAAACATTTATTCTTCCTCCACCAGATACCAATTACAACTATAGCAAAAGTATGTTTGTTCAGAGAATAAAGTACTTCCTTCTAACTGAGAATGGCCAAACCCCATCTGTTTATAAATTCAGAAGATTCTATGAAGGTCATCCTTGCCCCTACTCTTATCTTGTTACAGGGTATCAAATAAGCAACCTAACCCACTTGTGTTTCAAGATTACTTCATATATTTTAGTGTCATGATTAGATGGGTGCATGTAATGAATTCATGTTTCCATCTAAAGCTATGTACCTTAACTTTTCAGGATACTTGGACTTCATAATTCTATATTGCACGAGTTTCCTAGACCACATCCCTCAGGTCCATGCCCAACCCTCAATATTGATCTCAAGCTCAGCCCACAAGAGGTTCCTAAAGCTGTGCTTTCTGAATAGACAGACTGTTCTGAAAATGCATGCTATCAAATCAAACTCAGAAGCACCCTATTTATAAAGAAATATGTATAATCCGATAATAGGAACTCTGGATACCTCCTTTCAAAATTAAAATTCTGAGAAATGTTATGACCCAGCCCCCATGGGGTCTCTAAGAGTTGTTTTCCAGCATAACCACAGGTACCTCCCATTTTCCTGACCTCACCCTACTAGCATCAATATCCTGTTGTGAACCCTTCATCTGGGGTTTGTAAATTTGTATATAAAGCTGCTCCACAATAAAGGTTAGAGACATTCTCTCAGAAAAGGACCAGGTGTCTTGTTGATATCCAAATTTTCAGACTTTTGCCCAATACTCAGACATAGTAGTGGCCAAGAGCAGCCACAAGTGGAGGTCCCACTGAGGTTGGGAAAGAAAAGGGACCCTGAGACATCACCCTCAGAAGGCTGGCCAGCAGGTAAGGAGTTTTGAGGGTAGATTGCAAAACATACTAGAAAATAGGTATCTCAACTACTGAGAGAGTTGAATTGTAAAGACACTGGAGAAGGGGTACCTCAGCTCCAAAGAGAGTTCGATTGTAAAGGCACTGGAAAAGGGGTGCCTCAACTCCTATGAGAGTTAGATTGTAAAAGCACTGGAAAAGGGGTGTCTCAACTCCTAAGAGAGTTGGATTGTAAAAGCACTGGAAAAGGGGTGCCTCAACTCCTAAGAGAATTGGATTGGAATAGAGATCACAGTCAATCACACAGTGAAAGTTTAAAGAGACAAGATACTGGTAAGATTTCATTTTAACTTTGGATTAAGTAATAACGCTAAGAAAATTATTAAAGAAATATGGGAAATACTCCACTGAGGAATCCTTCCTCCATGAGCTGCACACTAGCAGCCAGCTGACCCAGCAGCCCAAGCCCTTGTCCACTTGAGCCCACTGCAGGCTCCAGTCAGCTGGCAATTATGTGGTGTGCACAGGCTGGCTGGAGAAATCACCACCCGAGAAAAAGTTGGGGCACTATGCTTGGAAGAAACACTTGTTTATCCTGTGGAGTGGTCAGAAGAATGGTGACCCAGATGTTCTAGAATACTATAAGAATGAACACTCTAAGAAAACCCTGTGGATTATCAACTTAAACTTCTGTAAGCAGTTGGATGTAGGCCTGACCTTCAACAAAAAAGAGTTCCAAAAGAGTTTTATGTTTGATATCAAGACCAATGAGCATACTTTCTACCTGGTGGCTGAGACAGAGGCTGACATGAATAGATGGGTCCAGAGCATCTGCCAGATCTGTGGCTTCAGTCAGACTGAAGAGAGCACTGACACCCTGAGAAACCTTTCTTCAGTCAGTCATAGTCTCTGCTCTTCTCCAGCTAGGTTCAACAGCTCCAGTCAGCACCTGCTCTGAGCAAGAAAGTCCTCTGCCCTTTCACACTCTAGCCAGCTATGTGTCAAGCCACATCCAGCCTGCTTTGTCCACCATTGCACCTCAGAAGTATCAACACTTGCACTAATGTGTAAGCCAAAGGACAGAAAATTCGAGGAGTGCCAGCTTCTCTCAGAGCAACCAACAGGAGAGTGATACAGCCATACAAAAACTTGCCCAGGGCAATAGACAACAATGTAACAACAGAGTCAGCAGTCAAGTCCATGACTTCTATAGCCTTCCCAAGCCAGGCCGACACAATACAGAAGAGAGTGCTTTTGACCTCCCCCGTAGTCTAGCTTCACACAGCCACACCAAAGGCAGCCTCACAGGGTCTGAGGCAGATAATGAGGATGTATACACCTTCAAGGCACCCAGCAACACTCTATGATGGGAATTTGGAGATCTCCTAGTGAACTTAGCCATAGCTCTCCCACCATGGCACCCCAAGCCAAGTCAGACAAAGACACCTCAGTGGGACAGCCCTCAACAAAGTCCTCCAGTCAGTGACTACAAGTACCCAACACGAGGCAGAGAAACCACCTGCTGGTCTGCTAAATTTCCAGAAAAGACTTTCATGGGTCGACCAGACAGTGCCAACTCTGATGACAACTATGTGCCTTAAAACCAAGTTCTTAACATTCCCATGAGCACAGTGCGCCATCACTTTGACCCACAAGGCTACCCATCCACAGCCCTTCCTATTCATAGAGGCTCCAGCCAAGGAAATGAAATCCAAACACCCCCAGTCAGTCGCCACCTCAAGCCTGGCTGAAAAACAAAGCCAACACCCCTTGACCTGAGAAACAACACTGTCATCAATGAGCTTCATTTCAAGCCACTTGTCACCAAGACTTGGCCCTCCCAGTACTGCCATTCCATCTCCACACAAAGCATCACCAACACAGACTCAGGAGAAAGTGAGAACTATGTCCCTATGCAGAACCCAATGTTTTCATCCCCTGTCCCCAGTGGCATCAACAACCCAGCTCCAAAAAGGAGTACTGGCAACATAAATTACATAGCCCTGGACTTCCAGCCGCTCTCCCTGAGCCCTCACTGCAAGCTATCCACATCATCTGCCACATCAGATATCATACAGGAATGGTCAAAGATGTGGCAGTCCTCAAGACCCTCCAAAGTTGCCAAGCTATGGTAAGGATGGCCATCCCCCGACACCTCCTCTCCTTTGTGAGTTTTGTTCAAAAGATGTATGTATGTTCTGTATGTATGGTGTGGCCACACATGTGTATATGAAGTGTGATCGTTAATGTGTGACTGTTAACAAAAGAGTGTTATTGTGTTGTCTTTAAATCGTTAATTGCTGAGGAAGGAGCAACAGTTTGTTAAAGTATAGGTTACTTGAGAGGGAAATTTCTGCTTTTATTTACATGGAGGGTGAAAAGCTGTGGATTCCTTCCAGACTTGTATGATTTGATGGGGCAGGAGTCCCTGAAGCAGTGGCCCAGGTGATCCAAATATTTGTTTTCATTTAAATTTGGTTGGTTAGAAATGATAATAGTCACAGTCAATCACTTTTTAAAGGAAAAATGAAGAATATGATATAGAAATGATACTTTGTATTGGAATGGATCTTCCATTTATTGATATTAGTTAGGTTTTCTAGATGTATAGATATTCTTCAAACCTTTAAAAGACCTATAAAATATATGGCATTTAAATGGTTTAGGGTTTTTCTTGACAGTGAGACACAACTGCTCCTGGCACACCAATGACATCTGAGAGGAAGATGAGCATCCAAGAAACTCATTATAGAATTTGCCTTTGACATGACAAGACTAGCGATTTGGGCAAGAAGCTGCTCTTGGCTGAAGTGTTTGACTGTTGCTTTATAACATGGTCAGGCAGGACCCACAGGAAAATGCCTAAAGGGTTCCTGCTTCATGGAAGAGTCTGCCAGATATTCTACAGGACACAGAAAAAAGGTGACAGACAAACTGCCAGTGCAGGTGGACAGTTTAGAACTTCCTTCTTTGCTGAGAAGTCTGACAGACACATTGTGGCCTTTAGGCTAAGGATGGATGCCCCAACGTTACCAAGAAACTTTGGGTGACTGTCTAGGAAGCAAGATGTCTCTGTCAGTTAAGTTTATATATTATTCCTCTATGGTCTTTGATGGAGTTGAAGATAAATAGTTATAGTAACACACTAAGATAAAATGGTTAAAATCTTATAGTTCTTATATAAAGAAGGGGGAGATGTTGGGACCCAGCCCCCATGGGGTCTCTAAGAGTTGTTTTCCAGCATAACCACAGGTACCTCCCATTTTCCTGACCTTACCCTACTAGCATCAATATCCTGTTGTGAACCCTTCACTTGGGGTTTTTGTAAGTTTGTATATAAGGCTGCTCCACAATAAAGGTTAGAGACATTCTCTCAGAAAAGGACCAGGTGTCTTGTTTATCCAAATCCCCAGGCTTTCGCCCAATACTGAGACTTAGTTGTGGTGCAGACAGCCACAGAGAAACCCTGTAATTAAAACAAAACATTGTAAAACTTCCTGATTTTAATTATTTTGATGATTTCAAATATACTTATTCACAGATTCCTCCTATTAAGTCATATATTTTAATAAATATGAAGGGTGAGATTAGAGATTGCCTACAATAAGCAGTGATAGAATGGAGTTTTCTTTCTCTCAGCACGTGTAAACCATGGAAGACTAGCACATGGTTTCATCATGAGGACTAGGCACCTTCTATTTTGTGACTCTAAGGTCTTCAAGATAATTTGTATTCATTGTCTCAAGATGCCTGCCCTAGTTCCTGCCATCATACTCACATTCCACTTAATGAAACAGGACTATCTACCTTCTGTTTGAAGCAAATTTACTGTACATTGTTCACACTGTTTGCAGACATATCCTATTGTCTGTGACTTGGCTACACAGCCATGATTAGCTCCAAGAGACATTGGGAAATGAAAATATTTAGGAGATGGCCCTGTGCTCAGTTTAAATCCTCTAATAATATGAATGAAGTGAGAGAGAAATAAGAAGAATTTCTTATCTCTCTATAATAGCTACAATACCCGTTTGATCCTCATAGATGGGAATAAGACTATGAAGGATACACATTAAGTGAACTAGAAGAAAATGTCTCACCAAGCTTTATTAAGCCTCTCCCAAGCCTCACACTGAGAAAGCAAAGCCTTGATAAGGCTTACCTATTTCCTCTTTTTCTGCATCTCTCAGAGAAGCATGGATTCCAACCATTTAAGCATTTTTAAAATCTTATTTTAAAATGTAATTTCCAAGGACTGACATTAGACACTCAATGTGCCCTCCAAACCACTTCAGACATCCTACCCTGAGAAAATACAACTATAATTTTGTTTTACTAATCTATATCCTCAAAAGGAAGATCTTAATGATATTTGATTATTTATTTCATTCCTTAATGCTAATCTCAGGTCTGCTATTTGCCAGCAGTATAACATTATCTAATCTTTTTGTTTCTCCATCTCCACATATTCTCCCTCTGTTGAATATAAATAACAGGTGCCGCTTGCAGTAGCACTTTGGGGTTTAACCAGAAGAATGCAATGTCAGCATGTAGTATGTGGACATTCACGGCTGCCCCTTATGTTTATCTGTAAGGAGGTAGCATTACTCTAGCTGACCTTACCAATGTCCATATGTTTGATGAAAATGTAGTAAATGATGGGTGTTGTAGACACAGGATTGCCAGTGGAGTGTTGATAAGCATTGTTTTAAGTGGGTAGCTTTTCCATTTCCACAGAAGTTTCTAGGACAATCTTATACTCTGGCTCTCTCTAAAAGCCAAGAAAACAGGTCTGGCACATGTAAACCCAGATGCACAGAGCCTCTCTCCACATTCCATATCTCACATCAGTGATAAAGAATAGTGATTTGCATCATTTTAATTTTTTTGCACAGAGTCTCACTCTGTAGCTTAGGCAGGCTTAGAACTCACTATTTAGTGCAAACTTTCAACCATCATCTTTCCTCCACCTCCTCAGTGAAGTGATTACAGGTGTTAACCACAGCATGCAATTTCCATGAAGTGAAATAGGCCTAGATGTCTATCAACTGATGAATGGTTAACAAAAATGTCATATATCTACACAATGAAATTTCATTCAGCTGTAAAGAAAATTAAAGTATGCAATTTGCAGAAAATAGGTAGAATTGATATCATTATATTATAGGGGGAAACCCAGATTCATATGGAAAAACATTGTTTTCTCCTCATGAGCAGAATATTGATTTAAGTTTATAAGTGTATACATTTATATGTGTGTATAATGCATTAAATGTGTACATATACATTTGTATGTATATGTAAATGTTCAACATTAAAGTGGAATGGGAGCTATGAGAAGGGATTAAAGAGCTCTAAAGGAAGGGAGAAAAAGGAATAAGAGGTAGTAATAGAATGTATGACATGTCATCAGAAGGATATATGACATGGAGAGGGGAATGGAACCAGCAAGGACAGCAAGAGGTGGAGAGAGTAAGTGGGACAGAACAGTGGGAGAGTTGAATAAAAACAAGGTAGAATGTGTGTGTGTGTGTGTGAGAGAGAGAGAGAGAGAGAGAGAGAGAGAATTAAAATGTCACAGTGAAGCCCCTTGATGAGAACTAAAAATAGAATAAAATGTATAGAAAGAATAACCATATGGCCTCCTAGGACCATTTGAGTTTATTTGCAACTGCTTCATGAAGAACTGCGAACTCAGATCTCAGTTCATGTGCTGTCTAAGTGTGGCTACAAACGTACTAACAGGACAGAAACTAGTGAGGTTCTAAATACAGCCAGGCTTAAAAGGAAAACCCATGAGAAAACTGTATTTTTGCTTAAATATGACCTTTGCAGATGAAAAGGTCATCTAGCTGCAGTTTCCCCAGAAACAATAAACTCTGGTCTAGATCCTTTGTGAAATGTTTTGCTTTCAAATTAGAAGAAATTGAGTTTTGATATTGATTCAGTGTGAACATTTTAAAAATTAAATACAACTCCATTCATTTAGTGTAAGTACAGAAACACATTTAGTGAGTCATCTATAGAATAATAGCATCAAAACCGAATCATTAGAGTTGGAATATCAAACACTTATTGATAGTTTTAATACAAATGAAGCCACACAAGATAATTGAATCTCTCAACAACTTATCAGTGAAGCAAGCACTAATACAACCATTACTTCTGAAGGCACAGAAATCAACATTTGAGTCTGCGCCTTCTGACTCTCTTAAACTCCCTCATCCTTCTTAAATATCTCCTTGCTTGAGCCTTGTATATTATCAAATATTTTATAAAATGAAGGGAAAATGAGTTGCCAAAAGCATAAAAAATAAAAAGATAAAGAACAGATCGCATATATTATGTTTATTCATTTAGAAATTATTATAGGAACCTATCTTGTTATACCATCCTAATGTCAAAGGATTTTTTGGAGCCATGGAGGCATTCAAAGCTCCATAGTAATTTGATGGATGTTTTTAGACCACATGCTAGTTCTGTTCTCTCCTGTGCTCTGTCAAGGAGGATTTCATTATTTCATTAAGGACAGAGTCCAGAGTGTGAAATGTATTTCTGATAGCTGTATTTCTGGAGATAATAAAAATTATAGCAAATAACTTTATTGTAGTGATTTGCATGTGTGGATTTAAGAAATCAGAATGAACTTACAGTGGGTAGAAAGAATGCCAGCTAGCCCTTTATCACACCAACATTAAGTCTGCTTCTTTACTACCCTGGGAGGATACACAGAGAGTAAAGACCACTCAATCTTTATTCCCTAAGTTGACTTTAAACTATTTGAGAGATCATGATCTTAGAATTTCTAATGATTCTCCTCCACAAGCTCTATTCTTTTAGGCTTGCTGAGTCGGTTCATAATAAAGCCAAATGCTTGTAAATGAATCAAAATAATACTTCAGTCATTTTAAATATTTCTTAGCACTTAATTAGTATCTGTCAATGTTCTAAATATCCTAAACACATCCCTCAAAGAGATAGACACTATTTTCCTCAAATCCGTCAATGTATATGGAGGCAGAAACAGGTATCACTTGATTATATCAACTAGTAATGAAAAAAAAAGGTTGTATAGTTACAGAGACTAAGAGACTATAGTAAAATTTAGGGGGGACCAGTGACAAGGGCTGAGTAGAGAGCACCCTTAGTGCAATAGAGCCCATGACAAAAGAGTATTCAAGAGGTATAAAACTAATTTGAGCAAATGTCCTTGAGCCACTGATATGAGATTCCAAGAATATGCTCTGACTGAAATCAATATAGGTCCCATAGCTCAGGGGATGTAATCTCATCCATAGATACTTCTGATTTGAGAGACTTGGGTTGCTAATAAGTTACTGTATACTTCCACCAGGCAAATCCTCACCTGTTCTCATGATTGGACACAGAACACTTACACATCAGCATCACTTTCCCCATCACTGTCTTCCCTTAGGAAAGACTCCCTGACACTTAAAGCTTACCCATCACATGAGAACGATCAGATATTTCTTCCACAAAATATTCCTTTCCTCTTGAAGACGAAGATATCTACAATATTTAAGTTTGGGTATACTCCCTAGAAGTTCTTTGAGAAAAGACAAGCATATTCTTTTCTCAAGCCTGGTGAGAACGCCTTTCACCCTGGTCAGCCCTCCTGTTTTTGATCCATTGTTGGCAATAGTTGTAATTTCTGAGTTTTAGTAATGATGGCTATTGTCTTGGTCAATGTTTCTATTGCTGTAATGAAACATTATGATTGTCGACAACAGAGTAATTGAAATCAGTGAAGAACCCCTCAACAGCATGACCAATTACAATTTGTTCTCCACACTTTGAGTATTGTATCTTTGAAGCCACAAAAAATAAATAAGGTGTTAGTGGCCATAGTGCTGTAGTCTTTCCAAGCACAGCACTTCTCTTGCTCATCCTTCTTTCCCAGGAATTAGGCCACACCAAGTTACCAAGTGTGCCCACCTGTTTAATAGCTTCTGCCCCCCCCAAAAAAAAACCCATTGCAATAGGGAGTTAAGTGTACATCTATGGAACTGCTGCTATACAGTCTCACTAGGACGGCCCTCCGATAGCCCATGCTGGTGAGCAATGATGGCATTTAAGGCTCCGGTCCCAGTATGGCTAGGGCCCTCAGAGAGAACTGCTGTTTCATCTGAGGCAGAACATGGGAGTGAAGAAGGAGGGGATGCTAGGATTCCATCAGACCAGTTAGAACTGACCCAGTATAACCAGAGGAGAAACTAAAGTCATACTCAGACTCCACAGAGAAGCTATTTTATAATGATCCACATTAAAAACAATTAAGTAATTGGTGGATCAGATGTCAAAAATAGTGTGTGAGAAGAGTGGTGTGAATCCCTTTCCCCTTCAGCCATCATTTGTTTATCTTTTATGCTCAATTGCAACAGAAACTGGAGAGCCCTTTGCCATACTCAGAAGGCTAATCAGGATTGAGGTTTGATAGGGATGACTTCTGTACTTATGTTTCTCTTATTGGTTCATGAATAAAGCACTGTGGCCAATGAGGCAGGATGATAGGTGGGACTAGGAGACAAGTAGGATTCTCGGAAACCCAGGCACTGTCAGTCACCATGTAGGACGTGAGACAAGTGGACCTCTTTCTCAGGTAAGATAAGACCACGTGGAAATACTTTGATAGAAATGGGTCAACAGTTAAGACAGAGTTAGCCAATAAGAAACCCTAGCCTTATAACCTAGTATTATAATTAATATGTCTTCTGTGTTTATTTGGGGGCTCTGAGGAGGCTGCAGAAGCAGGCACCTGTAACACAGGTTTGAGAAAAGAAAAAAGAGGAGCATCCCTCCTCACCCTATTTTTGTGATGTCCATATGAATTTCAGTGTGTCAGGCCACTTGAACTCAAGGCCAAGTGAATGATGTGACCCATCCAAGGCTTGTATTTCCCTTCATTTGTCATCTATCCTCACTCAGTGTAACTTCTAGTACTATTGTGGCTAATTCTATGTAAAACTGGCTCACTTTAAAAGCAATGCACCTATGTAATTAAGTCTATACACTGGCAAAAACACAAACAAACAAACAAAAAAACCTATTTCAAGCTTTTTGAGCAAAACCAGCTGATAATAAATATCATATTTTTGTATGACAACAGTTCCATAGTGGAAACTAAATTGGCCACCATAACATGAAATGCTCACAGGCAATGCATACTAATGAAGCATGACTGTATTCTACTAAAATTTTTAATCTCAGTGTCTATATATCTAAGTTAAATTTATATAATTGGTTATCTACCAAAATATTAGTCAGTTTTTTCATGCTTAACTTGTGGGCTATAGAGAATTAGGTGGCATAGTTTGCTAATCCCTGCACTAACCCATCTAAGGCACAATAGAAAAGGCTCCTTTTCATCCTTTTCTGGAATGTAGGTTCAGGCCTACCATATACATTGTAGGCACCAGACCATATTTACTAGATGAAACACTGCTCTTTATGGTTTCCTTAATATAAAAGGTAACTTACTTGTGTTTGAGTACATTTGTCATTGTTTCTATCATCTATCTATCTGTCTATCTATCTATCATCTATCTATCTATCATCTCCCAAATCATACTGAAATCAAAATCATATCAGCCTTAAATAGTGTTGGTTATTTCCATTAACTTCAGGATATTCAAAAGTAATTTAGTTGTCAAAGGAAAGCCTAGAAAAATAAGTTAAATGATACATGGAAGGAATGTTTATACCCCTCTAATTATGTTAAAATCCAAACCTACAAGGTGGTAGTATCAAAAGATGGAGCTTATGGAACGTGATTAGGTCATGAGATTTGAGATTCATTAATAAGATTAGTCTTATATTAAAGAAATATCAGGCAGCTATTGAATAGTGGTTCCTCCAGCTACATCAGAATACAAAATAAGGCATCCTCTGTGAGCCCCAAGGGAGCCTTGGCTTCAGGCTGCTGGTGCCCTGACTGATCTTCAATATCTTGGTATCCAGAAATACAAAAAATAAATTTCTTTTCTCTTTATTAAATATCCAGTTTATGATAGTTTGATTGCAGCCCCAGCAGACTGAAAAAAATGGAAAGATGCCCACAGTACATTGTTAAAATTGTCCTCACTGCCTGGCAAGCACAGCCTTTGACCAAAACAGTCATCAGCATCTGTTGTTGAGAGAAGCAGCTCATTTGGGTTCTGTAGTCTGAGCTACTTGTTCTGATGACATCTTTCAGTTTCCCAATTACATTCTAGTACTGTGTCTGAAGCCATACCTCCAAAGAGTATGGTATTCCTCTTAACTGGTAAGATTTGGCTGGAGACTACAACTGAAGTCTGGACTGAATAACAGGCTATAACCTTGAGCAGGCATCTAAGGCCAGGGTTACCCTCTCCCAGAAAGGTTTTATTGTCTTATACCTCCGCAATCATTCCTTTAAATCACATAGTTATTTTCAATCTGTGAGGTTATCACCACCCCTTGATACTTCTACTACATCTTCAAATTGACACACCAGATTGCCACAGAGACTCCGCCTCCTTTTGTGATCATGACACTATGAATCAGTGTAAACCTACGCTGACCTTGTTCTTTAGAGGGATATACAATGTTGCACATTTTATAGAACCTAGAAAATCCAGATCATTTTGCATTTTTAAATCTCTCTCTTCTCTCTCTCTCTCTCTCTCTCTCTCTCTCTCTCTCTCTCTCTCTCTCTCTTCTCTCGTGTGTGTGTGTGTGTGTGTGTGTGTGTGTGTGTGTGTGTGTGTGTTTAGTACAGGAATATGTGGTGATATATTATTTATTAAACAAAGTCAGCTACAAGCCATAGAAGCCAGGCACACACATTTAATTCCAGCAGCCAGAAGCTAGGAGATGGAACACACCTTTAATACTAATACTAAAACTCAGGATTAAGAGGTAGATGGATCTCTGTGAGTCCAAGGTCACCCAGATCTACACAAAATTGATCCAGTACTAAAGAGAAAATGATTTCATTTGTAGCTTTTCTAAACAGTCTTCAGCTGCCACCCAAACTCAGGAGACTTTTCAGCCATGGTGCTTGTATGGAGGTCAAAAGACAATTCCAGATCTACACAAAGATGATCTCAGCACCTGGGACCACATGTCCTTAATCCCAGGATTTGAGAGATGTAAAAGTTAGATTCATTTATTTTATAGACACACACTTTTATGTGTGTGGAAGTTTCTGTCCCTCCTGGTCCCATAGCCCTTTTGGCCCACTAACACATGGATGCTATATTAATTATAAAATTGTTGACGGATGGCTAGACTTCTTACTGGGTACTTCTCTCTTAATTATTAACCCATAACTATTAATCTATGTATTTTCATGTGGTCTTGGTTTACCAGAGAATGCCCAGACCTGTTACTCCTTTGGTGGCTACATGGCATTTCTTAGAGGTCTCTCTCTGCCTCCTCTCCCCAGAATTCTCCCCTTCTGCTAGCCCCGCCTATGCATTCCGCCTTGCTATTGGCCAAACAGTGTTTTATTCATCAACCAATAAGAGAAATATATATACAGAAGAGCATCCAAAGACAGAGTTTCAGGATTCTCTAACCATGCTAAGGACAGGACACAGCCCTTTCAGCCTGAGGCAGAGGTAAGAGCTAGTGGCAGGTTGCTTTGCTTTACTGATCCTCAGCTTGAAGCTTGAACCCCAATATCAGTCTCTGGGTCATTTATTCATTTATTTTTTATGTTACAATTGGTACCCAATGTTAAAGTACCAATTCACGAAAAAGTGGCTTTGAGGCTGCCAGCCCAGGCCCAAGTCTAACCTGCAGGTAGTACTCCTGACTGAGCCTTTCCAGCCTGAGTCCCTGCCAGACTGGTTAGGTTTTCTTCTCAAATCTTTGAGCAACTGTGGGATTTTTCATTTGTAGCTTTTCTAAACAGTCTTCAGCTGCCAGCTGCCACCCAAACTCAGGAGGCTTTCAGCCATGGTGCTTGTATGGAGGTCAAAAGACAATTCCAGGTGTTGATCCTCATCATTTACCTGTTTTTCAACAAGTCTCTTGTTCATCATTGAATAAGCAAGGCTAGTGATCCACGAATTCCAGGAAATTGTCTTCTCTGTTTCTCACCTCAGGAGCACAATACCACTGGAATCACAGGCATGCCATACTAAGTCAGGCTTTACTTAAGTTCTGGACATTTGAACTCAATTTCATATGTTTGTGCAGCAAGCATTTTACCTAGTGAATCATCTTCCAAGCCCAAACCCATAGCATTTAAAACTGTTATTTCTTTTCACTTACCACTTTCATGTTAAGAAATAAAACTTAAAGAAAACATTGAAATTGAGTAATGTTCATTTTGTAAGTAGTGAGTTGTATAAATTTTTGTGTGTAAGCCTCTAACAGCAGTGAAAAAATGCTTCCCTACAAAGCACAATTGATACAAGTTTTGTCTTTCAGCTACAAACAAAATTATTTACTAACTAGCACAAAATAACAAGTTAAATTATCCATGGTCCAAGTAAAGTATCATCCACAAAGTAAAACTAAACATGTTCTTCTTTCTAAACTGTCTTTAGAAATATCACTCTATCTTGCCTGGAGTTTGATCTGCTTTCAGTTCAAGGAAATTATATTTTAGATTCTAAATGCAAAGTATAATTTGACAGTATGTTCAGGAGGTTGTCTAAGTTTTCATGGCTGCATTGAGGAAAGCTCAAAGAAGCTTATTTTTCCCCCATTTTATCTATGAGTTTACCATTCACCAACATAACAAATAAATTCATACAAATTAAAATATATGGATTGATACATAAATTGTTTCAGCTCTAGGAAAGCCAACATCCACCAAGCTGAAATACTCCATGGAAGCAATGGGTTTGCAAGGATTTAAAATTAATAAATGGGATGCTAAGAATGAGGCTAGGGGTTGGGGAGGGGGGGTCATAGATCAGACACTGGCAGCTGCCGGGCCCCTGACAGAATACATCAGGTCCCTGGAAGATGATTTTCTGGTTTTGACCACTGGAATGAAACCGTGGTGGCATTGCCCCTCTTGCCTGCCTGTTTGATGCTCCCTCTGCTGTCTCTACATCTCTGCATACCAAATTTGGAAACATTTAAAAGATGAGAGAAATGTTTCAGAGCTGGTGCAGTGAGTCAGCATGTTAATGCTGCCAGTTAAGTCAGTTGCCTGACTTTAGGCTGGACTTGTGGGCAATCTGGCCTCCCGCTGTAGAAGGGCCAGCCAGCTGACCAGAACCGCAGAGCTCTGTCATTCTTCCTTGCTTGTGATTACTTCACATGAATCAATGGTCAACAGAATATTTCTGTTTCCTTTCTTCTGTCATTTCAGATATTCTTGGAGTTTTGAAAATGTCTCACTAACATTCCATGGTAGAAAGTCTACAGACTTTAGAATGAAGCCACAGTTCACATGCAAACCTCTCCTAATACTCTAAAACAATATGGAATGAAACACTAGAACATAAATAAATAAATTGGTAAATTTCTGAGCATTTCTAAAAGCAACAGAATTTAATGGGATATTTTTCTTGAAGGTAAATCTTTGGTAACTACCTTTTAGAATTTCAAATGCAGTTGGAAACTAAAGTCTAAATCATATAAATTTATAAAGATATGATTATGAAATTATTTAAATTTGTACTTTGTCTTGTTTTAGGGTCTTAATTCAGAAAGGACTTATTAAAGGCTACCTACTAAGTACCTAATAAATATGCCTAATAAAATTCTTAGTTTTCGTCTTGGTTTTGGTAAGACTTTGTAATGTCTAAGGCAAAGTCAGCAACATTTTATCAACCAATCAAGGAGCCACTTCACCAAACACCATGGGCTTAACACCCAGCCAGATAAATACATCTCCAGATGGACACTGTTGGAGATGCTGGAGCCAAACCACACAATCAAGAAAAGGCAGGTGAGGTCAAAGATGGCAAGCAGAGAGCTGGGTAGCTGAGTTCATGCTTTTTAATTGACATATGTAACAGCGCTTTGCTCCCTATCTCCAGAATTAGTGAAAAAAGGAAGCAATATCATTAGGAACACACAATTGTCAGGCAGAAAAAAAAAAAAAAAAAGAAGAAAAAAATGTGTTCTGTTTCTCATTAGCTTTACTTTTACAGTCTTTGTTATTCCATCCTAACCCCTATCCCAGACCAAAAGGCTCTTTGGGTTTTTTTTTCCTCCAGACAAAACTGGTAACAGTGAAAATTCAATATCCAAAATTGTCACTGAAGGCTTTTTTGGTGACATTTTTTCTGGCATCTTGTCAGTTGGCCTCCAAGTCTAGCTTATGTTGTAAATTGAATTAATTTATATGAAAGTGGCCAATAGTTGCAAGCTCAACACAAAGATGACCAATTTGCTTATTAATTTGTCACAAATAAAATGTTTGTTCTTCTAGCTACCATGAGTACTACATCTGTGCTTCTGGAAATAGGAATCCAGCAGGGCTGAGTATAAGGTATCCCAGGCTTCGCCTTTCACATTCTGGCTCTTTCATGAAGATAAATAAATAAATAAATAAATAAATAAATAAATAAATAAATAAAAACACTACTGTTTGAAAAGCATTCAGGGAAAGAGCAAAAGTTTCTGAGAAGATAACTTCAATTCAGAACCCAATTATTCAAAACTGTCACAAAACAATCTCATGTTTCACCACATCTCCCTCCATGTTATTTTCTAGCAAATCCTCTTCTGTCTTACATTCTTTTAGCTACATAACATGCAAAAGAGAACAGACAATGGTTGTAAATTCTGCCCCTATGATTTGCAGTGCTTTCACTCACATGCTGAGAATTGTTATAATGAATATTTTTGGCATCTACTGCTTATAACAGCTTGGAACCAACCACACTTGATTAAAAATATCACAGGATACAATAACACACAAATTGAGTGCGTTGAGGAGAGGATCATGCAACCTGTCATAGGTACAATAATTTTTCATGAGTACTTGGGAGTAAAAATATACATGTTGGTACCTAAACTATGGAAAGGTAAACATATAACATTCACAAACATCATGCAATTAAATAACTGGTACAAATAAATTTTTATGTAATCATTACAGAAATGGGTTCTTTAATTAAAAATCTATGAAGGAATTGACCCAAATCACATGCTCAAATCAGTGAAAGGTATTCAGACACTATCAACTGTCCTTCCTACTCATTTTCAGTAATTAATTTTTCTGGAACGATAGGTCCCTCTGGCCCTGTTTAATTTTTTTTAGTTTCTGTAAGGCTTTCTCTAGAATATTAAGTTATACATTTGGAATAATTATAATAATAGGAATAATTATAATAATAGAGCATCCATGTCTAAAATATTTCCATTTTAGCAATGGATTATCTCATATCTTTAAAAGACACAAGTGCCAATTGTAAAAACCTAGCGTCAAGTCCCACAGCAAGCCCTGTGTTGTTCCTTAACATCTTTTCTCATTTTCTTCCAGTTGACAAACTAGTTTTTTTTCTCTTTGACTATTAGTGGCATCTTTCTAAATTAATTGTTTTCTAACATTGAGTACTATGCTTCTTTTCTTCCAATTTGTGGCATTCTCACAACTATGTGCACAACCGCTATCAAATGGTATCTTCTTTCTGTGCCTTCTATCTGCTAAGAAGCATGAGGGCAATAAATATGTCACCACAACACATAGAGCAATGATTGGTATAAAACAAACTCTGTTTTTGTATTTTCATCCTAAAAGTTAAAGTGGTTTAAGTCTAAAAATATAATTACAAATGTCCTTAAAACACTAATTTTTCTATAGCTTTTATCTTCACTAATCTATAGATGTCTTTTGCTTAAGTAATTGACTCATTTCAAGTTATCTTCAAAAAGAGAAAGAACCTTAGAAATCAAATCATGCAATTACTACATTTATCACTGCAGCAGTAATGATTGGGCATTTTGTGTTTGATCACACTGCTTGTGGATAACACCTCTTGTGAGTTTTGGAATATGATGCTCTGGACACTCACTCCTTTTTCTGTTCCTCTTATTCACTGTATTGAAGAGTATATTTTTTTTTCAGCCTACCCTATGCTAACAGCGCCTGTGAATGCAAAAGGAATCCTTTACTGCTGTAGATTTTCATCACCTCTGGTAGCCTCAAAGCCATCCCTGTGACTTATATATGGTTTAGGACACATTCATGCAGTGTTACATACAGGATTCTAAAACTAAAATCCTAGAAGTAGGCAAGGTGGTAACAACTGTCCTGTTCTTATTTATAGCCCAGGTCCTAGGATTTCTTTTCCAAGATGTTATTACAGCTCCTCACTACTTCTCCCTAAAGCACATTGCTTCACACAACAGTTTCAATGGACATAGAACCAAAGACATCTACAAGAAAACAATATATAATATACAGCAGACACTAAGGTATTTACCCCATTCAGCAGCTTAATGTTAAAATTCACACTGAGACTGCCTTCATAATAGTGATACTGAGGAGACAGATGGATGAAACCCATATTCATCCAAGGTATGGTAAAAAATAAATGGATTTGGAACACCATGAAATGAAATAAAAACCAAAAGATTTGGTCTTTCTTCTTTTTGTTTTATATCAATTATTTAGTATCAGTTTAAGCTTATTTCTGTACATTTGTGGGAACTTAAAAAATCACTATCATTTAGGAAATATAACTAGTTTCTCTTTGATCTTTCTCTTCACAGATATTTGGGTACAAGGAAGCTATTGTGACATCTTTATTTCCTAGGCTCACAAAGTCAGCAGATTGTCTCTGAGAGAGATCTCTTTGTGTTCTATATTTAAATGTTTTCAATAGATATAGTATAGGAAGAGTTGCTGTTTATTAAAATAACTTTGGGATATGGGCAGCTTCCTTCATAAAGTATAGGATTATGAACTGTCATTTATCAGCTTGTTAAACAAATCCCCTGTTTATATTGAATTAAAGTTATATCCCAACTGAAAGATGATCTGCTGAGCAAAACAATGAATTTGTAGATACGGGATTGGCCTTAGTCACATGATGATATTCTGTAAAAGAATTATCCAATGAATTTTGTCAAGTGCACTTGGGAAGAATAAGAAAAAAATGCCACCAAAGGACTAAGAATAGATAAAAAAAAATGAATCAAGGAATTCAGTCTCAAACGTGAATCCCAAATCACACAACCATATGTGGTACAGACACTGTGCTGTTTCCTCCAAACCTAGACAGTGTTGGGGCATGTCTTTTCTTCTGTTGAGTTCTAATGCTCAAGAAACAGGAATAGCACAGGAAAAGTGGAATTTAATAAGATGATAAAAAAATTTTTAGTTTTGCAAAACATCCTCGTAAGAAATCAAACTATGTTTTCCATCATGATGAAAACCATCATGTATGAAAGAAGTCGTTTGTTCAGTGAAGTAAGCATAGCACTATAGAAACAATGTAAAGACAGAGCACACCATATGGTGGGCCCACTACAATCATCTAATGAAAAGCATTCAATAGCAGGGTACCTTTTCAAGAGGGAAATTTCAGCTAGATGACAAAGGACAGCATCAGTATCATGAGACCTTCTGGTTCAACTGTAAGCATCATTAACGTGTAGGAAATATCACTTTATCTGAACAAAGTCAGTGCAGTGTCTTATATGAGCTCCAGGAGAAGAAAGGAGATAGAGAGTAAAAGCTAAAAGAATTCTAAGAAATTTTATGTGCATTCATAATATATATGTTGTTGAGTCATTGTTACCTTGTTCAGCAAAGGAAGCCATCACACTATAGAAACCATGTATCTTACACTTTGTTGTATAAAATTCAAATGGGATCTAATTGTATCTCATCCCACTATCTTTGCAATAGTAGTGTAAAACTAAAGGATTCTGAGATAAGAAATCAGTTTAAAGTGAGAAATAATTCTATCCATATTATTAATTTATACAATTACTGTAGTCACTGATGTGTCAGAGTCATTCAGCCAATCATGTTGTTTTTTACAACTATGTGGAAGTATTTATAGTAGGCCATACTGGTAGCTAAGATACCTGCATCATGACTACTCATGGATAGGTAGGATCAACATAGTAAAAACGGCAATCTTTCCAAAAGCAATCTACAGATTCAATGTAATCCCCATCAAAATCCCAGCACAATTCTTCAACCACCTTGAAAAAACAATTCTCAACTTTATATGGAAAAACAAAAGACCCATGATAGCCAAAACAACCCTGTACAATAAAAGAACTTCCAGAAGCATCAGCATCCCTGATTTCAAGCTATTATAGAGCTATAGTCCTGAAAACAGCTTGGTATTGGCACAAAAATAGACAGGTAGACCAATGGAATCGAGTTGAAAACCCTGATATTAACCCGCACATCTACGAACACCTGATTTTTGACAAAGAAGCTAAAGCTATACACTGGAATAAAGAAAGCATCTTCAACAAATGGTGCTGGCATAACTGGATGCTGGCAAGTAGAAGACTGCAGATAGATCCATGTCTATTGCCATGAACAAAACTTAAGTCCAAATGGATCAAAGACCTCAACATAAATCAAGCCACACTGAACTTATTAGAAGAGAAAGTAGGAAATACACTTGAACAAATTGTTATAGGAGACTGTTTCCTGAACATAACACCAGAAGTGCAGACACTGAGATCAACAATTAATATATGGGGCCTCATGTGATAGAATTCTATTCTAACCAATATATGCCCATAATCTTATTTATATATGTCACACTTGTAATCTAAATTATGTAATTGAATTAATTTTAAAATAACTAATATATTTGCTAAGGGGCATTACTGTTTTAACTGAGAGAAGATTAAATGATTTAGAAAAACTTGGTAAAGGAAAATTACTAAAAACACTTATTTGAATATATGTGTCTTTGTTCCATAAAAACCAAGCAGGAATGCCTTGAAAATAAAGAAAGATTTGTAGTGATTTCCTTCTTAATTTAAGTTATATTTCACTTAAAGATACCAGAATCATAATTGATCATCCAAAGGTGTTATTTCTTCAGGAACTCAAATCAGTTCAACTGTATCAAAGAAAACACCATGAAGCTACTGCAGAATACAGGTGCATTTGTATTTTTAATATGAAATAAAATGTTTAAGGTGTAGGTGTATCACTTTTACTAATTACCCTGTTTTATTTTCTTTTGTTAACTTTTCAATTTAGAAATTACTAGTGATCCTAGTGGACAAACAAGTCTCCATAGGAGGTGATTTTTAGTCTTGTCTCTCATGCATCAAAATCCTATAGACTATCTTTTTGAAACTTCCTTTTATTTGCAAAGTTCAGACTTTTTTACTTTGAACTGTTTTATAATAAACCCATTCTGTCACCATCTTCCCCTGAAGGACCCTAGACAAAGGTGATTGTCTAGTTGTGCTGTGCTGCTTGGAAAAAGTGGACTTTATAAAGTGGCTTCTCAGAAAACTGTATAGTGTACAAGGTGGATGCTATAGAAAACTCCCAAGGAACAAAGGACCTGAAAGGTATTTTTAGAGTCAGTGTCTAAGAAAGCATTATTTCTTTAAATTTAAGGAAATTTTCAAACCACTCTCAGAAGGAGTCTAGATGAAAACTAAATACATGTGATATATTTCTTTCTCAGTAATAAATTCTGTACCAGTCCAATTTTCTTATTTTATGTTAAAAGTAAATGCTCTCCCACACTTTACCTTAACTAACAAAATCCATCTTTCTAAATGATGGTGACAAAGTTTTTGATTTCTCTGTGTACAATAAACTCATCCTAATCAGTTGAATATTACTAAATGGTTGAAATTTTCTCTCTTTTTTTTTTTGCAGATTTTTTTATTTGAATTAGAAACAAGATTGTTTTACATGACAATCCCAGTTCCCTTCTCCCTCCCGTCCTCCCCTACCACCACCACCCCCAACTAAAACCCTACCTATCACATATCCTTTCTGCTCCCCTGGATGGTGAGGCCTTCCATAGGGTGTCATCAGAGTCTATCCGTGTCCTTTGGGATAGGGCCTAACAGCAAGAATCTCTAGCAATACAAATGAATTTAACTGGTTACTTACAAACATTAATTGATGCTCACCAAAAGAAAAGAAATGCCCATATAAATTAGTATGCTTCAGTCAGGAATATACTTATGGGGGTAATTTTTAAAATAGGGCATTTATTTTTAAAAAATGCTTGAAAAACATCTCCAAGGAAGTGAAAATGAAAGCTAACTTTACTTTTGGGAATATAGAGCAGTGCAAACAATGCAAAATCATTCTGCTTTACATAGTTTGACTAGTCTATTTATTTTTCCATAATAAAAGCCTATGACCAGGACTGCATGTTGGCAAGTAGACAACACATCAGGTGAAAATCAAATAATGCAGACAGCACTAGAACTGGTTGCATTTCTCCCCACATCTGGCATTTCCCGTCCCTCCCAGCATAGATGAGGATAACTTTGAAATGGGAAGAAGTATCTTAACAGGTGAGAGATAAAACCCCAAGACTTCAATGCCCCTTTTCATCCTCTGCTTTGCTTCCCTGGGAATTATTCATGAGGCTGAAATGGCAGCAGGAAGGGAGAGGCAAACAAGATAAGAGCATGTGGAAATTCTCTAAGATGGGAGGAAGGTTAGAGTGAGAATACAGCAACTTAGGTGATACTGAAGGTGAGTAGCTTCCAGGTGTATTTTAGGAACTTAAAGAAGAAAAGCAAACATGTCTACTAAGCCCACAAGTAAGTGAGTTGAGCCTTTAGAAGTTCACTGACATTATCCCTAAACAAACCTCTGTTTGAATATGTATTCAACATTCATATACTGGGAGCTAAGTTTTATCAATGGATATTTTAAATTTATGTGCTAGTCACTGAAACTAAAATGTTAGCATATACTATTTATTGCTACAGTTTTATAATCTCAAATCTAATGTGTGAATGAAAAACTTTCAATATTCATACTTTAAAATTACAACCAACTAAACACAAAAGTATGAAATATGATACTTCCATTAATGAGCAACAGCCAGCATTTTATCTTTAACACCCGAATCATAACTACTCTCTACAACTAACCTTCTTGTTGCCTCTTCAATCCTTACCTTCACCTGGAAATTTCTGCTTCTCTCCAAATTAGATTTAACTGTTAACTTGACATAGCCTAGAGTCACCTTAGAAGGGAAGTTCAGACATACACCACCACACCCAGCTTTTACATGAGGATGAGGGATTTGAACTCAGGTCCTCATGCTTACACAGCAAGTACTTTTACCCACTGAACCATCTCCTTAATTTCCTGAGATCCTTATAATCTTTCCTGTGGGGAACCGAATAATTCTGTTATGGAATATTTTCGGGCCTAGTCTCTAGCTCCAGTAAACATGGAGCACCAGAAAGCTCCGGCCCACTATTGTATTGTTAATGTCAGCAGGGCTACTTTTGTTTACCATGGCCTCAGGGTAATATGCCTCCTTATTTGCATATCTATGCACCTAAGCATCTGAATAGGCCCTAACCTGGGCGGAGGAGAGAAGTGTGTGAACTTGAGGATGGAAGGTTAGGGTGAGGGGCAAGTGGCCAGAGCAGGAGAGAGGGAACAAAGAGAGAAATGGTTGCCTCATGGTATTAGCAGGACAGTTAAGAGACACCAGAAAAGATGGCTAATAAAGAAATGACTCTAGTTCCACAACATGGAACTGAGAGCTCTCTGAAGATGACAAGATGCCTGTGTTTGGTCTTTATCGCCGTTGAGTTGCTCGAAGCTTCCAGGTCCACACACCCCCACTCAGGTAGAACCTTATGGACTAAGGCTGAGACATGCTGGGCCATGACACTTTCCTCCCTAACTCTACGTGTCTATTCAATTATTAACATCTGCATACTCTGTCTACAAGGATTTCACCACATAGAACTAATAGAGGTTCAGTCCCATCACATCAAAAATCTTTAATTTCCTTATTTGTGTATCTAATATTTTTCATCAACTACTTTCATTACTAGTTACAATGAGATGTGCAATATACTTGTAGAGTTTATTTATTTATCACTATACCTCAAGATAATGAATTAATTTAAGGATTTCATATTTGCTATAGTCACAGAAGAAGACATTTTTAGAGTACCTTTGCCAATAGATTACTCATTATTTGACTTTTCATTACAGTCCATATTCACTTCCTGACCCCAGTAATGTATATCCATAGCCATATACTTCACTTGCATAAAGTTTAAAGTTATAGCAGACAGAGATTATTTTAAAGGAACAAAAAAGTGATTTTCATTTTCTTCATCATTTGGGCTTTCCTCAGAATAAAATGAGAAACTGGCAAGCACCAGTTCAATTTGACAAAAATGGAAACATTCAAATCAAATTATTCAAGCCAAATTTTCTATTGAAGTTTTGTTTCATCCATCTACTTAATTGAAAAAAAAACTGACCACATTGTTAAAATTTTAATTTACCTCAACTCTGTGGATACATTTATAATCATAAGTAGCCCATTTTGGAATGGAGTAGCTCTTTGTACTTATGTGGTACTGACTTTTTAAAAAGTGGTTTCAATAAAGCTTTATATAATGTAACTGATGTAGACTGACTTAAGAAAATATGAAAGCACAACCAATTGACAGTTATTGATTTCCTGTTTTGCAAGAAAATAAAATGTGCAATAGCCTGTGTTGAAAAGATCAAAATAATAAGACATAGGCTCATAGCAACTGGGGAAGACAAAGACAGGTATAATTTAATAGAAGAGGTAGATTTAATCTATGACAAATTGAAAGAATGGAAGCTTTGATTTCTGAGCTCTCTTGTCTCTAGTCATCTTGTATTGCTTTACTCAGGCCCTCATTTTGACTTGCAGATCTAACCCACTTCATACCTGCATTCACAGGAATAAACATAAAACTAGAGAAAACCTCACTGAGTCTTTCCTTAAAGTTCATCTCTGTTATCTTCAAGAGGGCTTTGCAGCTGGAAGAAAATCTTTCAACAGACCTGGAAAATTTTTCATGCCTCTCTTCTTCTTGGAGCCCTAGTTCATATTACCATCAATTCCCTTTCCTCTAATTTTACTGAGAATAAAGAACTTATCAGATGAACACTATACATTGCCACAACAACAATTTCTAATGATCTGCATCTCTGCAAGATGAGATGTATTTCTTTGGTTCCTTTTTTCTAAATACCTTCTTAGGTTCCACAGACACATTCATACCTCTTCCCTTTACTCCTCTCAATCGTCTGGGAAGCTAAAAACAAGGACTTCCTTAGCCTGTCTACAGAAATTATCATTCATTCTACAAATAGAGAAGTTGCCTCTATTTTCTCTGTTTTATTTTCTTCATAGAACTTATCAACTTCTTGCATACCTTACATGCTTAACTGTTGGCCATGAACATTGCACCATGAGGTCAGAGGGGATTTGACTGTTCATTTCTATTACCATGAACCACAAAGAAACCCAGTACAGAAAGGAAATAAAGAAATAGTCATTAAATAAGTAATTAAGTTAAAACTTTTTGAAGGAAGTTTTTGGGAATAAGAAAAACACTGTGTGCTTAGTAACCATAAAGCACACTAAGTGTTTTATATGTATAATCTTACTAAACCACCACGGTAATCACTGAGGCAACTTCTTTCTATCCCCAACTTTACCAAAGAGAAAAATATGGCTAAGGGTCACAACTTCCCACAGCCACAGCAAGCATGAGACTGACTTGAAGTAGATACTCCAGTCAGTTTCACTCTGTAGCCTGTTGCTTTGCTAAACTGACTCAGCGTGTCTCATTGTTGCTACTGCAGAGAGTCTCTATAATGACTTTAATGCACTTTAAATACTTAACAAGCATTTGCAATCATTATTATTAAAAATCAAATCCACACAGTAGGTAAAAGCTGAAAGAAAGCTCAAATCCAAAAGCCCATAGAGATTATTAGGCACAAATTTACCAACACAGATATTTACTGATCCTCCTTTTTGCCTGTCAGTGGAATGGGCACTGTCTTAGCTCCACAAAAGTAATAGGCATATGCTGAGGTTAATGTTCAAGCTGCTAAAATCTATTTGTCAAGGTACTTCATCAACATCAATTACACAAACCATAAAAAAAGATTATACAACATCTCTGAAGAAAAAGAGAAGGTTGTGATTAGCAGCCCTCTTTGCTGGAACCTATTCTCCTGATTATCTTCTTCCCAAACCTAGCAAACTCCTGCTGAAAGGATGGAGCTGCCAGATGCACTATGTATCTCAGTACCTGTTCTTTTCTGGACCTGTCTTCCTGACCCAGATTCCTGCTGCTGCTCTGATTCTAAATCCAGACCTACAATTTCAGCATTGTTAACCCTATGTGCTGCTATCTCTGGATCTTACTTTATGATACTCTCATCAAGCCTATATAAAGCTTAAAATGTATTTTCAAAGTAATAAACCCAAGAAGAAAAGGACTAGATGGTGATCATCCACCTTCCACAGAAACTCCAGGGATTTTTATCTCCAAGTATCCATATTATGTGATAGTCCCCTCCTCTATTAAATAAAATAGGCCTTGAAGTTGAAGTAAAGCTAGGTAGGACACTACAGTAGCTATCCTGTGTTCTTTCATTCACTCATGTCATGAAATCAGCAAACCTTCCCTGTGGAGAAGTCCACTTAACAAAAGAAATTAAAACATCCTACCAACATCCAGCACTGACCTGATACCTAGGTGCAGGTGCTTCTCTGGAAGTAGATTTTCCATGCAGGCAATCTATAGCGGGCTATACCTTCAGCTTGCACTTGAACTCCAGATTCAGGAATGATCAAGAGCCAGACTGCCAACCTGAGATATTCAGGACTTCTTAACCCACAGAAACTATTTGATTTTTTTTCTTTCATTTTTGGTTTTGGTTTTTTTGAGACAGGGTTTCTTTGTATTGTTTTGGAGCCTGTCCTGGAACTTACTCTGTAGACCAGGCTGGCCTCCAACTTATAAGATCTGCCTGCCTCTGCCTCCAGAGTGCTGGAATTAAAGTTGTGTGCCACCAACACCTGGCCCAGAAACTATTTGAAACGTTAAGAGTTTATTCTTTTGTAATGGCTCTCAGCTATAGAAATAACTCAAGGTACCAAAACATGACTAAAGCAAGGCAAGTACAAAATCTATTGTAAAGAAAAAAGTCTAAAAGTTCATGAGCCTTAAAGCAAGGAAAATCATGTAAAAAATTTCAACCCAAGGCCAGCAAGATGTCTCACAAGTGAAGACCCATCCTGCCAACCCTGGCAACCTGAATTCAATCCCTGTTACCCATGTGGTGGAAAAACAAAACCAACTTCTGCAAATTCTTCTGAATTCTACCCATATGCCATGACTCTAGGGTGTGTGAGTGTTTGTGTGTGTGTGTGTGTGTGTGTGTGTGTGTGTGTGTGTGCTGTATACTGGCTTGCTCCCAGACTCATGTTCAGCCAGCTTTCTAGCACAGCCCAGACCCACCTGCCTATGGATGGTATTCCCCTCAGTGGACTGGTCCTCTCACATCAATAAGCAATCAAGAAATGTCCCACAGACATGCCCACAAACCAGTCTGATCCAATCAATCCCCACTGAGTTTTCTTTGGATAACTCAGACTGTATGAAGTTGACAGCTGAAGCTGGCTGGGAGATAAATATTTAAATAAAAATTCAACATAGCTTTGAAAATTGATTTGGTATATAAGACAGATTAATAAGAGCTGGTTGTTTTATTAAGCCTATAGTGTTTGTGTGAGTTTCCTCATAGGCAGTTGTTTGACTCATTCTAACATTCAAAAAGCTGATGACTTTCAGTAAGTTTTTGAAATAGCCAAGCTTTGGAGGAAAAGCGAC
This sequence comes from Cricetulus griseus, assembly GCF_003668045.3. Classification (NCBI taxonomy): domain Eukaryota; kingdom Metazoa; phylum Chordata; class Mammalia; order Rodentia; family Cricetidae; genus Cricetulus; species Cricetulus griseus. Next base: position 274,169,961 of record NW_023276807.1, read on the forward strand.
TTCTTGAGACTTACAACTCTAAACTCTGGAGAACATTAAGAAACATGAGTTAGTGATGCTAACATAGTAACAATACTTTAAAATGTAATGATTATCACTTAAATGTGGATTGCCTGGGATATAGTGTATGACTATATAAGCTGAAAAATGAATGTCAAGATACAACTGTGAAGAAAAACAGCCTCATCAAGATCACCACAGAAATGTTCACTTTAAGGTAGAAACTTTGATGCTCATGCTAGGATACCACTGTAAGGAGGCCGGTGTTGTACTTTCTTATATCATTGTAAGTTTGCTCCAAGAAGCCAATTAGAAATTTACATAGTCCTTCCATGGAGAGATTTCACCACCCTCAGCTAGCCAGCAGCATTCTCCCAGAAGTAGTTTTAAACAAATCAACTCAAGGGCAGAGGTGACAGTTTAGTCTGTAAAGTGCCTACTGGCAAGCACAGCTTAAGAACCTGTAGTTGATTCCCAGAACTCAGCTGAAATGCCAGAAGTGATAGCAGCAGCTTGCAATTACACAGCTGGGGAGAAGGAGGCTTCAGAATTCCTGGGGCTTTTTGGCCAGTCAGCTCATGTGATGAGCTCTCAGACAGGGAGAAATCCTGGCTCAAAGGAGGTAGATGGTGTTTCTGAGGCTGACACCAAAAGCTGACCTTGGCCTCCACTTACATGTACTCATGTAACACATTCATATGTGCACCCATTTGTTACATGTGTACACATTCACTGTTTTTTAAAACAAACAAACAAACAAAATCAGTGAAGAGCCAGATAGCCCCAGAGTATAAATCTCAATCAGTATTCAGATTTTCAAGAGAAGTGAAAAGTTGTGTACCCAACATACACAGGTACATAAGTGTCATCCACATTTGCTTTGTTCTTGATGTGTTACACAATAAATACGGTTATAAATCCAAAGAGGAAGACAGAAAAACTGGAATAATATTTGGCTTCTCTTTGGAAGCTTGGGGAAACATTTAGAAGGTAAACGTTAAATAATTCCATTGGCCTTCCCTGTCCTCAAATAAAACTCTTAACATTCACCTCCCCCTGAGGAATGCACACTCATTTTGTCAGAGATGTATCACTTTGATGCTTCCCTAGAAATTAGGCTGTAACCCCCCAGGGGAGTGACTGTGTCTATTTATGGCTCTGCCTCTGGCCACAGGACTTTTTTTTTCCTGTGTTTGACTGATAGATAACTGTTAAGTGACAGATTAGATGATGAGAAAAGTACTCATTTTCTATCCCACACACTAAAAGCCAACTAACACTCTTCCAGATTCATCTTTAATAAAACAATATCTTAGGTTCCAAGGAGGTAGAAATGTTAAGCAACAACTCCGGCTATGGAAAAGCTTGTGGTCAGCCGATGCACAGATAGTGGGGTGGGGAAAGCTATCATGACTGAGAAAATACAGAGAAGAAATGAATACTCTGAAAAGAAGTAAGAGACAGACTAACTGAAGAGGATGATATCTGGAAGTTATCATGAAAAATAATGATCTCTGATCTTGGATATTAAATAAATGGTGATCTGAAAGACAAGGTAAGAGAGAACCTGACCTCATTTTCTATGAAATGAGACTGTACAACAGAAACACTGCCAAAGGAATAGTCAGCAGTGTGTCTCCAAATGTCTATGAGACTAAAACTGAACAGAGGAAACTTGAACATAAAATGCTAAATATAAGAGCTGGAGATTTGGCTTAGTGGTTAAGAGCACTTACTATTCCTTAAGAGAACTTGAGTTTGAATCCCAGCATAAACGTCTTTCAGTTGGGCAGAAAGGCACCATCTAGAATATATCCTATCATCTCTGGGCTATAATACCTCCAGAGAGGCCTATTGCTGTTTTGCAGACATCAGCTCCAGACCCTTTAGTCTCAAAGTTGTTATAGAAAAGCTCAGTGAGTAGACTTCCTCTACCTGCTGGAGGTGCTCCTATGGGTAGGAGTCAAGCAGGCTCACCCCCACCATCACAGTGGCCTCAGCCCAGTCATCAGCAAGAGCCTCATACTTGTCAGACTTGCCAGTGAGTCTCACACCACCTCCCCCAGCAGAGGCTGAAGAAAGCCTGAAGGGTATATTGTAGCAGGCTGCTTACTTAGCAAGGTTTAGAGCAGAGTATAGCTTCAACAAATCATGGTAGAAAAGAGGACCTCCTATCACATGACATCACTTGTGCCTCCAAATCTACTGAGCTGCAAGGGGCTTCTGTCTGCCTGGGAATCCAGGCCTGAGGTCAGGACCAGAGCCTAACTATTTGCTTAGATGACCACAACTGTCTTACTTTTCTCGTGTGCCGTGGAAACCAGAGCGTGGCCTAGTACCCACAAGCAGACTCACATCTAGTCCCAGGGAAGTTGGTTTGCAGATACATAGAGATTTTCATTTTAAGGAATCCTTGCTATTCATCAAAACTTTTGTAGCCAAAAAGTTTTGTGTACTTGTATACTAAAAAGTTTATTTGTAGATGTATACTGAAACTCGATTTAATAAAAAAGAAAACTAAATACTTTATAACATAGAAATGTTGCTATAATCACAACACTAATTTGTGTATGAGTTCCACAAAGGAACAAGGATAAGAGTAGTCATAAGAGTTATCCTTTCTTGAGGAGTTGCCAGTTATTATACCAAATGTTACTAATAGCAATAATAATTCCAATTTCAAGCACATGTAGATTATGTTACCATCTGATAAGTGCTTCTTATTTTTGTGTAAAGGAAATCATTTGATCTTCACAATACCTTATAAGGCAACATCTATTGTTATCCCTATTTCTTAAAATGAGGAAACTGAGACTGAGATGAGGAATGCCAAGGTCCACGGATAGAAATCACTGAATCCTCTACAAGTTGACCCATAGAAACAAGCATTTCTGGGGAGCATACACCATTCAGGTACTGTACTAAGTGCTTTTCACCCACTAGCACTTCAATGCCCAGTAACACTTCATCTTGAAGAAGAGCCTAGAGTGACATGCTCAGAATGTCACAATGATCCTGTAGTACAGCTAAAGTTGGAACTGACTCCATAGCAAGTATTCATAACTATCTAATATTTCCAGATAAGATCAAGATGGCTAAACTTCTTCATAAATTCATAGGTTTGTGTCTTAATATGTAGAAGAATATTTTAGTTCGTTGGATCAAATCACATGTCTCCACAAGGACACTGGAGACCCTGTTCTCTAGCAGTGAGGAGCTGCATAGGCCAACTAGAAACTCCGAGTATGTGTTCCATCAACAAAAACACAATATCAGCTACTATTTTCCAAATACAGTCCTAATTGCAAAACTAATCAAGCATTCATTAAATACCTACTATGTGCAGATCACTGTGTTGTATACTCACAAACATCAAAGGATGATATTGAATGTAACTTTCAAGAGAAAACACAAGAGCTTCAAACATTCATTTGATAAAAATCAATCATTAATCTAAGAAATCTGAGAAATTTAAAGGAGGTAGAATTAAAGAAATCCAATAAACCTGTCATACTGTTCTAAAAATATTCAATACAATGATATCAACAAAAAAAAATTAGATCAAAGTGGGCATATCCACCTTATAGCACCTGCTCATCCTGAGTGACCTGAACAAATCTCTTCTTGCATTGGCTTATATTTCCTCTTTTATAAAACAAAATGCTGGGCTACAAAATATCAAGTATCCTTCTAGTCTCATTTATATGTTGCTACTACTTGAAATTTGCCAATCTTCTTTTGTACCAGGAAGATGTTAGCTTCAGGAAATGTGGTGGACAAATGATTGCAGAATTGGTGTGAGGTCTGGTATAAGGGGTGGTATCAGGTGCAGAAAATGGCAAATATCCAAAACCCAGAACCAGTTATTCAAATTGATAGATAGATGGTAAATTTATAAATAAATTGATGATATACAGATAGATGATAGAGATACAGATTATAGATAAATGATACATATATATGATAAACAGATTCATATAAATTTGCATATATATATATATATATATATGTCTTATACATCTAAATAAAACCAGATCTTGAAAAATAAAGGTGCTCAAAATGTCAGCAATAAAGTAGTGTTTTCCAAAGCCTGAATTAAAATGGAACACCAGAGATAGTAATCTTGCTAAGTAAGTAGTGGCATGTGTGCTTGATACTTGGTTAATGGGATTTTTAAAAAGTAAACATTCACATAAATGTGTGTATGCATATGATATGTACACATCCCTTTGCACATCTATGATCCAGAGTTTCCATTCCTTCAAGTTGAAAATTGAGCCTATCAACCTGGTCCTATTTCACAAGCTTGCTGCACTGCAGCAATCTCACTCAGCACACAGCAAGCCTGGAAACACTACCATGTTCCTCTCCAAGCATGGGCACTGCCTGGAACTCTTCCAAACTCTGATGCTGTTATCAGCCAGGTATCCACTTAATATATTGAAATGATGGAGTGTCACCCTGTACTAGGTGGTCCTGGAAAGGCTGGTCCACAGCCTGCATTACAGTATCAAGGAACATAGAGGGAATTCTGCCTAGATCCTCCTAAAAATAACAACCAAGTTGCTTTTTGTTTTCATTAGTGATGCCTCTTATATAAAAGGACTAAGAAGTTTGGTGACAAAGCACAGGATCAGGAGAAAACAAATTCAATAATGAACTGCAGAAACCTGGCAAGCACTACAATATACAGAACAAGGTGGGATAAAATTAGTGTTATTGAGTGCAGAACTGCAACAGAGGGAGCAGCTACAAATTCATCTGTGAATGGGCTTATGCTAATGAAAATTCTACAGAATGAAGTAAACCTCTTCTTAGCAGGTGTATCCTGTGTAGGTTCATCCCCTTCTCCATATATGATGATGGGGATCTCTCTGAATCTTTCTCTTGCCTTTGGATGAGTCTTTGAGTCTCCATTATTCTTGAACCAGTTAAATTTGCATCTAAAATACTCAATAAAAACCACTCCTGGAAGCTGGATCCATGATGTCTTATATGTCATACCCACATACACACCTCTAAAAGGGTCTACAGTACTCTCTGTATCTACAAACACCCCTCAGTGACTCTAATCTGTCACTTCAACAATTCAGACCTTGTTTTCTTAGTACATTATATGGAAGAGCCTGTTCTGGTATTCTGTGATCAGTTTACTTTAGAATAGCATGGCTTTAATCTGGGAAAACATTGGGAGGACTTTAATTCTAAGAGGAGCTCAGGGTATATCAAGAAGAGAAAATAAGGGTTTATTCTTGCCCTGTTTGCTATTAGTTAAATTTCACTCCACAAATACCATCTTTTTCTGCCTTTTCTTATTAATATTTTCATTTTTCTATATTTAAATTACAACTATTTAAATGAAAAGATTGTGATAGAATCTTCTAATGTACAAAGTTGAAGTGACCTTGAAGAGCAAGCAGAATAGAGCTAATAAAAATTAAAGGAGAAAAGAATTGATCTTTTGAATTAAAACATTCTTTTCTCTTGAAGAGTGTTGGCATAAAGGGCTGAAACATCCTTCTAAGTTAATAAATTGGAAAAACAATAAGTAAAGCTTCCCTTCTCTGTATGTATGACCACCAGAAAATGCCCCTTTCTTGATATAAGATAACAAACCTGAGGTAACAAGCCTAAAGGCCTTAAAGAGAGCTTGAACTCCAAAAGATCTGGTGTCCATCATCTAAGGAGTGAACTGATCATTTGGAGCCAAATCCTAGGCCAGATTGTTCCCCCTTGGGGGCAGAAAGAGACTGCCAGGGTCTCATCTTTAGGAACTGGAGCTGTACCCAGAGCTTGACCTAATTCCAGCTTGTGTCCCTCTACAATGCAAGCATTATCTCTTTTGATATTACTAGCTGTGTCTCACATGGTTGATTTCTGTTTCTATTTATACACACACACACACACACACACACACACACACACACACACACACACACTTTAAAGAGGTATGGGCTGCAACTTAACTAGGCTGACTCATTGTTCCATTCACTAGGTTCTATATAGGCCAAGAGGAGATGATGTTTCTGCAGGGTGGAAGACAGGATATGTGTGGATTCACAATCCTCAGAGAGCATGAGGTGTTCTTTACTAAGAAGGTCATGAATAGATCACATTGCATTAGGAGTTTCTTGTGTCCTGGTTTCTTGGCTCTGGAGAGTTGAGCTGTATGATCTACAATGTACAATTATCTGAAGAGTGGTAGAGAGAACAATTTTTCTATGTAAGATTTTTAAAGCAAAACTAGGATTTGTCAATTATGCTCACAAGGAATTGTGCGACTGTGCCTTAGCATGAGCAACAAGGCCTCAGTCACTCATCTCCAAAGCTAAGTCTAGCAAATTTTAAAGTTATCCCATGTATTTTGGGACAGGTTGGAACTGTGGAAAAACACTGCAATACAGCTAGGAATTACAGATCCTGTCAGTAATTCTAGTTTTCAGGAGTCTCAAACAGGCTAAATGCAGTGGGTTCAAGACTAGCCTGAGCATATAGCCATCCTCTGTCTCAAAACAAAGACAAAGCAAAACAAAAGTTTCCAAACAAGCATGGAAAAAAATATAATGGTCCCAAAGTGCTTTCTTTCGCACTACCAATAGCCAAAAACATGGTTACATGAAGGAATAGGGGACCCGGAAATAAACAGAAAGATTAAAGGTTAATAAAGACCTTAAACAAATAACACTATACAATATAAGACATTTTTTAAAGAACAAAGATGATGCAACCCTCAAGCACAGCTACTACAATCTTCTCAAATCCCTGTGATTAAAGGTGAAAGTAGAACAAGCTATCTTCTTCCCTGAATATTTCTTATAAATATAAGAGGCATGCCCCATTTGCCAAATAAAAATAGCAGTATGTATAAAGCTTTATTTCCACTACAAATCTCTTGCAAACATTGAGGTAAATCTTTCAGAAATGAGTGTTCAGATGACATTCAAGCCTCATGTGTCTCCTGTTGTCTGTGTGACTTAATTCACACAATATACTATTAAATTTTTACAGGTCAATCAAGTTTGAATATAGTAAATAAACAACCTGAATTTTAGCTTTTCTGTGTTGGTAAGGATGGTTTAGATTTTGATAATCTATGTACTATGATTTTTCAGTTCCCATCCACTAAATAAAGAAGCCCATCCTCTTTGAGATTTTCTGTAATAATTTATGGAACATTTACTGTCCCACACTTTTCTAGTCCAGAGTTTCTATCATATCAAGATCAATGTGCAAGACTTAGACAAAGAGCAGTAAAGTTGCTTGTTCATTGGAATAGAGGAGAACAAAAGAGTGTCTCAAGTTGTAAAGAACTTGTATCTGAAACCTCAGTGTGGCCAATACTCAGGGCTTATTTTCAAAGGGTTTCATCTGCATCATTTACTATCCTAACACCAGATTTCAGGATTCATATTCATCAGTGTTTTATCAATGGGATAATACAGTGAATATTCAAAGTCATACAAAATACTTATCAAAAACAAAAACAGAGGATGAATTGGATTAGCACACAAATGGATAGTTCAAAATGCCTACATTCTGTGAAAGATATAGCTACATGGTATATTTTTTGCCTAGCAAGCATGAGACCCTAGGTTCAATTTCCCTGTACAAAACCCAACAAAACAGACTCTCTATCCATGGAAAGCTCATTTAAAAAGAGCTTAGAGATCATTAGAAAGTTAGTGTACAAGCTATAATCAAAGACCCAAATAAGCAGCTTCTGAGCTGTCTCAAAAAATATACCAACTGGCCAGGATTGGTGGTGGATAAATATGCACTAAAACACTTCAAGTTAAAAAAAAATTTCTTCACCCACTCCCAAATGCCACCCAACCATTCCCAAATGGCTCATAAGCTAATACATTTTCTTAAATTGCCAAACCTGTTTTCCATCATGGGAATAGAAAGTATAGCAATTATCTCACCAATCTGGTAGCTTGATAACATAAAACACAGGCCACATACAGACTATCAAGATCTTTATTCTACTCAAAGAAACATATGCAAGCACCCTGTAGCCAGGCAAGCCATCTTCATGAAATATCATCTTACAAGAAGAAATGACTTATTTTCTGAAAGGTCAATTGAAAAAATATTAGAGATAGAAGCCCCAGGTTCTGCCTATTACAAATAATGCTGCTACGAACATAGATGAACATGGGTGGGGTGTTCGTACATCAATTGACAATCAAGCCAGTGCCTCAGAGACATGTCCATTGGATAGCTGTTATTCCCACCAGGTGAGATGTCCTTATGGTATGAATGTGTGTCCTTTGGGTATTGCTGGACCTTGAGATAGACTGATTCCTATATTCCTGAGAAACTGCCATACTGATTAAACAAAGTGGCTATACAAGTTTGTAGTCCCACCAGCAATGGAGGAATGTTCCCCTTTCTCCGAATCCTCTCCAGCATTAACTATCATTAGTGTTTTTTTATTTTAGCCATTCTGAGAGGTGTAAGATGGTATCTCAGAGTTGTTTTGATTTGCATTTCCCTGGTGGCTAAGGATGTTGAGCAATTTCTTAAGTTCCTTTTGACCATTTTAGATTCCTGTATTGAGAATTCTCTATTTAGATCTGTACACTATTTTTTAATTCAATTATTTGGTATTTTGGTGATTAGCTTCTTGAGTTCTTTGTATATTTTGGAGATCAGCCCTCTGTCAGATGTGGGGTTGATTAAGATCTTGTCCCATTCTATAGGCTGCCATTTTGTCTTGTTGACTGTGTCCTTTGCCTTACAGAAGCTTCTCAGTTTTGGAAGGTCCTTGCAATTCACAACCCCAGAGAAGCTAGGAAACAAGAATGACTCAAATAGAGACATTCAGATGCTCCCTGGGTTATGCACATCTAAAATTTAGAGTCTATGGTAAGAAAAATGAATTAAAATATGTGTGTGTTTTTGTGTGTCTGGAAATAAACATTTGGGTCTTTTATTTATCTTTATTTAGCATACATGGTATTATATCTCACTATGGTATTTTCACAGAAAGTATGTTTTAGTATTGGAAAAGAATTGCCTTGTATATGTTAACTCAGGAATTTCTTACTAGAACCTCTGAAGGCATGCAGTTGGTGAAATCTATCAGAAAGTTTAAAGGACATTTTGGGCATTTGAGTAAATATAGTTTTTACTAATCTCATGACTATTATCTTTAGCTTTAAAATTACATATGTAAAAATAAAACACATAAGTGTAAATTGTATTGTGCTTATGCATCATATATTATTACATGTAAACAAATATATTTTTACCAATAAGATTAACAACAAAATATATAACATAGTTTATAATACACATATATACATATGTAAAAAATGTATACGTACATAAATATATGTGTTTATGTGACTTTATATATGCTTGTATTGTGTGGATCCTGTATGTCACACACATATACACATACATGTGTGCATCTCCTAATAAACAGCAAGGAGAAAATAGTGTAAGACCTGCTATTCATCCCTTTATAGAGTTTCCAAAAGAAGCACAGATTGTTGTGAGTCAGTCATTTACATACACTTCCCATCCTGGTCCAGACTCAGCAAAAATGACTAGAACATCTCTCAGTTCTAAGAGTCAAGAAGCAGTACATCATCAGACCCTAACTGTAAGCAGAGTCTGTAATGGTTGGCTGTTTTCCAGATCTGTTTCACTTGACTGCATGGGAGTTGGCACTGTGAATCCTTTCCCCTAAATGTCTTAGACTTAACACAGTCCAGCTGAAGTGCCATCGCAGCTGAAAAGAGGTCTTGATTAATCTGCTAGCTTATTAAAGTAATTGAAAATGTGTTTCCTTTCAGCTATTTTGTGATCCCTCTTGATATAGTTGAGGATCCGCCAGCATATCACAAAAACTACAGCTGGAAATGCCTGCCCCAAATACCACATCTCTAAAGTACACTATCTTGGGTCTTGTGTCGCTTAGGGAGAACCCCAGGCCTGAATTAAACTAGGTAAGATCTCAAATGCAGCAAGGCAAAGAGTATAACATAGATTTATCGAATTTCTAATTCTCTCTTCTTAATTTTCAAACAAATTATTCCCTTCTACAATGTCTCAGGATATTATAAAAAAGGACCCCTGTTGAATATTATATTAAACTTCTTCATAAGTACACCAGCACTATGTAAAAGCAGAAACTAGGACATAACTACTTGGGTACATATTAACTATCATGTTTTCCATAATTGTACTTTCCAGAGAAGAAAACAAGCTTTCAGCCTGTGGGTCAAGTTAGGGAAAGTGGTCCTGTTGAGAGGGAACTATTTAACACAAGAGACCCCTTAGAGTCCCATTTGAACCCACAGGACTGCTATATAACAAAAAATCAGCAGGTGTTTTATAGGAAAAAATGACTCTATTGAATAATTTTAAGATTTATTTGATTTTATGTGTATGAGTCTGTGCATGCATGAATGTATATATACCACATCTATGCATTATCCACAGATGTGGTGATATCTTACTTGAACAAATAAAGCCTGTCTGGGGGTCAGAGAATGGAGCTTGCTGCTTTCTAACCATAGAGGTCTGAAGGTCTGTACAGACAGACAGGAAGTGAGGTAGCTGGGCAGAAACAGGATATAAGCAGAGAGAAACAGGAAATCTCTCTCTCGTTGCTGAGACGCTAAGGAGGTAGGGTGTGCTGTGACTTTCTCCTTCTATCTCATCTTTCAGCATTTCCCTCTATATCTGACTCTGGCTTTTTATTATCTAAACCAATTAAGAACTCCATTTACACACAGATGCCAGAAAAGAGCATCAGAATTCCAGGAGGCCAGAAGAGGGCATTAAATCCTCTGGAGTTAGAATTACGAGATTTATTTTTATTCCTAATGGTGTTTAATAGCATGGAAATAATTATTACAAAAACACCTCCAAATTAAAAGAGATTAAGATACATATACATGTATCAATTAACATATTTCTTACTCATTTATATACACCTTTGGTGGAATGTCTCCTTTTTCCTAGTTATCTACACATTTTCCTTGTTATTTTACCTTGAATAAGTGAATAACATTTTCTCAATATCTTTGAGACATTCTAAGCCTCCTTTGATTTTTTCCAGACGTTTTTCATAGGAACATATGCTTCATGTACTCTTTAGGATTGAGCTACCATGTGACTCTTGTATATAGCTTTCCTCCTAATAAGGATCTGTACTCCTGTTCATTCTTGGGAACAGACTAGTCTTCTACCGAACATGACTGACCACTAACCTTGCTCTTCTGCCTGGTGCTTGATTTTTCTGCCTTATTTCCATATTTCCAGGAAAGCAGCCAGGCTCCAAATCCCAGTTTCATACAGTAGAGTCCTTTCTTGGTTCCTGCCAATAAACTTCCCTATTTACAGTACACTTTCTCAACTCACATAAATCTTCCTTTTACAAAAGCTAGCCCCCTGCAACATGTATAAGACTGAACACCTTGGCCACACAAAGGTCTAATACTACAATGAGCCTTGGCCTTTACTCTGGGATTTGGAAATCAAACTTTAACCCAACCATGCTTGACTTCTGGTTTCTCAAATGTTTTTCCATTACTTTACCAACTGCCCTACACAGAAACTGGTAATAGAACTTGGCATTTTCAGTAAATGGAGGTAGATAAATTTGAGTTAATCTGAGGCTTCCTGGACACCTTGAAGGCTAATAAGATCAACCCTTAAGCTCACATTTAAGAATTTGGGACTCAGAGCTAGAGAAGGATTAGACCACTAGAAGGAGTCAAAATGCAGCTTGGCCTCTATGCACAAAGAGCTTCCTGGATGCCCTGTAAAGTGTTGAGAAAAAGAACATTTTTATCCTAATCCTTATCCTTAGGGTTGCTCACCCCATTTACAATGCGTATCCAAACGTGTCATTTTGATAGAGCTTCCTTAACAGAGGATCATGACACAGTAGCTGTGAAAACAGAAACATCATCCCACAGTTATGGAGCTAAAAGCTCAACAAATTTGATTCTTTCTGAAGGTTAAGAGAGAGAGTTTGATCCATGTCCTTACTACCTTCTAATAAATGTTACCAACCTATGATACTCCATGGCTTGTAGAAGCATCTCCAGCTCTCTGCTTTCATTTATATGCAGTATTTTCCTTCTGTATATATCCCCTAATACTGTCTCTGTGTAAAGACGTAGTCACACTGAAAATTAATGGTTTATCCTACTCCGGCATGACCTCATCTCAAATAATTGCATTTATAGCAATTGCATCTATTTCCACATAAAGCCATCTTGAGAATTATTAAGGCTTACAACTTAAATACATGAATTTTGAAGAGACATGATTGAGCCCACAACACCAGGAATGAATCTACAGATATCTGAGCCTTAGCTAAGAAGGCCTGTCACACAGGAGCTGGTACTTAATACATATATTAAATAAATGAATACATTGATGAGTAATCTTTCTAAAGAAGTAATTTATGTGAGGTGATGTGATTTTCATGGACTATTGGTAACAGAAACTAATGCAGCAGACACTGTTCTGAGGCTGTTACTTGATAGATTGAGGCCCTCCTTGCTGTCTGATCATAGCAGGAGGCTTTGAGGCTTTGAATTTGACATTGGAGTGCTATATATAGTGCTTAGTCTTATTCTTCAAAATGTCACATGCACTTTTAAAAGAGATTTTAGTGTCATAAAAGAGCTCCTGATTAATTTGATTTATGGAAAAGGAAAAATAAAAAGAACTAACTATATTATAATTAAATACATATTCTAATGGCAGACTAAATTTATCTATACAATTACATGTCTAATGATAGTTAGCAACAGTTGGAAACTACACCCTTAGACTGAGAAGCACACCTCTTGCCTGGATCAGGTGCTCATACACCATCAATAATCTCACACAGGACCTAGAAATATAAGATATAGAATAGGATCATACAAGTTCTAACGCTATTCAGCTCCAGAGCTTGATATGTCTCTCAGCCTCTGAGACTTAGCCTCCCTCACACAAAGCAACGACATAACACAGCAGGAAATCTCTGAGATGAGCACAACCAGAATGAAGGACATTGGCAACCACATGTATCATGAAATAAAGGGATGTAATAATTTTATTTTCCCCATTACAAACAAAACATGGTTGTAGTGGGCTTTCATTGCTTCTTAAATGTAAGCAAGGCAGAAAGTTCTAAATGTGCATTGAGAGTATGATGTTGCTCTTCTGTCAGGTCAAAACCAATTCATTCTATAAGCATATGCTTCAGAATCACTGCCCTCTTTTGGAGATACTTAGTGTACCAGTTGAGAATAGTGACTAGCATGTAAAATGATAAAATACACACACACACACACACACACACACACACACACACACACACACACACACACACTGACACAGGCAGAGATGTAAATGTAAATTTAGATGAGCTAAAGGCTCATTTAGATGAACAAATACATGTATGAGTCTACATGTATAGACTAATTAAAACCACTTTGATGTTAGTTCCAATTGCCATTGAAATATAACCTCTGCCTGGTGGTGGTGGTGCACATCTTTAATCCCAGCACTTTGGAAGCAGGGGCAGGTGGATCTATGTGAGTTTGAGGTCAGCCTGGTCTACAAAGTGAGTTCTAGGACAGGCTGCAAAGCTACACAAAGAAACCCTGTCTCGCCGGGTGTTGGTTGCACACACCTTTAATCCCAGCACTCGGGAGGCAGAGACAGGCGGATCTCTGTGAGTTCGAGGCCAGCCTGGTCTCCAGATCGAGTGCCAGGATAGGCTCTAAAGCTACACAGAGAAACCCTGTCTCAAAAAACCAAAAAAAAAAAAAAGAAAGAAAGAAAGAAAAGAAAAGAAACCCTGTCTCAAAAAAAAACAAAATAAAGGAATATAACTTCCAAGATTATGAATCATTTTATTGAGACTACTTTTTGAGAGCATATAACAAAGTGTATGTACAGACACATATCTATATGCCTTCCACTTTTAAAATGTATACATATGTTTGTGTGTGTGTATGTGTGTGTGTGTATGTGTGTGTGTGTGTGTGTGTGTGTGTGTGTGTGTGTGTACATGTAGGTGTTTTCTAAGCAGCTACAAAGATTATAAACAATAATAGTTTATGAGTTAACAAGTAGCCCTTAGTTCAAGTTCCATTCCTGGAATTAATGAAAAATAGAAGTGAGGATTTTTGCTAGCCCAAATATGAAGATAAAAATGAAAAAGATTGTTTGAGAGAACCTCACCTATAGAGAAATAATGTGAAAGCCATTAGACTTATGAGTTAGAGAAGCCAACTTGTGCTTGTTTATGGGGACATGACTGGCCCCTAATGACCCTGCAGACACCCTGGGTACATTCCCAACACCATCAGGCAGTGGATACTACTCTAGAACTGACTTGAGATTGCTTGCTTTTGCATGTAATCAGAGTCACCCTACAACCAAACAAAGACCAGGCCAAGTGCCTCTTCATGCCCAGATTTATTCCTCCTCTACATTTCCTCTTTAGTGGAGATTTATCCTCTCACACAATTTAAAGGAAAGGGGTCTGGGTTTCTTGTTCCCAAGTAGAGATTAGTGACAGAGATAAGGTGATGCCCAACTCAAAGGTGTGTGGACTATGACAGAAATCTCCAAAGACAAGCCTGAGAATGCAAGGAAAAACCTTTCACCTTTATGTCCCACAGCTATGTCACCATTCTCTTTGATGGAACTAAAAATGTCATGTGTGATGCTAAAATACAGAAACACTGTGCACATAAAGATGTGGTGATTTTTTATTGTGAGCACCGAGAAAAGTGATAATTCACTTTCTTTCCCTTTCCCCTTCATGCAGCATTCTAGCATTCTTACCCAGTTTTAGGTGACATAGACTACCTATGGGCTACCATCATCACACTTTAACAGCCTTTAAAGAATAGGGGTCATCTACTGGAGGAGAAATACTAATTAAATTCAGTGCACCAGACACACACACACACACACATATACACATACATACACACACACACACATACACACACACATGAAAGTAAAAGGGGAACATTTGCAAAGAAGGGTTTCAGCAGGAGGGAAATAAAGGATGAAATTACTAAAATTCATAATGTAAAAGTGTAGACCAACAATCATTGTTTAAAAATAAACAACCTAGATACCCATCAAGTGAAGTATGGATTTAAAAAAATGTGGTACATTTACACATCTGTTTAAAACAATGACATCATGAAATTTGCCAGCAAAAAGATAAAAGTAGAAAAGATAGTCTTGGATAAGGTAACCCAGACCCAGACAAACATGGTATATACTCACTTATAGATGGATATTTACCATAAAGTAAAGGATAACCATACTACAATCCTCAGAACCAAGGAAGCTAAGTAACAAGGAAGGCTCAAGGGGGAAGGGGCACACATGAATTCACTGTAAAGGGGAAATAGAATAGACAACACAGATGAATGGTGAATTATCTGGATGGGGATATAGGCATAGGAACAGGAAAGATCAGGTGAGAAGAGGATGGAGGGAAACAGTATTGGAAAAGACAACTGGGATCAGGAGCATCTCTGGAACATGCTAGAAACCTAGTGATATGGAAACTCACAAGAATCTATGAAGGTGACCCTAGCTAAGACTCCTAGCAGTGTGAGATATGTAGCCTGAACTGCCTATCTCCTGTAACCAGGAAAGACTTCCAGTGGAAGGATGGGGACCCCAGCCTAGCCACATAACCTCTGACCTACAATTTTCCCTGCCTACAAGATATGCTGGGACAAAGATGGTACAGAAATTATGGAAATGGCCAACCAATGATTGATACAACTTGAGACAGAAAGATCCCACCTCTAATAAGGACCAGGACACAGAAGCTAGACAGCACAAAGACCTAAGATAGAACCAAACATGGCTGGCAAAAAAAAAAAAGTACATGAAATGATTCATAATAATACTCTGCTATACACATATCATTGTCTAGCCTAATTGTCATCAGAAAGGCTTCACCCAGCAACTGATAGAAACAGAAGCATAGACCCACAGCCAAATAATTAGGTAGACATCAGGAAATCCTGTGGAAGAAGGGGAGGAAAGATTATGGGAGTCAGACGGACCAAGGACATCATGGGAAAACACACAGTCAACTGATGTGGGCTCATGAGGGTTCACAGAGGCTGAACCAGCAACCAGAGAACTTGCATGACACTGTTCAGGGCCCTCTTCATATATGTTGCAGTAGTGTGGTTTGATCTTCTTGTGGGACTCCTGGCAGAGTGAGCAGGGTTGTCTCTAACTCTGATGCCTGCTCTTGGGACCTTTCCTCCTGCTGAGTTGCTTCCTCTAGCCTTAATAGGAGAGGAAATGCCTAGTCTTGCTACAATTTGATATTTCATGGCTAGCTGGTATATATGGAAGGCCTGAAGGGAGTGGAGAGGGAGTGGGTGGGGTGGGGGAGGCAGGAGATTGGGGTCTGAAAGAAGAGGAAACTGAAATTGAGCTGGGAAAACTTAATTAACTGATTAATTTAAAAGAGAAAAAATTTAAAAAAGAGTCACTATAACCTGGGTACTTGGAACAGCTCAGACGGACAGAAATGCAGACTACTCAAAACTGTTGGGAATGTCTGATTCCTGTAAGACCACTGAAAGCTAAGAGCATCAATTTTCAAGTCAGAAGGCAAAACCACAGTCACTTCTTGACTACTAAGCAGCCATCCACCCATGATTAAGGAAGCCCTTTGACTGTGGTGGATCAGGTCTTTCTCTAGTAAAATGTTGAACTAAAATCTACAGTCCTAATTATTTAACTATATCAATTAGATGGCTAAGCAGACTAAAGTTGACTGATAGCTAACTATATAAGCATATGTATGTATATACAAACACAGAAGCAGAGAAAGTTTAAATTGATGATTCAGGTTTCCCATACTATTTTAATATCCATAAAACCAGACAATCCAAACAATACTAGGGTTTTGTTTTTGTTTTTGTTTTTGTTTGTTTGTGTGTGAGTGTATGTGTGTGTGTGTGTGTGTGTGTGTTTGGTTGTTTTAGTGTTATCAGGTTACCATACCAAATCCAGTAGATTCAGTGTGACAAGTTCCACAGACTGAGGCGATAGCTTCAAAAGAAGGAGGTTTCCTGGAAACGGTTGTGGAACTCTCAGCCAGAGAAAAACATTGGACTGTGATTCTTGTGGCAATTTCTGTTTGTTCTATTCCTTTTTTTCACATCAACAAAATGTTCCTAAAAGCCTATGCTGACATTTTAAACAAAATAAATAGATATGAAACCATCTCCTGAGATGGGGTCACTAGCCATGACCTCATCTCATGAAAAACCAGCTTTCCAAATCATTCACGTCATTCACATAAGTACAAATAGTAAAAACTTTCCCAACAATAAAATTTCATATAACTGTACATGCATGTGTCATTGAAAGTGCACATAATTGTCTGGTAATGAAAGCTTTTAATAAGGAAGAGTTAAAAGAGTTAAAATAGCTCAATACTTCAAAAACTCACAAGAACTAGGTAATAGATGTTAAACAATAACTGACCATAAAGATATATTAATTTGATTTAAGAATTATGTGGCTAGCCTTGGATGACCCTATGTTAGTCAAGGATGGTCTTATGTTTTGACTAATAAAGAACAAATTTTATGTTTTGATTAACCCTGGATGACTATGTTTTGGGTTTTTGCGTCACTGTGCCAAGTGACAATAATGTTATATGTTTGGGTTTGTTTAACAAAAACATCCCCTGAGAAAATATCTCTATAAAAACCTTGTTTGAGAACTGCAAAAGACACTCAGATTCAAACTGCCTCTGTGTTTGTTTCTGTTTGCCACTGACCCATTTATTCTTCGAGGACCTTCATCCCAGGAACTCCCATTCCTGGCTGGGGTGGTCCTTGGCATCAAGTAACTTCACTTATAAAATTATATTTAATTTTCAATTTCAAACAACTAATGCAAAAGTATTTAACAAGGTAATTACATCAAAATTTTAATGAACTTGAATTATAAACTAAAATTTCATTTACTGATGATTCTTAAAGTATTACTTAGTGAAACTCATTGATGAATTCTGCTGATCTGGCTTCTCCTGTGCATTGAGTGTGTACTTGGAAATGCACACTTGATTATGAATGATGGTGACTGATCATTTTGGCAACTGGCAAACTGTGCTTACATTTCACTAATTTTAATTAGTCATCAATGTGTCTTCTAAATTTAGGCTGGGCATCAAAACACAATTACATACCTGGTTTACAACAGAGGCATAAAATTCATAATTATCTCCAGATGATCATGTAACTAGTAAAGAACTGTGGTTCATGCTGATTCATCAGATCAGATCCCCTCCCCCCCAAACACACTTTCCTTCAACTGTACACCTTCAAATGATCCCTCCATACACAAACTATATGAAGAACGGAACAAACTTCATCAGGTGGATCCAACCCAACCTGCGCTGACTTAGACAGGCATGGATTGATCCTGGAAGAAAGACAGAATTAGATCTGAGAGAAACATCCAAACACTGGAACACAAAAGCAGAAATTTGCCAAGCACTTTTGCTCCAGCACTGACTGAAATGAAAACTTAATTGGCTGGAGCTGCCTTCTGGGTAGAACTGAAGTGGTAATTTATTAAACACACCTACACTTACCCGTCTCAGTGTCTCACTGTGATGTGCAGAGTATTTATTACCATGAACTTCTTGAGCAGTTAACTCAATGACTTAATATTTTTTACTTGCTGCAATGGCCTGAGACAGACTTTGCCACAGGATTGAAGCTTACATGGTGCTGTAGGGAATGGATAATACATTTTATACCCCTGTGGGTGGAAAAGACAAATAGGCTATACAACACAATGCAAATATATAATTTACTCATGTGGCTTTGGGGAATCTCATATTTGCCATTTTTAGTAACTGGCGTTATTCATCAACATTTATGAAGATAGACCTGTTCTGTAACTCCTGATAGACTCTTGGGGTGTTCAGAATCTTGCAAAAATGTTATCTAAAACTTTACCTGGAATATTAAGTTCTTTCATATTTATTAATAAAGTTTTGGGTTTTATTTTGTTTCTTGTTTTCTGAATAACTTGCTTTTGGTAGAACTACTATTATTGACTTCACAAAAAGTAGCATCAAACTCATGCCAACATGGACTGCTGATAACTCCAGTTGATTTAGTACATTTGATTTCACACTGAAGTATAGATAAATAATTCCTAAGACACTCTGTGCCCACTAAAGATACAGACTTGCCTCCTTCTTTCTCTTCTTGATTAATCTCTTTCTCCTTCCTTTGCATTATATTTGAAAAACTCATCATCTTCTTATATTAAGAACAAAAGTAAAAGAAGTTGTGGAAGCAATGAGCATTGGATTCTTTTGTTCTTGCTTTCTTACAAACTGATCCTTTTGATGTCGTTGCTTAACCTGACAAACAGAGTAAGAGCAAGTTCAAAGCCCAACATTTTGAGTATAACATAAACTTGACTAATATTGACCCAGAGCTTTTCCCTTTTCTTTCCTTTTCTTTTTCTTTCTTTTTTCTCTATTTTTTTTTTTTGCTAAAGTGTAAGGTAATAGAATACACTAAAATGTCAGTTTTTAAATTGTTAGGTTTACAGAGAAATCAGGCACTAGGGAAAGGTCTGGAGATCTACAAAGATGACACCAACTAACAATCTAAGCAACAGAGGAGAGGCTGCCTTAAATGTCCTCCCCTGATAATGAGATTGATGACTGTCTTATATGCCATCCTATAGCCTTCATCCAGCAGCTGGTGGAAGTAGAAGGGGACACCCACAACTAATCACTGAACAGAACTGGAATCCAGTTGCAGAGAAGAACGAGTGGTGGGCAAAGGGGTCCAGACCAGGTTGGTGAAATCCACAGAAACAGCTGACCTGAACAATGCGGGAGCTCTTGGTCCTCAGACTGATAGCTGAGATACCAGCATGGGACTGATCCAGACCCCAAGAACATGGGTTTCAGTGAGAAAACCTCAGAAATCTACG
The DNA here is from genome assembly GCF_003668045.3 of Cricetulus griseus. NCBI lineage: Eukaryota > Metazoa > Chordata > Mammalia > Rodentia > Cricetidae > Cricetulus > Cricetulus griseus. The sequence continues at coordinate 274,189,959 of NW_023276807.1, forward strand.
GGACCTCCTATAGTTCAGTACTTATCCCTAGCATAGGTGTGGACTTTGGGAGCCCAATCCACATACAGGGATACTCCCTGAGCCAAGACACACAAGGGTGGACCTAGACCCTATCCCAAAGGATAGGATAGATTCTGATAACCCCCTGTGGAAGGCCTCACCTTCTGTGGGGAGCAGAAAGGATAGGTGATAGGTAGGGTTTCAGTTGGGGGAGGGTGATAGAGGAGGAGGGGAGGGAGTGGGAACTGGGATTGACATGTAAAACAATCTTGTTTCTAATTCAAATAAAAAGAATAAGATAAAATCTAATATAAAAATAAATAAATTGTTGTTAATAGAGAGTCAGCATTTGATACCTGGCAGTGTGAGATGTTTGTAACTGCACTGGCCACAGACATTACCAAGAACACATAGAATTCTGACTTGCTAAATCATCATTATATGTATGTATGTAGGTATAAAGATTTATAAGAATGTATTTTACAGCTTATTAAACACATGTTTTTCTGCTGTCTTGCCTTTGTTAATGATAAAGAATGTAAGTGAATAGCACTGAAAAACCAGTTTCATAACAGAAAGGTAAGTCACCTGAAAAAAAAAAGGCTGGTTATTCATTCAAAAGGCATTGATTGACATAATAGTGATATAGATTGAATACCTACAATATTATTGATATTGCACTACTCATATAGAAATCTAAATTGATTTACACAAAACATTTGTTTCTTCAAATATATTGGTTTCTTTGTGACTATAAATAGCAAGATCTTTCTATTTTTAAACTGTGAGCCTTGAAAAAAAACCCAGCCTACAATAACCAGTATTTTACCAAGCAAGAAAAATTGACAAAACAATATCATACATTGGAGGGATTTGAATTCCAGTTTTGAAATCTCTATGTCCCTTACTCACTTGTTACAAATTTGTGCAGATCAATAAATATTTACCTCAGGTTTAAAGTAGCATTTAACAGGATTTTAAGAAAGATTCATCAGATGAATCAGGATACAAGTAATTTGTATGTGTGTGTATATACATTCACACATGTTGTCATATGTGTGATTCTGAGTACATGCTCTCATTTTAACCATTGTTATTTTTTTCCTTGTCTCATGTCTTCATGAGGAAGAACAAGGCATGACTATGTTTTTGCAGCTAAGGACAATAATTGTAGGTAAGGAATTCATAGCACATAACTTCTTGTGCCCCATAATATGCTAATAAGGGTCTACTAGTGTTGTTATTCATAGATGGATAAAAACTGTTTCACAGACACAATGTGCCTTTTAAAAATTTTTATTTATTTGCATTAGTGTTTTGCCTGCATCTGTATCTATATGAAGCCTTCATATCCACTGGAACTTGAATTACAGACAGTTGTGAGCTGTCTTGTGGGTGCTGGGATTAAACTAGGGTCCTCTAGAAGAGCAGACAATGTTCTGAAACTCTGAGCTAGCTCTCCAGCTCCCAATACACAATGTGATTTATTCAGCCACTAATAAGAAAATGGACACAACAGGAGATTGCATTAAGCAAAATAAACCAGATTCATAAAGACAAATATGTCATGTTTTTTTGTGATTTGTATATCCTAGATAGTATGTAAAATGTGCACAAGGGTGTGTATGTGTGTGTGTGAATGTGCGTGGGTGCATGCGTGAGTGTGTGTGTGTGTGTGTGTGTGTGTGTGTGTGTGTGTGTGTGTGTGTGTGCATTGCATTGCATTGCATGTCGTATATATGACTTGATACTAGAAGGGGAACTAGTGTAAAGGAGGCTGGCAGGGAAGGGAAAGATGGAGAGGAAGGGGGTATATTGTGAGTGAATATAATCTCAGTATAATACACATAAAATCAATTGTCTATATGACACTCATCATGACATATAATAAATATGTCCCAAAGGTGTCAAAAATGTTAAATTTTATATTTTGCATATTTTACAGCTAAAACAGGAGCTTAGACTCTGGGCTCTGCATCCTGGCCTCAGATCTGACCCATCATCCATCCTCTTGGGCCATGTATGTAATCTCACCAAGTCTTAATTTATTCATCTAAAGAGCTGGCATTTATATTCATTCATTACACAAATAACTGTTGAATGCCTAACCCACTGAGCATTGTGCCCAGATATAGCATTCCATTCACTGTGCAAGTCTGGCTGCAAATCATCCACGGGCATCTGTCATTTGTATTAGAGATTTTAGAAATATGCAAGTGAATTTTTCAAAACTTTGCTGTGATCCTCAATACTATTTGATAAAAATGAATAGAATGGTATCATTGTGATATTTTATTTTGTTTTTGTTTTAGGGGTTTTGCTTTTGTTTTGTCTTTAATCTTTCAATGACAGTGTATCACAGAGAAACTTCTCAGAAGATATGGAAGGAAATTAAAGAAAGGAGGTCAGATTTCCACAAACAGCTACAAAACATCATACCACAAGACCATGGTAAAAGAATGCCACATAGACTGATTCTTTTTTTTATGTCTCTTTTAATTTTTAATTTTTTATTCATTTTAGATAACAACCACAGTTTCCTTCCCTTCCCCTCCACCCATAACCCCCATCTCACTCCTAGCCCATTTCCCCATCCACTCTTCAGAAAGGGTAAGGCCTCCTATGGGGAGTCAACAAAGCCTGGCACCTGAAGTTGAGGCAGGATCAATCCCCTCCCTGCTGCATTAAAGTTGAGCAAGGTATCACACCATAGGGAATAGGCTCCAAAATTCCAGCTCATGTACCAGGGATGGTCATGCTCCCACTGCCATGGGTCCCATCTAATCAAACTTGGAGGTACATCTTCCCACTTGGAGGTACATTTTCCCACAAAGACTTTTGAATAGGATCCAAGTATCCAGTAAGAAACTAATTTCATCATCTGAAGAAAACAATTCTTTAAAAAGTGGAATTACAAAATGACATCCTTATTTTATTATTGATAAAAAGCAATTCAGAGGCCCTTTCAACAACATGGTGAGCCATTCAAAAGCAGGCAACTTACTTGGATAACTATTTGCCATCTTGTTTCCTACTATGCTCTGATTCACAAGGCTCTGAGCCCTGTTTCCTGCCCTGGAATCATCTGAGTGAATTTTCAAGATCATGTCAAGGAAATTCCCTCACGTCTTTAGGGAAGACTACATCCTTTGCTACTACTTATTGTTGGATTTGTAACCTACCCCCAACCCAGCATTGCTGATGCTGCCATCCTCCTTTCTCACCCTTTTATTTTTGACAGTTTTATACATTTAAATAATGCATTAAAATCATCTTTGCCCTGCATTCTTCTTCCTCTACATAGTAGATTTAATTAGATTTTATTTCCCTAGACTGTGTGGGAAGTTATTCACAAGAGCAAGGACAGTTTATCAATGGCAATACCACTGAGAAAATGACACTCCCTCCCCCAGCTACCATTAACTGTCAACAGTCCCATAGGAATGGGAGGGGGGCTCAGGGGTTCCTCCACTACTACAGTAAAATGTTTACAGGCCCAATCTTGTTCAGATCTTGTGTACAGCTTCAGTGAGTTCATGAGTTTCATCAAGTCCAGATGTCCTTTTGATGAGCATGTCTTCTTGACTCTACATTTCCTCATTCATGATGTTACCTGGAGCCTTGAAGGACTTAATATAGTGTTGGCATTATGATCAGTTATATATTTCTGCATTAACTACTGCCCACTACATTAAGAATCATTTCTGATGAGTGCTGGCACAGCACTAATTTATAGATACAAATATACTTATCTAGAAGTCGCTTTGACAATGTAGGCATTTAGCAGTCAATAGTGATAGGCTCTTCCTTTGTGCCTAAGACCTCTTGACCTGGTTTACAGAACCAGGTATGAGTTCCTTTCTGTGTAAGGGTCTTCAACCAGAAACAGTTGGCTATTACTATAACAGCCATGCCAGGATTGCACTAGATGGAAATATTTTATTCATTATTATTTTTATTTTATTATGATTGTGTATATTTGCCTTGTGTACTACAAACTGAATATAAACTAAATGAAGGCATAGACTTTAATGTATTTTGTCCATTCACTTATATATTAATTAATGTATAAACAGTCATTGATACAGGCAAACAAAGCATGTTGGAAGTTGAAAATGCCAATAACTTTTTCAGACTTTAATAGACACACATGAACAAGGCACTTAAAAACAAAACAGTTTCTTGGAAGCTGTATCAAGATAACAAAAAAGACCTGATTTGGTGCCTTGAAATTTGACATGGTACTACTTCATGTCTATATTATTAAATGAATAGACAGATAAATCAAAAAAAGACAAAAAAATGCATCTGGAAAAAGAAACTATGGAGTTCTGGAGATTTTTTAATGAAATAGAAGACCTATGGAAACTAAAATACCAAGACTGCACATCAAGAAATTGTGGCTATCACAAAAATCTCAAGATAACCCAATAACACCTAAAAAAGAAGAACCTTGGGGAAGATATTAGCTCATGTGTTAGATCAGAAAAATAGCTCAACTAAGTCCAGAGAAATGCAGTATAAACTCAAAAGCTCAAAACAAGAGAGTTGAGTGACTAGCTCTCCTGCTTTTGCTTCCACAGTTCAAAGCATCATCGCCAAAAACTTCTGAAGTGCTGCACGGTAGCATACCCAGCTTAGGAAAGGCTTTCTAATCCTCCAAATTTGCAACCCATTTAAATATGTATGTATCTATATAATCATACAGACAATTCTTCATATGTAGTTTTTTCATGGCACATCTGTTAAAGTTCGAAGACCAGACTGTTTGAAGACACAGAGGACAGGTAAAGTCCCAGAACAACATAGAAATCAGAACTGGTAAGGATAGGTTTCAGACACAATATGTCACACATCTGTTATATCACTGATATATCTATGATGTAACATGAAAGTGAGTGTGAAATTAGTAAACAATGCCTCCTAGTCCAAATAATTTTCCTAATTCAAATAAATGGGCTCTATGAGGTGCCCTATTCCCTCATAATAATGGCTCTTATGAAAAATTACTGTACTATTATCCTAAAAATAGAAGTTTATTTCCGAGGTCTCCTCATTGAAACCCACGTCCCTGGGTTCTGGATCAGCCCCATGCTGGTATCCCAGCTATCAGTCTGGGGACCAAAAGCTCCCCATTGTTCAGGTCAGCTTTTTCTGTGGGTTTCACCAGCCTGGTCTGGACCCCTTTGCTCATCACTGTTCTTCTCTGCAACTGGATTCCAGTTCAGTTCAGTGATTAGCTGTGGGTGTCTGCTTCTACTTCCACAAGCTGCTGAATGAAGGCTAAAGGATGGCGTATAAGACAGTTATCAATATCATTATCAGGAGAGGACATTTAAGGTTGCCACTTCTCTGTTGCTTAGATTGTTAGTTGGTGTCATCTTTGTAGATCTCCAGACATTTCCCTAGTGCCTGATTTCTGAAATCTATGGGACCTCCTGCAGTAGTTCAGTACTTATCCCTAACATAGGTGTGGACTTTGGGAGTCCAATCCACATAGAGGGATACTCCCTGAGCCAAGACAGGGGTGGGCCTAGGCCCTATCCCAAAGGATATGATAGACTCTGATGACCCCCTAAGGAAGGCCTCATCCTCCCTGGGGAGCAGAAAGGATATGTGACAGGTAGGGTTTTAGTTAGGGGGGTAGGGGATGAGGGGAGTGAGTGGGAACTGGGAGTGACATGTAAAACAATCTCGTTTCTGATTCAAATAAAAAAGATGGGGAAAATGAAGTTTATTATTGTATTGCTTAAAAAAACAAAAATAAGTGTGTGCCAGCAAAAGGGAACAAAATGGAAATCAGAAGGAAAAACAAAAAATTAGAATAAATAGTAGGATGTATTCTGATGATCTCATGGTTGGGAAAGGACCCTCTTTGCTACCCTGTGGCATACGTGAAGAAAGGGAAGTAAAATTCATTAGCAATTGTCTCTCCTCCACCATTCTACTTTTGGAACTAGAGGTCATGAACAACTGTTTCATTTTGCTCTCATTTTTGTCTATTTTTCGTTCTCCTTTTTTATACTTTTATTGATCAATTTTATTGTTTGACAATGTCATACATGTATAAAATTAATCTGATACTGACCTCTCTGACCCTTGTCCTATCTTCTCCCTGTACCTATCAACCACCCTTTGGCGTCCTACTTTTATCATGTTCATGACTTTGAGTTTGTGGCTTGGTTTAACCAAGATGATTTGTGTGGTTATTTGACCTGGGGTAGAATTATCAGTGAGTACACAACTGAAAACAGAAGTTTTCTCACTCTAATAGTTAAACAGTGAGGGGTAAGGCTCCCTGAGCCCCACATTCACCCATGCCTGATTATTGACAGGCCCTTTCTTTTACACACTCAATCTGAAGCTGCTGTGAATTCATGACTGCAAGGACTATGTTTTGCCCAGAAGATCACATTTTGAAGAACTTCTACCTACCTTTGGCTCCTGCAATCTTTCCACCCCTCTTCTGTAATGTGCCTGAACCTTAGAATTTTAAAGTAAAAATTTTTGCAGTTGATGAGCAAAATCCTTCATAAGTGGAGTTTTATTCACCCAGCTACTCAAGCATTAGTCAGAATATGTTTTGAACATGTATACACTGGATATGTAACTGTCCTGAAATTTCTCATAAGTAACTATAAATTTCTTCTAATGATCTGGGTAAGATTAGTGAAGTCAACCCCTGGTTAGGAAGCTCATAGGTCACTGGGGTGAACCATACTACTATTATTCTGTTAAAAGGACATACTATCAAAATGCCCTTTAAATTTGTCTTTCTCTATTCATAGATTAGTGCAGATTATAGATCTCATCAGAGAAAATTCTTTGTGTAGTAGATGGTGGTTAATGTAGACACCATTTATCAAAATGCAGAGTGAGTAACTGTGGAGTGTTCATCCACAGTTCATCTGTATCACATGCCCTCTCCAAGGCTCAGGGAATAGTAACAAATACTGGTGTAGATATATTGTAAAAGTTAACACTATCTTCTAGTTATCACAGAAATGCTGTACTCATGAACTAATAACAGCTATGGTACTGCATAATATCTGCATAAGATCAAGCCAGTCAACATTCTAGCATGGAGTAGGAAGGACTTCATGAACCACCACTCTAACTGAGGATCTATGGAAGGTTCATGGTTTCTCTTTTATGTTTATTTATGAGTGTGGTTCCAAGTGGATCAATCACTCTCCAGTAAATGACCCCACAGCCAGAAGTATATGAACAGTACACATTGGTACTGATAGATTATTGAGGATTTTTTAAGGGTATAAAAGTGAAGGATAGGAGGTGGGCATGGATTTTTGCAGGAGCCAAGCAGAGAATTTGAGGGTAAATATGATTAAAAATACTTTGTATGATAACACCTTATACCTGATAGAATGGCTAAAATAAAAAACACCAGTGACAGTTTATGTTGGAGAGAATGTGGAAAAGGGGGAACATTGCTTCTCCATTGCTGGTGGGAGTGCAAACTTGTACAGCCACTTTGGAAATCAGTATGGCAATTCCTCAGGAAAATAGGATACAGTCTACCTCAAGATCCAGCAATTCCACTCAGGCATATACCCAAAGGATGCACACTCATACAATAAGGACATCTGTTTAACTATGTTCATAGCAACATTATTTATAATAGCCAGAACCTGGAAGCAACCTAGATGTCTCTCAACTGAAGAATTTATTTTAAAAAATGTGGTACATTTACACAATGGAGTACTACTCAGTGGAAAAACAAAACAAAACAATGGAATCTTGAAATTTGCAGGCAAATGGATGGAACTAGAAGAAACCATCCTAAGTGAAGTAACCCAGCACAGAAAGACAAACATGGTATGTACTCACTCATATATGGATGTTAGACATAGAGCAAAAGATTACCAGCCTACAATCCACACCTCTGAGAAGCAAGGAAACAAGGAGGACCCTAAGAAATACATACAGGGTCCCCCAGTGAAGTGGAAAAGACAAGAGCCCCTGAACAAATTGGGAGCATGGGGGGGAGGGAGGTGGGAGAAAAAGGAGGGGAGAAGAGAAGGGGGAGGAGAAAATGAGGAATCAGGAAGATTGAGTGGAGAGAGGAATAGAGGAGAACAAAAAAAAGAGACACATCAATAGAGGGAGCCACTTAGGTTTAAGAGATATCTGGCAGTACAGTAGGGAAATGTGCAGAGATCCACAAGGATGACCCCCAACTAGGAACCTAAATAATATTGGAGAGGCTACCTTAAATAACCTTCCCCTATAATGAGAATGATGACTACCCTAAATGCCATCCTAGAGCCTTCATCCAGTAGCTGATGGAAGCAGAAGCAGAGATCCACAACTAAGTGCTGAGCCCAACTCCTGGAATCCAGTTTCAGAGAGGGAGGAGTGTCCAACAAAGGGGTCAAGACCATGATGGGAAAACCTGCAGAAACAGCTGACCTGAGAAAGTGGGAACTCATGGACTCCAGTCTGATAGCTGGGGAACCAACATAGGATCAATACAGGTCCCCTGAACAGCCTTCATCTAGTAGCTGATTGAAGCAGAAGCAGGCACCCACAGCTAAACACTGAGCCATACTCCTGGAATCCAGTTGTAGAGAGGGAGGATGGATGAGCAAAACAGTCAAGACTGTGCTGGAGAAACCTACAGAGCCAGCTGACCTGACCTAGTGAGAACACATGGACCCCAGTGGTAAAGATGGGGACTGAACCAAACCCTCTGAATATGGTGCCAGTTAGGAGGCCTGGCCAGGCTATGGGACCTCTAACAGTGGAACTAGTATTTATCCCTAGTGTACAAATAGACTTTGGGAGCCCATTCCCTATGGAGGGATACTATTTCAGCCCAGATACAGGGAGGAGGGCCTAGGCCCTCCCCCAAATGATGTGACAGACTTTGATTATTCCTCAATGGAAGGCCTTGGGGAGCAGATGGGGGTGGGTTTGCGGGTTGGTAGGGGGCATGGAAGGATGGGTGGGAGAGGGAATGGGGGAATTGATGTGTAAAATGATTGTTTCTAAATAAAGAAGGAAAAAAGAAATTCTCAAGGAATTAATAAAAATACTTTTAAACAATAAGTCAGATAAATAAATACAAAAGACCTTTAGGAGATGATGACTGTGGCAATGGTATTGTCAAAGCCTATGATTAAATGTATCATATAATATGTATAATGAATACCGGCCAATATTCCCATATTAATTATACCTCCATAAAGTTGTAGGCAAAACAGAGATGAATGAAACAGGTCAAATTAAGCAAAAAGAGCTAATGGGACAGGCATAGACTGTAGCTCAGCATTCATACTTAATAAAAAAAAAAAAAGTCTCCATGTCTGTTTGGGAGCTGGTTGGCAGCCCAAAGAAAATTCCAACTTCAGACACAGATACTGGTATAATCTCATTAACACTGACTCATACTGAAAATGCTGTTTAACTCCGTCATACATGCATTGTTAGCTTGGTTAAGCCTTGTCATTGTTCTAGGTTCTGAGGACAGTAACTCACTATGCTGCTGTGTTGATGGATATACATGCACACAAAAATCAGACAGCATCACTATTATATAAGATTCATAAATTTAAAGCAAAGATCTGAAATCCAAATGTAATTATTGGGTTAAAATAGCAAAACATCTTTCTTGAGCTCTGAACCAACAAAGAGCTTTTATAGAATTGTTTTCCATGACATCTTTAAAAAGTATAGTGGTAATGTGGAAATAGATAAACTTCAGAATCAGCCTCAGTACCAATCTGTGGAGGGATGGTTAAGAAAATGTATATGTACACAATGGTACTTTATTTAACCATGAAGAAGATCAAAATTATGTAATTTGAAGCAAATTGATATAAATAGAGATCATTGTATAATGACAAAATAAGTCATACTCAGACAGATACCAGGAGTTTTCTGTTAAGGTGGATTCTTGATTTTACATTAACACATAAAATGTATTTATATAAGACATGAATGTAATAATAAAACTCTCTAGAGGAAACAAAGCAGACTAACAGGAGAGAGGAGGGAAAAGAGAAAATGTGGAGAAGGGCTATAGTTAAAGTACATTATAGGCTTGTATAAGAATATCCTAACACCCAATATTATGTATAATGAATATAAGCCAATACGATAACAAAATGAATAAACTAAACACAACTTGATGAAAATGAGCTACATAAATTGAACAATGAAACATATTCAGAGTTCAAGCTCATTTTCAAGCCTACTTGATAAAAAGGTGACAGACTCATCAAAGTTTAGACTTGTTATCTGGAGATTTCACCCCCAAAATTAGGAAATTTGGGTAGTACAGTGAGCTTATGGGAAAAGACTAGACATTAGAGAAGTGCCTCTCTCAGAATAAAAGTAATTACCTGAGAGCAAAACTCCCAAAGGGAAATAGACAGTTTGTAAGAATATAAAAGACACGAAGTAATCCTTAACATAGGACCTAGAATAGCAAATATATATTGTAAGAAATAAATTAGTAGTATCAGTAGTCACCTGAACTCCAGTTGTGGTTCTTCCCCATCTATGCTTAGGTACTTTACATCTTTGGTCTCATTTTCCACACTTTTATACTTAATGCCAGCCTCAGTAGAATCCACCAATTTAAACAATGTTAGGTAGCTGACTATAATTCGTAAGGGTAGCAAAATACAAATTAAATTTTTTTTGCTAAGACTTCCACAGTTATCCTATGACACTTGAGTCTAAGGATCCTACTCTATTCAGACACTAGAACAAAAGCACTTTTTAAAGTGTGAATAGGCAGTTGGCTATCTATCTCTCCAAGAAAGCCACAGATTTGAAACAGAAGAAATACAATTTTCCTCAAGATGCCATCAATTGTGGATATTTTAAATGTACCTTAAATCTACAAAGGATTTTTAACTACCATAGATCTCATTGATTCTTTGTGTAAGGTAAGAAACATTAATGAAAAATCAAAAATACAAAGTGTTATGGTTCTCTTCTGCCATATTTATAAGCCTGAGGGAAAATTCCATTTACCAGCATAAAAAGCTATAATCCATGATTCCTCTGAAAGAAACTTTGCCATCAATTTTTTGGTAAATTCAATGTCTGTGCTTCATATCCTCAAATATATCATCCACAAAAAGATGACTAACTCACAGCAGACCTGTCTTCTCTCCAGAGCTAGTTGAAACATTGCCATCTTTCTTGATGAGTCTATGTGTTTCGGTCAATATTAAAGAGTTGTACTTGTATGTTTACTAACATTTATAAAAGAAACCCCTCCAAAGATTTGTAAGTTAAACTTCTTGATGCTGCATGAATATATTAAATCACCACTAGAGAGCTAGGATAAATGACATCTCTCAAAGAAAAGATAGTCATGACCAAACAATAGATGAGACCAGATGTCTGGCTGTCAGTTCCTCAACCTGACTGTCCTAAGATGATTCTAGTTAACTAATGAAAGTCAACTGAAGACCAAAACATAGAGCCCTTCTGAAGGTATTTCTACCCATGATATTTCTAGAAACATTACAAATTCTACGTGTTGAACTGTGTAAAATTTGGGAACTAGATTACCATACTGCGCTAAGTAAATCTTGGGATATCCAACTGCCACCCACAGGCCATATGAGACTTCCAAAATTGAAGTCTTGGAATATACATACACACACACAAACACACACACACACACACACACACACACACACACACACACACACACACACACACACACGCATCACGCACATATATATGTATGTATGTATGTATGTATGAATATATATGTGAATATATATAAATGAAATAAAAATTTTCCTTCCATCTTAACCTGACATGGGTTCTCACATATGTGGCATGTTTACTGTTTGAAAATATGTCAGATGTTCCAAATTTATAACAGTTTACATCTGTGAGAATGAATAATAACTTGCTAAGCAAGGTAGCAAGGGAACTTTTATTTCAAACTAAAAGAAGCTGAGCCATGAAACAGTTCAGCCTGCTGTCAATTCCTCATCTGAAGATTAAATGTGTGTTAAAGTTTATGTCATCCTCTTAAACTGCCCCCCAGTTGTGTTTTGTAAGAATCAAAGCTCTGGGTATCACCTAAGAAGAGGAACCTGAGATTTACATATAACTGGAATTCGAAGGCATTGCCAGGGTGTTCAGCAAGGCTTCTGTTTATGATTTCCTGTGTTCTCGTGATGGAAGATGTACACAGTCACCAAACAGTTACCAAAAATACTTAACCCAGTAATAAAGGACACAGAACGTCTGGGAGTGAATAAACAACACTTCCTCTAAGCCTGCTGCTGTCCATCCAGTGCCAACACTTGGTCCCTAGCAAAACACATGCACACTCATGGCTTTTCTGAGGCATGACTTGGTCATTTGTTACATGACTCTCTAGTGTATGAAGGGCTCTTCTTACCAGAGAAAACACCCAAACAGCTGCCTCAGAATGTTGCTTATTTTGATTAGTGAAAGGTACATGCTGGGTCTGAAAGAGGCAGCCGTTGATTTATTTTTCCCCTGGCTGACAGCAATTCAAAAGAGAAAGAACAAGCCAGATCACTCATCTGCCTGCTTGGCATGCCTGGTAGTCATGGGAGTCCATATCGAGGCCATCTGTTCAGGCCCCATGCTCTCCAAACACACACAGAATGATGATGTCAAGGGGAGTGTGATCCAGCCCTGGGAAAGAGACACCTGAGGTGAAACATAAGACCCAGCAGAACAACCCACCCACTTAGCTGCTCTTTTAACAGCCAGGGCTAATCAAGTCATAGATTAATAGTGTTGCAATTGTTTTGAGGTTGATTTTCCTAGGCAAAGCTCAAGTTGATTTGAATCTGTTAGTTTTGTCCTCCTATAGTCATAGAGGTAGATAAAGCCAGTAAGTCAATGCAAATTCACATTGCAAAACAAACCTGCCAAATGAAACCTGCCTCAACATCATACTCAGTGCCTCTCTAATGAAATACGTGTCCCTTCAAAATTAGCTGCCTGCAGCAATACATGCCAATGACAACACTCTTCAGAAACAGAAGAGCCATGTACTCTACTCATGAAATAAAACCAAATGATATGTTCTATTTTGCCTCAATATCACCCTGTTTTACAAGATTTATGATTTGTTACAGAGAACTGACAGTCATTACACACAAGGTTGGAATCACAGCACTCTTTCCTATTAGGCTTCTCTGAACAGAATTCTAACTTCATGTTAGAATTTATGCACAGAATTTATTTATAAACTCCATGGAGGTGACTTAGCTTTAGAAGATATTCCAAAGTTTGCTTTTTAGAGCCTGAAATGTGTCTTCTTTCCATAATTAGCTTTGAGATTATCATGTGAAGGATAACCTAAATAGAGTTTTTCACAGTCACACATATGATAACAAAAATGCATCGAGAATCTATGGTCATTTGGGCAGCTGTGTTGGTGCTATACACTCCTATTCCCAAGGAAGTGCCTGTTTTGAACCTACACTAAAACCTAGAGGGACCAGGTGTTAGGATATATCACATCCTTGGTGGAACCTTGGTGGAGGCAGGGGTTGGCAGGGGAGGGGGACATGACAGGCAGACAGAGCTTAGTGAGAAGTTTTATTAGAAAGGGCTAGGGGGAGAAGGAATGAGAAAAGAGATAAAAAGACACAGAGACAGAGGACAGAAGAGGGAAACAGGAAAAATCCTGTCCTCCCCAGAGAAACAGCAGGGGAGAGGGAAAGAGAGAAGAAAAAGAGAGCACAAAGAGAGTATGGGTGGAAGGAGGTCTTTCTTTTAAAGGGGTCCTTTGCACCTAGGCTGACCAGAGTACTGCCTGAGTGCATTCTGCCAGGTGACAGTGGCAGGCCAGCATAATTCCTGAATCCTTACACCTGGCAACATCCTCTTTAATTAAAAGCCATAGTGTCAGAGCCACCATTGTGTCCGTTTTCTTCCCTCTCTACCATTCTTCCTGATGTATATGTACTTTCCCATCAGCGTGCGCCCATCTCTATTCCTTCTGTGTCCTTTTTGAACCTCTGGACATATAAACTAATTTATACAAATCCAATAATATCTCTCAATTTATGCATCTGTCTGGACTGTTAGATTCTCTGCTCTTTTTGGCACAACCTCTGAAACTAGGAGAAAAAGAAAAAAGCTTCATCAAATATGCATTAACCTACCATCTTAACCTTCATTTCACCATTTTTGATAGTTTCCATAAACAGTAAATTGGTATTTTTCCTGCTGAAAATCTTGTTACATTTGGATCTCATAATTTTCTTCTATAGCACTGTCTGCAAACATGTGTCTAATCAATGGTCTATCCATTTACAACCATAGATTTTTCAATAAAGAGTCTTTGAAGAACAAATAGTTCTAGCAGAAGTAACCCAAATCATGCCACACAGTTGAAACCATGTAGAGTATTCTGACCATTTCCAAGGTGCTAAATTTGATTCTAAAAATGAAATAATAATTTTAAATTGGAAGCTAGAGAGGCGAGGCAATGGTTAAGAACACTGGCTGTTCTTCCTTGTTTGGATTCCTAGCACCCACATGGCAACACATAAGAATCTGTAATTCCAGTTCCAGGGGATCTAATGCTCTCTTCTGTCCTCTATGGGAACTTCATATACACAGAATACATAAACACAAACAGATACAATACCCATACACACAAAATTAAAATGTAGCATGATGTTTATAATTTAAAAACAAATTGAAAAAGGACTTACATAGGCATAAATGAAATGCCAGTAAAATACTGTCCGATATGTCCTAGAGTCCCAAAAGAGCACAGGAGTTGGAAACATCAGGTATATTGTGAAATAAAAGCATTGTTGAGAGAAAAAAATGGAAAATAGCTGCATACTTTGAGAATCTCATTGAGAGATATTTATTCTTTGGTGTCTCTCCCTCCAGTATAACTTATTTTCTGATTATCCATGGGGTGCTATAAATGTTCTATAGAGAAATTAAGTCTAATACTTTCAGGACACACATTTTGGGTATGTATGACTTCAGTTGCTCCTCAGACTCTCCCGAAATCACCATAGTAAGAGATAATATGAACACCTGATTTTTGACAAAAAAGAAGCTAAAATTATACAATGGAAAAAAACAAAGCAATATCAACAAATGGTGCTGGCATGTAGAAGACTGCAGATAGATCCATGTCTATCACCATGCACAAAACTTAAGTCCAAATAGATCAAAGACCTCAACATAAATCAAACCACACTGAACCTCTTAGAAGACAAAGTGGGAGGTACCCTCCAATGAAATGGTACAGGAGATGGCTTCTTGAACATAACACCAGTAGCACAGGCACTGAGACAGGAAATTAATAAATGGGACATCCTGAAACTGAGAAGCTTCTGTAAGGCAAAGGACACAGTCAACAAGATAAAACAGCAACCACAAAAAGGGAAAAGATATTCATCAACCCCACATCTGACAGAGGAATTATTCCCAAAATATAAAAAGAACTCAAGAAGCTATTCACCAAAACACCAAATAATCCAATTAAAAAGTGGGGTACAGAACTAAATATAGATTTCTCAACAGAGGAATTTAAAATGGCTGAAAGATATTTAAGAAAGTACTCAACATCCTTAGCCATCAGGGAAATGCAAATCAAAGCAACTCTGAGATACCATCTTGCTCCTGTCAGAATGGCTAAAATAAAAAACACCAATGACAATTTATGATGGAGAGGATGTGGAGAAAGGGGAACACTCCTCCACTGCTGGTGGGAGGGCCAACTTGTACAGCCACTTTGAAAATCAGTATGGCATTTCCTCAGGAAAATGGGAATCAGTCTACCACAAGATCCAGCAATTCCAATCTTAGGCATATACCCAAAGGAGGCACATTCATACAACAAGGACATCTGTTCAACTATGTTCATAGCAACATTATTTATAATAGCCAGAACCTGGAAGCAACCTAGATCCCCCTCAAGTGAAGAATGGATAAAGAAAATGTGGTACATTTACACAATGGAGTACTACTCAGAGGAAAAAAAATCAATGGAATCTTGAAATTTGCAGGAAAATGGATGGAACTAGAAGAAACCATCCTGAGTGAGGTAACCCAGTCACAAAAAGACAAACATGGTATGTACTAACTCTTACATGGATTTTAGACATAGAGAAAAGGATTACCAGTCTACAGTCCACACCTCCAGAGAAGCTAGGAAACAAGGAGAACCTTAAGAGAGACATACACAGTTCCCTGGAGAAGGGGAAAGGGACAAGATCTCCTGAGCAAATTGGGAGCATGGGAAGAGGGGAGGAGGAGTTAGGAAATTCCAAAAGTGCTTGGAGGTGTTTAATGCACTAAAAATGGGAGAAAAATCTAAGGCAACTCTGTCTTCGAATTCCTAACATGTTCTACTCTTAGAGAGATTCCATGGAACTCAGTTCATTTGCAATTATGCCCAATGGGGGAAAGGTGTTTCTTGCCAATTTTATTGGTTTTAATGCAAATTGATCCAGGCCCACTTCCTCTGAAATCTTGACAGGTCTATTAGAGAAGAAACATGAGGTTTGGGATTGGATGCAATCATATTCCATATCAAAAATTTTCTTTGAGAGAATCTAAGACAGAAAAACATAATACAGATATTAATATTTATTACTTTGATTTTACTTTGGGCTACAGCTAGGATTGTTTGTCCTTGAAGAATAAGTGTCTTGTCTTTATCTCTCTGTCTCTCTATCTCTCTGTCTCTCTCTGTCTCTCTCTGTGTCTCACACACACACACACACACACACACACACACACACACACACACACACACACACACTTTAAAGAAGAGGTTCATCATCTCATCTGAGAAGTTTTGAAATATATGCAAGTTCTTTATACTGGAATCTCACCATACATTACCAAAATATCTTGTAATTTTAAACCAATAATGCATTATCATCATATTGGTCTATTTGAAAAATTGTGGTTCCTATCTCTGAAATAGTAACTTGATGCTTTATGGCCCTTTGTCTACAAATAGGAATAGAGTGTAAAACTCAACAAACAAACCTTAAAATCAATACAGAGGTCAAGAAAGCATTATGAAAGATGCAAAGCCTTTCTTATTACCATAGCTGAAGCTTCCTCAAAAGAAAAAAACAAGATAATCAATTAAATTAGTGCGATGAGTGTAGGGCTGTGGGCATTTGGAGTCTAATAAAATGCAATCAGATTCAAAAGAACATGTGTACTTCATATGCATGTAACAATTAGGTCAATAAAGAACCATATAATAGTTAATGAGCTATTGATTATTAGTAATTAATGACATAATTTCCAGGTACTCAATTGTATACTGTTACATTGTTTCCTTTAATTACAGTAAGAAAAATAAGTTTACATAATTAGAAACAGATAAGGTAGATGACCAATGAGAACTGTCTTTTAATTGTACCTTTGATACAAATTTTTAAAAAGCAAAAATGACAAAAAAACATTCCTCAAGCCTTGAGAGAAATAAAACTTTTCTTTCTGATAATTGTCTAAAAAAAATCACCATATGTGAAGAAAGTACTCATCAATAATATCAGATCTTAAGACACTACTCAAAGATATTTTGATGAGGACTATTTTTTATTCTATACAAGAAGGAGACCATCCTCAAAGGATTTAAAATAAGCTACAAATAGTTCAGAATGGAAGATTGAAATAAAGTACCAGTATTCCGCTATACCTTGAAGGAGCATAGCATCCAAGGAAAAGAAAAGTGTGACAGAGTAGCAGCCCTCATGGGGGCCCAGTACAGTGAAAGGTAGAGCAGTTAGTAAGAATCACATAGAAGTAAACTGAAATGTAATCCAGAGCAAAGGGAAAAGCAAATGGTTCTTGTGAAATTAAAGAAGAATCAAATAATAATTATTTAATTTATAGAAATAGAAAGGGAAGAACAGGCATACTTTGTAGGGAGATAAATTTATTTTGGAGGTACTGTGTCATTCATAGAGACATCTAGCAAGTGTACAATGTCCTCCCATCACCTACACATTGGACAAGCACTTTCTGTATAGATTGTGTGTTTAAGATTACAATGGGCTTTGAATGACACAAATAGATATGGTTTGTCCTTTAAAGTGCTACAGGTGAGTTAACTCAGACTATTCTTTCCTCTTTCCCACCCTCCTACTCTCCTCATGATGAACACCAAGCAAGAAAACTGACAAAGTTGCTATTTGAAATAATTTCATAATAGTGATGGCTAGTATTCCACAAGGTTTCCAACACAGCATTCATAAGTCCCTTTTTATTTCCTTCTTATTATAAATAAAAAATTGTGACACAAAGATGCGGTTGCTATAGTTTGAATTTGAGATGTCCCCACAGGCTCAGGTTTCATACAATTATGGAAGTCATTAGAGACAGGCCTGTAAATTTTATCCTCAGTCCCCAATGCCTATCTATTTCTAATTCCTGTGCCACTATGATACAAACAGCTTCTCTCTCATCAAGGAAAATAATTTTCAGACTGGAAAGTTGTTGAAAATGTTTGTCAGATCAATAACAATCCTTATTAGAGGCTTAAAAAAACTCCAGGGTGCAGATTTTAGGAGAAGGTGTCTCAGAAGACAATGATGTCTCTAAATTCTGGAGAAATGCTGCCATGAATGTTGTGACCAACTATGTTTTCTCTGCTGAAGTAGCTGCAGTAGATAAAAATCATAAACCAGAAAAATGTTACTTCCTTAGTTCAGTTCTGTAATCAGAGTAATGAAAAAGCAATCAATACAGGGATGTTAGTGTTTTTTTTTTTTTTAACCTGGATACAAAATAAATAAAATTACATAGCAAGAATAGTTAACCTGGTGTGACAGAATGTCAGGTAGATATTATGTAGAGACCGGTGTGTGAATATATTTAGAAGACACTCCCAAGATTATTTGCATTTTTATTTGAGCCATTTTCTCTCCCTTTCCTATGTTGTTACTTCGTCTATGATCCCATGCTATAGTTCTAACTTGCCATACTCTACATGGAGATTCACAAATTTGAAGAAAAACAACAGTTCTACTTGTTAATAGAAGTAATTATACTGGAATTTTCCCTTATGTCATCAAAGCCTTTGCTATTTCATGTAGAAACTTGGTGTTTCTAATGCTTTAATGTTTTACCTAAAACTTATGAAGTAGCTGTCCATCTAGGTTTTTTAGCCCCATGAAGACTAACTATTCATGTGGCATTCTGCTGCCAGTAAATAAGAAAATATGGCAGAAAGTAAACTATAATGTAATTCATAGAGCTACAAGCCTAATGCACCCTGGAGAGTCCCTATATTAAAGTACACCATATTGAAACCAAATACACAAAGCAAAGGAAATATTTTGGAAATGGTTTTTGCACAGTGCTTATAAGTGCTCTTTGAAAATGAAATTCTGTATGCTAGTTAAGATTCTGGGCTTCAGTTTTCTTCATTTGAAAAAATAGAGGAGAAAGGTGCACAAAGTTAACTCTCCAATATTTTGTAAATCCCAAGGACAGCATCTAGTTAAGTGGTTACTCTTAATCCTTTAGATCAGAGGTTCTCAATCTTCCTAATGCTGTAATCCTTCTAAACAGTTCCCTATGTTGTAATGATGCTTAACCATAAAATTATTTCCATTGTTACTTCATAACTGGAATTTTGCTACTGTTGTGAATCATAATGCAAATGTCTGTGTTTTCTGATGGTCTTAGGCAATCCCTGAGAAAGAGTTGTTAAAACCCCAAAGGGGTCATAATCCACAGATTGAGAAGCACTGCTATAGACAATAGGCAACTTTAGCTATAAATATTGTTGGTGTCTTTCCTCTCCATAAAATCCCAAGCCCATCTAACAGCATCAGTGGGCCAAAAGGCATGTTCAGGATGGCACATTTACATGGATTAAAATATTAAGATTGAATTTGAAACATTTACTCACAGCCTGATTTTCTGAATACATTTGAGTAAGAGTCATGAGTTATAAACCCTAACTACTCCTGTTAAATGTTTTCAATGATTTCATTCATATAAAATTAGTAAATATAGCAAGGGAAGTTCAAGAACACTGAAAATAATTTATTTTTAAGTTGCTGGCAAAACTTTGATGGAGGATATCAATTTTGAGACTAGAAACATTCAACAGTCTCTCACATATCACTGGATTCATTTATGAATAGATTCAACTAAGTGCCTTTCAGAATATCTCATTAGAAAAGGACCACACAGGGACAATAAAAGCTTGTCCCATCTGAGAGGGAAGACTAATAATATGTAAACTTCTGGAAATTGCTTGACATACCAGTGATGTTGGCATAGATTGTGGGTACAAAGAGAGGAGGACTCGGATGCTCAGGGATGAAAGAGAACATGCACTCTAGGAAAGCAGACATGATTGGAAAATAATAGTAAATAGCAAGTAACTGAGGTGTGTTAGAGCTCACATCTAGGGCACATGGTGAATACCCTGCTGAGGAATGACCTGGTCCACCAAAGCCATCTACATTCTACTGCTACAGAGATTTAAACAGATCAATCACATAATAAGATTTACTTTCAGAATGGTAATTTCACAGCTTTGAGGAGAATGAATTAAGGGATATGATATTCAAGATTGTCATATATCAGTGTTACCTTTCAAACTGAATTTAAATGACCTCTTTCTGTAAATTCCATGGGTCAAACTTTCTATTAAACATAGTTCTCATGGATGTATTGTTTCTTTAGAAGTTGAATGGAATCCAAACATTGTTTTAAGGTTAATATTTTTAAAATTTTTATTAGATTTTCTTTTTCTTTTCATTTCATGTGCATTGTTATTTGCCTGCATGTCTGTCTATGTGAGGGTGTTAGATCCTCCAGAATTGGCAGTTGTGTGGAGCAGTCATGTGGACTCCGGGGATTGAACCTGGGTCGTCTGGAAGAGCAGTCTCAGTGCTTTTAACTGCTGAGCCACCTGTCTAGACCCCCTATTAGATTTTCTTATTGGAAGAAAGAAAGGATATCAAAACTAGTGTTAGTTCTTGAGTGACTGTTTTGATTACTCTAACAAAATCTTTTTCTGACTATACTGTGAAATATAATGCCATTACACTTTTGCAAGGGAAAATTGTCTAATAACCACATTCTTTGCCTTGTATTTTCCATACTCTGTCACAAAAAGACTATGTAATTCTTTTTAAATTAGTTATATAGCTCACAGTAAGATCTGTTCTGTTCTTACATATCAGTAAAATTATTAAGCAGTAATCTTCATACCTATCCCTATGTGTAGCAAAACATAAAGGAATAAAATCCATCACTTAGTAAATTATCCTCCACAAAAATTATCCTGTTGGTATAATTTTATAAATTTCCCCATGCCCCTTAAAAACAAAATCAATCGAGTAACCTAGGAGCAGAATGGGGAGAAAAAAAAATAGGTAGATTGCTCCAATCTCTGACGGAATCCTTTAATCTCTTGTGTTGTTGTTCCTCATGTGTTAGGCTTTCATGTATCTCAGGCTAACCTTAAACTCACTATGTAGCTATGGATGACCTTAAACTTCTACTCCCCTTGCTTTGCCTCTGAGTTTTGGAGTTATAGACAAACAGCACTATGCCCTGTTTATGCAGTGCTGGGGATTGAACCCAGGGTTTACTGTATGCTGAGCAAGCACTCTACCAAATGAGATACAACTTTGCTCCTCGGGGAATTAGAATTTGAATAGAATCACTTACTCAAAGAACTTTACCAAACTTAATACTCAGTAAGAATGTAACAAGTATCATTTGTAAAGAATTTTATAGTGGGCTGGAGAGATGGCTCAGAGGTTAAGGGCACTGACTGCTCTTCCGAAGGTCCTGAGTTCAATTCCCAGAAACCACATGGTGGCTCACAACCATCTGTAATGGTGCCCTCTTCTGGCCTGCAGCGACACATGCAGACAGAACACTGTATACATAAATAATAATAATAATAACAATAATAATAATAATAATAATAATAATAATAAAAGAATGTTCAGAGTTTGGCCAGGCATGGTAGGACACAGCCTTAATCTCAGTGCTGGGAAAGCAAAGGAAGATGGATCTATATGAGTTCAGGGTAGACTTGCTTGGTCTACATAGAGATTTCCAGTCAAGCCAGGACCACTCTGTCTCAAAACAAGAATTAAGAAATAAAAATTATATAAGTATATGAAAACACAAACAACTTTCTCCTCAACAAGATTCTGCCCAAGAGTTTTTTTTTTTATCTGTTCATTGATTCAGATTTTCTCACAATTCATGTTTGACACAACTTGTAACTTTAACCCACTTTCATGTTGTAGTACTTCCTACACTTTCGGATCTGGACATACAAAGTATTCAAAGTAAAGTAGTAGAGACACATGTAAAAAAAAAAAAAATGCAATCCCATATCAAGTACAGTGTTAAAAGCTTTGCAAGGCTATGCACTGGGCAGCCTATATATTAGAATCAAATGAGGCTTATTGAAAGAAAATATAAGAGTCTGATTCATGAAAACCTTAAGGAGCCAGTGTGAGTTCACTAAAAACTTATCATACCAACTCAAGATTATTTTTTAAGCATTAAATTTACTTATTCATTATGGCTGCTTACAGGGAGTGTGGGGTAAGTGTGTCACAGTTTACATGTCAAGGTCAGATAACCAGAGTTGGTTCTCTCCTGCTATGTGGATCCCAGGAACTAAACTGGGGTCTGAGACTTGGTGGCAAGTACCACTCCCACTAGGACATCTTGCTGGCCCAGGCTTAGCCACCTTTACAAAACCTATGGGAGATAAATATTGTGAGAACCCTACAAAATTACTGTCATTTCATCAGGCTTCTTGTGTATGTTTTTTTTCTTTATTGGAACCAGCAAGGCATTTTATCAGTACTGTAGCAATCAGTTCAGTACATTTGTATAATAAACAATTCAATGAATGTGTTGGTTAGCAGCATATTGTTAATACAGCAATAGTGAAGAAGGAGTACTCTAGAGGCGACAATGACAGGTATAGAGGTATCTAAATAATCTCTGATCTCTTATACAAAATAAAATTCTGTCTTTCAGGTTGGTATATCACACAGACCCAAGAGACAAAGAGCTGGAGACCATGTCCTAAGAGAATGATCAGCAGAGTGGAGGAGTTTTCAGAGAATACAAACAATGGAGGAAAATGAAAAGTAGAACTGACCACAGCCAGTCAAATGGGAAAAATTAGAAGCAGGGTTTTTTGTGTGTGTTTGTTGTTTGTTTGTTATTGTTCTTACTGAAGACAGCAAACAGGATTAACTATTTAGGTCCACCCAGTGGATTTTCAGTGACCTGAGAAGCAAACACTGTCTTCAGAGAACTCAAAGGCAAGTGAGTCATCAAATTATTAAAAATGATTCATTACAACATGGGAAGCATCTTGAAAGAGTCAAGCACAGAGGCACAGCATGGGTACCATGGAAGACCCTCTGAGGTGAGGTGGAGGGGGAGCACAGGAAGAAGTACTAGGAACTTGTTTGGCAAAAAAGGCATGTGTTGACTTTACAGACAAAAGAAGATTTTAGAAAATGAGTAGTGTGGCAGGAGCTAGAACCACTGCATAAACCAATGACTTTGCACTTAATACTGCATAAAGAGCAAATGAAAGCCAGAAGGTTATGGCACATGATTTTAATCCCAGCACTCAGGAGGAAAAAGCTCGTGGATTTCTGTGAGTTTTAGGCCAGCCTGGTATACAGAGTGAGTTATAGGGCAGCCAAGGTTGCAAGGAGAAACCCTGTCTTGAAAACAAACAAACAAACAAACAAAAAAAGCAATTGCTTGCAATCCAATGGGGACTGACCATGAAACACAACCCACATGATTATACTGCAAGGTTCAGAGTAATAGAACTAAAAGTTTTAGAGTAAGACACCTGGTTTGGCTCCTTAAGAGGAATCAGACCAAGGAAAAGCAGGTGGCAAAGGGAGCAAATAGTCTATTTTTGAAGAAAAAAATGAAATGTGAATATGTTTTGTCATGAACATGGATTTCTGCAGCAACATGAAGCCAAGGGAATGAACACAACAGCAGTTCTAGGCTGGAAAGATGTTCACTGTGCAAAGTGCTTACATGTAAGCATGAGAACTTCCATTCCATCCTCAAGATCCATTTTTGAAAAAGCCAGTTGCTACAGCAGTTACCTGTAATTCCAGAGGTAGGGAGGCAGAAGCATGGGGATCTGTGGGGATTATTAGTCAAGCAATCTATTTTAATTGATTCAGTGATAAGCCCTGTCTCGAACATAAGGTAGAGATTGTGGACAAGCTGGCTCAACAGTAAGATGTTTTCTGTGCAATGGTGACCTGAGTTCAATCTCTAGAATCCAATGAACGTTTAGGGATAGAGCAGACTCCACAAGACTGTCCTCTGACCTATGGTACACTCACAACAGCCACCACCACCACCACACACACACACTAGTAATAATTTAAAAAAAAAAAAAAAGGTAGAGAAAAGTTGAAGAAGACTGTTGACATCAGCCTTTGGCTTCCATGGCTACCTCCATGCATATACAAGTACACACACACACACACACACACACACACAAATGCACGCAGCCCTAAATTTTCTTTCCTAGGCACTGAAAAGAGTTTGATAGGATGTCACATGAGAATTATGAGTGGGCATGAAATTCACAGACAAGTTTGATGTGGGCAAGTGTAAAGTTATACATTTATGCAAAAAAATTCAAATGTCCCCTGTAGAAAAATAAGTTCTAAGAAGTCACTTACTTTTTTAGAGGATGACCTACATGTCACATAGTCCCTTAAAATGTGTTACCGTAGCCAAAACAGTATTAAAATGCTGAATAACCCCAGATGATTGATGGAGGTGGTATCTGGAGAGAGCCCACACTTAGAAAACAAATGTCCTAAAAACCAGACAACTATGAAAGTTGGCACAGGCCTCAACAGGAGGGAAAGTAGGTTTCATATATGCTGAATTAAAAAAAAATATGCCCTGTGTGAAATGAAAAAGGGGAAGGCATTTCCTCTTGGAATGAAGGAACTGTGCATTGCAGGGGATACAAACCTTACATAAAAGGAACATTCCTAGGATCAGATCACATAGGGATAGCAAGCCAGGGCATGAACACAGAAAAGATAAAAATAAATAGATAGATAGATAGATAGATAGATAGATAGATAGATAGATAGATAGATAAAGCTCAATGTCAGATAGTGCCAAGGACAGATGGTTCTGGGGCAGTAATTCTCAAAATATTGTCTCTTGGACAAGCTTCAGCTTCACATAGCAGCTAGGCAGATATGTGTTATCTTTCTAGGCAACACACCTCCAGATTATAGGATCATAAGCTGAGTACTAGTTCTCTGTAGTTTCATGAGCCATCCAGGTGATTTTGATACCACTCAAGTTCAGAAAGTATCACTCCTGAATATATCCATGAAGAAAGACACCATGAAACTTGTGAAGACACCCACCAAGATCTGAGAAACATAGTATCTTGAAAGTTGGTCTTGTGTAGGTGACCTCATTGAAAGGTCTCATTTCTTTCCAACTTTTTTTTCATTCCTTTATCACAATGGTTCTCAAACTTTCTACTGCTGCAACCCTTTAATATAATTCCTCATGTTGTGATGACCCCCAACCATAAAATTATTTCATTAATACTTCATAACTGTAATTTTACTATTATTATGAGTCATAATGTAATATCTGATATGCAGAATATCTGACATATGACCCCCCAAAGAAATTACAGCCCACAGGATGAGAACTGCTGATTTCTCATTCAGCAATTGCCTCTCCCTGTGAATCTAAAAATAGAATTCTACCTCAATCTAGTAGCTACTGAGTAGAAGGCAAGAATGCTGTTAAATGATCTAGGATTCACAGGAAATCCCCTTCCATTGAAGATCTCTCCAGATCAAAGTGTCAATAGTACTACTAAGAAACCAGAGTCTAGGTCTGTTATAATAGTGGACAGGAATGCACATCAAATATCACCATAGTGGCCTGGTACCTCCAGACAAAACAGGTTCCACCTACACTTGTGAAACTGCAGTTGCTGTGATAAAGTCAATTTCCCTTCATGATCAGAACTTCTCATGTCTTTGATTCTTCATGAGAGACATAACCCATCCCTCATAGAGGCTTTATGCATGTGAATCCTAAATATCATGTCAAAGTTCCCTCATATTTCCTTACTTGAATATGTTGAATAAATATGATCTTATAGTTTCCATAACTATGCCATTTGGTAGGGAGTCACAAAATCTATAAATTTTTAGTTCTGCCAAAATAAAAAATACATATCTCTGCAGAAATAACTCTTCTTCTTCTTCTTCTTCTTCTTCTTCTTCTTCTTCTTCTTCTTCTTCTTCTTCTTCTTCTTCTTCTTCTTCATCTTCCTCCTCCTCCTCCTCCTCTTCCTCCCCCTCCTCCTCCTCCTCCTCCTCATTTCTTTTTCTTTAGTGTCAGCAAAAATTTCAAAGCTAGGAAGCTAAAAGATAGCTTTTTTCTAGGGAGACATTTTAAAAGAATGTTTGATTCCCATCTTAAATATAATGCATTATGAAGCCACAGGTTTGGGTAAAACTAGTACAAATTCTGATTACTTGACATGTTAGGAATTTTCAAATGACTACTTTTACTAATCAGTTTTCTTGTAGATTTGTTAGGCTCTATTTATCTCCTTTAGAGTCAAAACTAAGAAGTACAAAAATAAAACCAACCAACAGAAGTAAATAAAAAACGATCAAAAACAAACACTGTATTTTACTCTGATATTTTCAGATATGCTTCTGAAAAGAAAAGAAGGCAGGTGTGAATGTGAGTGACAATAACTTGCTAGAACCATACATGTAGAAAAACAGGTTTTTTTGTTTTTTTTTTTTTTTTTTTTTTTTGGTTTTTCGAGACGGGGTTTCTCTGTGTAGCTTTGGAGCCTATCCTGGCACTCTCTCTGGATACCAGTCTGGCCTCGAACTCACAGAGATCCACCTGCCTCTGCCTCCCAAGTGCTCGGATTAAAGGAGTGTGCCACCAACACCTGGCCCAGAAAAACATTTATTAGAAATAAGTTGGTACAATATTTGCCAGAATTCTATGTGACAAAGAACATCAGACAGTTTAATTCATGGACAGTTATTTGGCTACTCCCAGTGCCACCAAAGCCATACTCAAAAGTTCACCTCTCCAAGGATGGGAAGAAATAAGCCCCAGACACCTCAAACATCATGCCTAGAACAAAAGCAGGGCTGCCTCTCTATATAAGTCAGATAGTAATTTTTCTTATTGATTATCAGTATTTCTTGGAACAAGGTCTCATTCTGTAGCCCACGCTGCCATGGGAAATCATTACATGTTCCAGCAAGGCCTCATATTTGCAGGAATCCTTCTGCCTCAGCCCTCCAAGCTCTATGACCAAGTAAGAATTCAAAATGCAGTTCATTTTATCAACTATACTTTTCTTTCTTATTTAATTAATTTATGTCCTTTGTAGAAAGTCCAGGAACTAGAGGAGATCATAAAATGAGGCAAAATGAAACTACATTCCTTGGACTTTATTCAGAGAACAGGCAGAGGACACTGGTCAGGTGACTGGTATTTACTGGCCTTCATCATGTGCTCAGGAACAAAACAAAGATACAAGAACTGAAAAGAAACAAGGCAAAGTTATCAAAGTTTATATAAGCAACTTGAGGACTGGATTATACTCCAGCCATTTTTTTATACAAATGCTCCTCTGACACATGCCCAGATCACTATGGACCAATGGCCAGAGGCTAATGCCATAATACCATCAGCCTAAGTTCCAGTAATTCCAACCCACTTTTTTTTTCAGAGATACTCTCCATCAGTAACATCTTCACTCCTTTGCAGAGAGTAGACCATCTACAACCTATCTACCTCCATGATCACTGTCAGCTATAATTAGCACAGTTCCAAAATTTCCCTCCCAAGGCCCAACTCTCATCTCAGGAAAACCATTGTTCTCACTTTCTGATCTGTATTTCTTCATGATGTAATTTTTTTAAAGACTCCCTTTTTATATAAAAAATGACTCCCTTTTTTAGTAGAGATATGTCAAGACCCATATATTCCTGGGTGGATCCCTGAAAATATAGCTAATACCAAATCTTATTTACACTGTAAATACAAATAGTAATTACAAAATTAAACCTGAAATATATCAAGGATATATGAGTTAACAACAAAATAGAAGTTATTATAACATACTGTACTAAAAGTTTAACAAAGGTGGTCTCTCCTCGATCTCCCCCTTTTCCTCTTATCTCTCTTTCAGAACTTATTTCAGATCTTATTGTCCTTTTGCTTTTTCACTTACAGAAATCTTTACACAGATTCTCATTGTCATACTCAAACTTCAATACTATCCCTGTGCTGTGCAGGCATGATTGAGTAAAATAAGGGAAATTTGAACACAACCACTATGACAAAATTGTGGTTGATCTCATAATTAAAATAACTAAGGATTAATTAATGGCAAGGTAGTATATACAAAGTGGATCATTGAGCAAAAGGATAATTCACTCATATTGCAGGCAGGACAGAGAAAAACAAAGTCATTTAGAACACAAAATGTAAATCTTGTGGATTGGCTATTTCTTGAATTTCTCAGTATTTTCAGACTTCACTTGGTCTTAGATAATTGAAACCCCAAATGGCAAAAATTTAGGTAAGATAGGATGGCATCATGTCATAGGTATGGTAAAATTAAATCTAAGTTAAAAAAATTCAAATTCCCCTACAGAGTCTTACAGCAACATAGGTGGTAGAAAGAAAATGCCATCAGGGTGGGCCAGAAACTCAGTCTCAGATGAGCTGAAGCATTCTGACTCAGTCCCCATGAGGATATTACTATGTTATCTACTGGGAAGGACACCTGGGGCTTTCAGCAGTTCATTCACAAGGTTTCTGGCAGTAATCTTGTCCTCTCCTTGTGAACCTTTCCCCATGATGCCTTAGTGACTTCAGACAGGATAGGGCAACTGGTTCCTTTTGTGCCAGTGATTGGGGGTGGGAGCAGAAGAAGAGAGAGCAGGAGTGGGGGCATATGTAATCTAATGTCTGAAGGCCACTCAGTCACTTCTACTGCTTTTGTTTGTGAGCAGTCACTACATCCAGCCAACAGTGAAGGAAAGGGAATCTGCTTCACCATTTGAAGGATGGAGGCACCAAAGAATCTCAGAGAAACATTTCAAACCACAGTAGGAAGCAATGTTAATTCTATCTATGTCATTTCCTTTGGGGAAACAGTTTTATGATCTACCTACAAGTAAATGTTCAAAATACATTTTTTCTGTAAGCGAATATTGTATAAATATGGCCAATACTCTAGCATGTTGCTACATCAGTATTTATTAAAAGTCACACGTTTAAGAATTTTACAACTATAGAAATAGAATCTATCCATGTACACACCTATGTACATGCACATGAACATACATTCACACTCTCACAGCTCTGACTAATTGTAAATTCTAAATATTCATAACCTGAAAGGTTATAAAGAAAGTAGCATAATCATATGACTCACTGATGAAACCTGGGAGAGATTTTAGCTACTGAGGACACAAATTATTTTAATGGCTTGCAACTCTTACCTAAGAATCCAGCAGCCAGCAGCCATCACATACCATAAGACTTCATTTAAGATACAGGAAAAGAACAATGAATCTTTGGGAGGTAAAAATTTCTTTTCAAAATATCCTCTCAGAATAGATCAGTGTAAAGCCCACTTCTCTTTCCCACTCCCTTTATAAGTCTCTGTTGTCCTGAAAGGACAGTGTCTTGATTCATTTCTTTTTCTCACATGTTGATGCCACATGAAAGTGGAGAGCCCACATTTTAAACAATCTTATCTGAAATAACTAGAATCATTGACTACAAGGCACTAGAAGATGTCATCTAAAATTCAGTAGTCATCAGCCATGGAAAAGCATGCTGTGAGTTCAAGACCAACTAGGAACATAGCAAGCAACTGACTAGCCAGGGATATATAGCAATATACTGTCTCAAATACAACAATAACAATAATAATAGTAAGCAAATAAATCTTCATATATAGTAAAAAAGTGTATTTTATCCGTGTGTGTGTGTGTGTGTGTGTGTGTGTGTGTGTGTGTGTGTGGTACAATCCATGAAAGCAGAAAGGCAGGAAATTGTGGGGAGTTAGGACACTAAAACACCGCTTGTTCTATCTTTCCTGCAATTCTTCTTGATGTCTTTGCTGGCTTCCCTTCACCATGCACCTCTTCACTCTTGGTATTAGAAGGGTTCTGTGTATGCTCCTATTCTGCCCTTGTGAAATGCTTTCTATAGTGGTCTTTTCAATTGTGATCACTCCAGTGCTGGGCCCTGGACCAGGCTTCTTTCTTGGGCTCTGTCTGGTTATCCAATAGGAAACCCTGACCTCAGATCCCCAGAGGTCCTTCAAATTCAGTGTCCTAGAAAAAAGTGATGCCCCTCCCTAATTTCTCCTCAGGCATCTTTGGGTACAATTACATCAAGTTCAATCTTGCATTCACAGCAGGGTAGATCATTCTGCACTGGAGCCCAGAGACCTGCTCTGAGTGGCCCTATCATCAGCATCCACTGAGGGCCTGAAACAACTACATGTACTGAAACATTATTGAGAAAGGTTCTTGTTATTTCTGCAATGAATGAAACTCAGAAAAGTAATTAAAATAGGACTTTGGTTGTCAAAATGCCTACAGTCAAATCATGCTCCACCAGCTATAAGCTAAGTTTCCCTGAGGAAACTTGATAAAACATCTAAAAGTTGTACTGTTGTTCTTTCTCCAATTCTTCACCAGAGGGACCTATGACTTCATACAAGGGTAACTGTACACTGGGAGAAAGGAAAAAGGCAGAAATTCCAGGATCTATTGGCTACTTGTTCTAAATTGATGCTAATCCCAGGTGTCTTAGTTAGGGTTTTTATTGCTGTGAAAATCACCATGACCATGGCAACTCTTATAAAGGAAAAATATTTAATTGGGGTTAATTGCCCAGAGTTCAGATGTTTAGTACATTATATGGTATTGATATAGGATATGGTGGCCTGAAGGCAGACATGGTGCTGGAGGAGTAACTGAGTGTGCTACATCTTGCAAACAACAGGAAGTAGAGTCAGACACTAGGCAGTATCTTGAGCATAGGAAACCTCAAAGACCTCCACCACAGTGATACATTTCCTTGAATAAAGCCGTATCTACTCCAACATAGCCACATCTCCTAATAGCGTCACTCCCTATGAGCTTATGTGGGCTAATTACATTCAAACAACTACATTTCACTCTCTGGCTCCCATAAATTTGTAACAAAATCATAATGCAAAATGCATTTACTCTAACTTCAAAAGTCCCCATAGTATATCACAGTCTCAACAATATTTAAAAATCCAAAGTTTAAATTCTCTTCTGAGATTCATGCAATCTCTACTGTAATCCCCTATAAAATCAAAATAAAAAAGCACATATTTCCAACATACAATGACACAGGGAATACATTACCATTCCAAAACATAGGGGAGGGAACATAGTGAGAAAATAATGGGCCAAAGCAAAACTGAAACCCAGTTGGGCAAACTCCAAACTTTGAATCTCTATGTCTTATGTCAAAGTGCTTTTCAGATCTTCAACTCCTTTCAGGTTTGTTGGCTACAATATACTTCTTTCTCTTGGGTTACTTCTATTCCCTGTTAGCAACTCTCCTCAACAGGTATCCCATGACTCTGGCATCTCTAACATATTGGGGTCTCCAAAGCAATCTAGGATTCAGTTTCACAGCTTCACACAATGGCTTCTGTAATCCTTGCCTGGCCTCAGTGGCTTTCTTTAGTCTCTGGGGAAATTCCATAGCCCCTTTCTTCTATCCTTAACTCCAGAACCACATGGCCAAAACTTCAAAGTTCTGCAATTTACTGGGCCACAAACATGCCCCCTTTGTTCAGTTACACCTTCACCAGCTTTCTGTCTTTCACTGACTAAATTAGATGTCCTGAAACTGTATCTCTAGACCGGGCTAGCCTCAAATTCAGAGATCCACCAGCCTCTGCCTTCTAACTGCTGAGATTGAAGGAGTGAATCACATACCCAACTTTAAGCTTTCCTTTAGTCCCTTCTCACACAAAAATTTAGCTGGATAGGATCTTGCCCTGAGGTCACAATTCCCTTTATTCCATTTCTTAGTCTGTTTGTCTCCCTGAACACAGGATTTGGCTGTATTCTACTTCATAGTGCCTCTTTTCAAAATCTATACATTTTGTATTTTTATTTGCTCAGTTTGTTCCTTTAATTATAAATCTTCATTGGAGTTACCACTAATAACCACACAACAGAGTTTATACTAGTTTTTATTTTCAATTTCTTCTACTAAGGAAATTAACCCAAAAACTCTTCACTTTAGCCTCAGGCAGACTTTTTGCACAAGGGCAAAAAGCAGCCACATTTTTCATCAAAACACTATTCTCTAGGTCACATACTAAAATTCTCCTCTGAAACCCTTGAGCATCCCCTGACAGTTTAAATAACTCTTAGCACTACCATCTTCCATGTTCCTACTAGTATGACCCATTAAAGCATTCAGCTGCTTTTCAAACCCAAAGTACCAAAGCCCAAATTCCTCTAAACAAAAACATGGTCAGGCCTATCACAGCAATACTCCAGTCCCTGATACCAACTTTTGTCTTAGTTAGGGTTTCCATTGCTGTGAAGAGACACCATTACCACAACTCTTATAAAGGAAAAACATTTAATTGGGGTGGCTTCAGTGAATGAAGTTCACAGCTTCAGTTCATTATCATTATGGTGGGACATGGCAGCATGGAGGCAGACATGATACTGGAGAAATAGCTGAGAGTCCTACTTCTTGTAGGCAACAGGAAATAGTCTGATGTAAAACTAAGCAAAGTCTGTGCAAAAGAGACCTCAAGCCTGCCTCCACAGTGACATGCTTCCTCCAATAAGACCATACCTACTCCAACAAAGCCATACCTCCTAATAATGCCACTCCCTTTGGAGGCCATTGTTTTCAAACCACCACACTGGGAGATCCCAAGAAGCATTCTTGCCCTCCAGTTAAAGTAGGGGCTTATGAAAGACAGGTAATTAATAGAGTTTTGGCTGAAGTCTTATTCACAGTAGGTCCAGTAGTTATGGACTCATTCTGTGATTATTTCCCCATTCCAAAATGTATAATTGGGAAAGATATACTTTGAAGTTGGCAGAATTCTCACATTGGTTCCCCATCTGGTGGAGTAAGGACTATTGTGATTGGAAAGCCTAAATGGAAGCCTTTGCCAAAGAAAATAATGAATCAAAAACAGTATCACATAACTGGAAGAAATGCATAAATTAGTGCCACCATCAAGGACTGTTTTTTATCTGGTCAGTGCAGAAGACAGATGGATCATGGAGAATGACAGTTGGCTATCAAAACCTCAATCAGGTAGTAACTCTAATTATAACCATTGTACCAGATGTAGTGTCCTTACTTGAGCAAATTAACACATCTCCTGCTACATGGTATGCAGCTATTGATTTAGCATAAGCCTTTTTCTCAGTACCTGTCCATAAGGACCACCAGAAGCAATTTGATTTTACTAGGCAGTACACATTTACAGTTTTACCTCAAGGATATATTAACTCTCATATCCTGTGTCATAACTTAGAAGGCATCTTTGTTGTCTGTCTCTTCCACAAAATAACCCATTAGTTCAGTATATTGATGACATGCTGGTTGAATCAAATGAGCAGGAGGTAAAAACCACTTTAAACTCATTGGTAACACACATATCAGAGGATGGGAAACAAATCCAACCAAAATTCAAGGACCTTTTACCTCAGTGAAATTCTCAGGAATCCAGTTGTGAGGGACACACAGATATAGTCCTTCTAAGGTAAGAGATAGGCTATTGTACCTGGCCCTTCTCATCACCAAGAAGGAAGCACAACATTTAGTGGGTCTATTTGGATTCCGGAAGCAGCACATTCCTTGTTTGGGTGTGGTATTCCTCCCATATACCAGTTAACGGGGAAAGCTGCTTTGTGTGGGGCCTGGAACAGAAGGCTCTTAAACAGCTCCAGGCTGCTGTGAACACTGCTCTACCATTTGGACCACATGATCTGGCAGACCAGATGGTACTTGAGTTGTCAGTGGCAGATAGGAAAGCTGCTTGGCATCTGGCAAGCCCCTATAGGTGAATCACAGAAGAGACCTTTGGGATTTTAGGACAAGGCTGAACCATTATCTGCAGACAACTATTCTCTCTTTGAAAGACAGTTCTTGGCTTGCTATTGGGTCTTAGTGGAAACTGAACATGTAACAATGGGCCACCAAGTTACCATGTGATCTGAGCTGCCCATCATGAGTTGGGTGTTATCAGACTCACCAAACCATAAAGTAGGACATGCACAATAGCAATTTAGTGACAAATAGAAGTGGAATATATGTGATCAGGCCCAAGCAGGTCCTAAAGTCACAAGCAAGTTACAAAAAGAAGTTACCCAAATTCCCATGGCTTCTAATCCTGTTACAATGGTATCTACTGCCAAGTATGTATCTATAACCTCATGATCCCATGAGGGATCCTCATGATCAGTTGACTGAGGAAGAGAAGACTAGAGCCTGGTTTACTCATGGTTCTGCACATTATGTAGGCCTCACCAAGAAGTGAACAGCTGCAGCATTACAATACCTTTATGAGACAACCCTGAAAGGTACTGGCAAAGGGAAATCTTTACGGTGGACAGAACTTTAGGCAGTGCATATGGTATTACAGCTTTTCTTTGAAGGGAGAAATGGCCAGATGTAGGATTGTTTACTGATTCATGGGCTGTAGTCAAGAGACCTCTGGATGGTCAGGGACATGGAAAGAGCATGGATTGGAAAAAAATGTGAAAAAGCTATCTGGGGAAGAAGTCTGTGGATATATTTCTCCTAACAGGCAAAGCATGCAAAGACAATTGTGTTCTATGTAAATGCTCATCAAAAGGTGACTTCAACTGACGGGGAGTTCAGTAATCAAGTAGTTAGTAGGATCCATTCTGTGAACAGTTAGGCTCTTTCTCTAGATATTCTGTAATTGCCCAATGAGCCCATGAACAAAATGTCCATGCTGGCAGAAATGTGGGCTATGCTTGGGGTTAAAAACATGGACTTCCACTCACCAAGGCTAGCCAAATCTGACAAAAGTAGAGACCAACATTGAGCCCCAGATATGACACTATTCCCTGGGGTGACCAGTCAGAAACCTGGTGGCATGCTGACCACATTGGACTACTCACTCCATGGAAAAGACAACACTTTTTCCTTACTGAAATAGATACTTATTCTGGTTATGGAATTGATTTTCCTGCATGTAATGCTTCAGCCAAAACCATTATCTGTGAACTTACAGAATTCCTTATCCACCTTCATATTATTCCACACAGTATTGCTTCTGACCAAGAAACTCATTTTAATTCAGAGAAGCACAACAGAGGGCCCATGATCATGGAATCTACTGGTCTTACTGTGTTCCACATCACAGAAGACACAGTTATAGCATCAATTAGGTAGCAGCAGCCTGAAGGGCTGGAGCAGTGTTCTTCAAAAGGCAGGATATGGTTTGAATCGTTGTCAGATATATGGTACAGTTTCTCCCATAGCCAGGATCCATAGGTCCAGGAAACAAGGGGTGGGGGAGAATAGTTCCACTCACTATCATCCCTAGTAACCCACTAGGAAGTTTTTGCTTCATGTTCCTGTGACCCTGAAATCTGCTAACCTAAAAGTTTTGGTTCTAGAGAGGAGAGTGCTCCTACCAGGAGTCACAACAAACATTCCATTGAACTATAAGGTTAGATTTCCACCTGACAACTTTGGGCTTCTATCATCCTTAAATCCACATACTAAGAAAAGAATAACAGTGTGAGGAGGGCTGACTGATTCAGATTACCATAAGGAAATTGGACTGCTTCTCCAAAATTGAAATAAGAAATATTATGTATGGAATATAGGAGATACTTTAGAGCATCTCTTTATGATACCTTGCCCTGTGATTAAAGTCAATGGGAAACTACAACAACCAAATCCTGGAAGAATGCCAAGGGGTACACACCTATCAGAAATGAAGATATGGACTATTCCCCTGGGAAAAGATTCAAGACCTGCTGAGGTGCTTACTGAGGGTAGAGGAAATACAGACTGGATAGTGGAGGAAGGTAGTTATAAATATCAGCTAAGGCCATATGACCAGAAATGAGTATTATAGTTGACATGAGTGCTTCTGTTATATTTTTTTAAGAATATATTTTACAGGCATTTTGCTTTTTTCAATTTCTTTATCATATGATGCAATATAAATTGAGAACATCAATGTTTTTCATATTAATTTGAGTCACTAAAAAGATGTCCCCCAAATGACAGTGCCACCTGTTCCAAATTCATTATGTGTATTTTATTGAATGAGGGATAGTTACATCATATTAAGTGTAATTACTACCTGGTTAAATATATAATGTGTTTGTATGTGGTACAGGTATTCTATGTTTAGGTATTATTATGTCCTGGTTATTGTTTTACTTTGGAAATTAATCATACATAAGGAGATACAATTGTATGCTTAGTTAATTTGTGATTTTGTGATGGCTATTCTTGGTTGTCAATTTGACTATATCTGGAGTGAACTACAATCCAGAAAAGGAGATACACTTGTGAGAAATTTCATGCTTGGTTTGAAATCAGTGAATCCACTTGGAGACCAGACCTTTGAGGTAAAAAGACATATGCCTTTGATCCAGCTCTTAAGGTTGTAAGATACAGTACTTAAATTGGGATCTTGTGCTGGGAAGATACAAGTCTTTGACCCAGATCTTTAGGTGGGAAGGCACACCTTTAATCTGGTCCACACCTTCTGCTGGAAGCCTATATAAGGACATGAAAGAAGGAAGCTTTCTATCTTTGTCTGCTTGCCCTCGCCTTGCTAGCACATCTATTTCTTCACTGGCATTGGAGCCTACTTCTTTCAAATTCTAGTATATACAGAAAACCAGCTGAGACATCCAGCCTTGTGGGCCTGAACAACTACTAGATTCTTCCACTTCCCATTCACAGCTAGCCCTTGTTGGATTAGCTGGACTATAGCCTGTAAGCTCTGTCTCTGTGTGTGTGTGTGTGTGTGTGTGTGTGTGTGAGAGAGAGAGAGAGAGAGAGAGAGAGAGAGAGAGAGAGAAAGACAGAGATACACTCCATAAATTCTGTGACTGTAGAGAATACTGACTAATGCAGCATACTCTTTCTGTCTATTTTGATTTTAGAGCCTGTAAAATGGGGAGAGTAATGAGGACATTGAAGAACTAAAATGAATTAGTGCTGATAAAATGTTTATAGAAGTGCCTGGAACAAAATAAGTGTTTGATAAATGGCACTTTTGTTGTCACTACATGAGAAGACTGTGGGGTATATAACAAAAAATGGATTCAAAACAAAACATATGCACATGCCCTCAGGGTCTGTTTCATCATTTTCTAGAGGATATACAGGTCTACAGATGAGCAGTAATTATGCTACAATTATAGACCAAACAAATGGATGCGCAGAGGGACCAGAATGGAAAGTGTTTTCACCAAGGGCAACTGACTTTTTTACTTATTAACAGGAAAACCTGACTTCTATTAAAAAAAAAAAAAAAACTTAAGCTTTGTTTAAAAAACAAACAAAGCAGTAGCTTATGTGTAAAACAGCAGAAATATGAAACCCAAACTTGATTCATGGGTGTTTCAGACATACATTACTCACAGATGTTATTTGACTTACAAAGGGGTCTCATCCCCAAAACTCTACCATAAAGTGAAAATATCATGAGCCAAATGTATGCTGAGCACCACTAACTTCTGGAATATGATAGCTTAGCATCATAACATGCCATAGAAATATAGTTGCTTCTTTCAAACATGGAAATACCCAGTTTCTCCATATGTCACCAGGCTAGGAAAAGAGCAAAATTCAAAACTTTTAAGTGTGGTTACTATATAGCATTTATCACTTTCACAGAATGATAGAGCCATGACATCTTAAAATGAAGCTTCTGTGATTCAGAGGCCATCTACATCAAACAAAGGAAGCCCTTACTATAGCATCTATAATCTTTACTGAGAACCACTTTAAATTAGGTTTTTTATATTTATTAAACATCAATATCATCACCATTATGAGGACATTATATCCCAATCATATGTATATCCCCAAAGAACTTACTGAATTTCCAAATATAGCCTTTAACTACATGCCATCTTCCTTGAAAGGTTCAAAGCAGTGCTATACTAGCAAACAAAGATCAAGGAGTACAGTGAGGATTGTGCATGAGTTCCCAGTGTCTAATTCATTTTGAATTTGAGGTTATCAGTCAGTCATAATTGAGCGTGTGTGTATTATCTCTTGTACACCTAAAATCACAGCAGGCATATTTGAGCAAATGTTTACCTCCATGATATAAAAGCAATCTATACATAGGACATACAAACATTTTGATGATTAAGAGTTTTTAATAAATATAGAAAGTGATTAGATAGAGGTTAGTTTAGTTGAAAAATTAACATAGGTAAAGGTAGAATAAAATATTGCCCTTGCCTCTAATAAAGCAGAGGCTACAAAGGATAAAAAAATAAAACAAGGAAGTGTCACACAGCTAGGACACTTGAGTTTCTATTGAGGAGCTGTATAGACTATGGCTTAATTTACTAATTTAGAAAAACAATTGAGTCCCAGAAACTCAGCTGGCTTAAATTCTTTTAATTTTAATATTGGGAGATGTGTTCACAGGTTTTGTGGTGTACATAGCTGAAACAAAGCTTTGAAAATAACTTAGGGTTAGACTAAGATGTTTTTGTCAAATACCTTTGAGGTGAGAAACACAAAAAGACAATCTAAAATTTTAGAAAGGCACATAGCTGAGTGATAGATTCATTAAGGGTTAGAGATAAAAACAAAGCAGCCCAATTATTATTATTGACATATTTTCCTTGCTAGAATTGGTTGGTGATCAGAGATGATGATTATTCTTTGTGCCTGTTTCTGTCCTCAACTTCCTGAATATATATATATATATATATATATAATATATATATATATATATAGTTGATGAGTGGGTATGCACCCTGAGGATTTAAAA
The DNA here is from genome assembly GCF_003668045.3 of Cricetulus griseus. Taxonomy (NCBI): domain Eukaryota; kingdom Metazoa; phylum Chordata; class Mammalia; order Rodentia; family Cricetidae; genus Cricetulus; species Cricetulus griseus. The sequence continues at coordinate 274,229,080 of NW_023276807.1, forward strand.
TAGAGCTGACTGGTCCTTTTCCATACATAAAAGTTTAGATTTGTGATTCTTCTAAGATTTCTTATGTTTACCTTTTGAGATAAATAATAAAATAATTGAAAATAATTGGCCCTCTCTTTGTAACTGCAAAATGCAGCTTGCCAGTATAAGAATTGGCTGAGAAAAACACCCCACTTGCTTAGACTCTGTTAATTTATAAAATGTTGCTTGGAAAAGACTGTAAGTGGTTTGCTGAGACAACTTGTTTTTCACCTATGGTATGTAAAATATTTAATTATGTAAGAGATACAGAAAACATGTTTTTTACTTGTATTTATTGTAATCATTCACTTGAAAAATAGAATTTAACAACATTGTAATTTTTATATTGCTTGAAAGATTCTACTGGGGTATGTAAGCTGTAAGGAAAAAAATAGAGCCAGAAAAAAAAAAATCAAGAATGAGAGAAGGAATGTACCAGAAAAGATGTAGAGAAAAAAATAAGAAAGGAGAATAAAGAAAAAGTCAGAAAGAAACCATCAACAGAATATGTGTGTCTTCACGGGGGTGGGCCTAGGCCCTATCCCAAAAGAGATGATAGACTCTGATGAGCCCCCCCATGGAAGGCCTCACCCTCCCTGGAGCAGAAAGGATATGTGATAGGTAGGGTTTTAGTTGGGGGGTGGTAATAGGGAAGGAGGGGAGGGAGGGGGAACTGGGATTGACATGTAAAACAATCTTGTTTCTAATTCAAATTAAAAAAAAATTTAAGTATATGTGTGTCTTTTCCCTTATTCCCTCTGCTGACTCTGTGGATCCCCATCGAGTCCTATGCTGCTGAAGGCTGGTTCTCATGACTGTGGACTAATGCTCATTTTTGTGATATTTTGGTAAAGAGCATGGTTGTTTTCTGCCTTTGTCAAAAAAAAATTCTACTTGAAACTAAATTGAAGCATTTTGGACAAACAGAACTGTCAGAGGAATTTCAGAGAAGCCTAGTATTGACTCTGTTCTGTTGTTATTAGTGATGACCCTTATGCAGATCTATAATGAAAAGGAACAAGCTGAGAAAGGAAAAAATTCAAAATGTACAATTTGAGGAGAAAAGGAGCACCAGGAAGTATAATAGGGTTAAGTCCAGTGTTCAAGGAGATTAAAAGTATAAAGAAAAGCCTGATACTAAATAGAATAAAGGGAGTGGTGGCTTTAGGGCAAGTCCCTACAGGGCTAAGCTTCCAGCTTGTGAAAAGGAATTAAAGAAAAGTTTTGAGTTGGGTGTGGTAGCACACACCTTTAATTCCAGCACTTGAGAGTAGGAGACAGGTGATCTATGAGTTAGATATAACTCATAGATCCACCAGCCTAGTCTACAGAATGAGTTCCAGAACAGCCAGGTTTAGGCAGTGAAACAAAAAGTTGATGAAAATGTATTTAAATGAGGGCCACATGTTCCAGCCACTGCAAACAGAAGTACTTGGCAGTATCAGCCATGTGGTTCTGGTTTTAGAGTCAAAGACAGAAGAAAGGGCTTATGGAGTCTCCCTCCATGGCTAAGATCAGGCATGTAGCAGGAGTGTCCCTGTGAGGCCATTTGTGAAGCTGTGAATATAAAGCCTGGATTGGCTTAAAGCTGAAAGGAGTTTGAAATCTGAATAATGTTCTGGCATCAGACATGAATATGGGTTTTGGTCTTGTTTTGGCCCAGTATTTCCTCACTATGCGCCATTTTCTTCATTTTGGGATGGTAAGAGATTCCTATTAAGTCTCAGAAGAGATTTTTAACTTTTGACTTTTAAGCAGTGTTGAGGCTGTTATAGACTACGGGGACTTTTGAAATTGAACTGAATGCATTTTTACATTTTATGGTATGGGAGCCAGGGAGTGGAATGTGGTGGTTTGAAAAAGAATGGCCCCCTTAGGCTCATAGATTTGAATGTTTGGTCATCCAGGAGTAGTACTCTAAGGAGGTATGGTCTTGTTAAGTGTGCCACTGGGGGGGAGGGGGTTCGTGGTTTTGAATGGTCAAGCCAGGACCAGTGTCTCTCTTTGTTACTACTCCCTGTCAATGCAGATGTAGAACTCTCAACTGCCTCTGCAGCACCATGTCTGCCTGAATGCTGCCATGTTTCCTGTCATGATGAAAATGGTCTAAACCTATGAACCTGTACACAAGACCCAATTAAACACTTTCCTTTTTAAATGTTGCAGTGGTCAGGGTGTCTCCTCACAGCAGTAGAACATTGGCTAAAGATAATTAATCAAATTTGAATAAGATTTGTTTCACCTGATACATGCCAGTCAGCATGAAATGGCTTTGAACAAACACAAACAAAAATAACCTGCTGCTCGACATAAACTCTATCTGTGTTCATAGAGTTTCTATATTTTCATTTGATCTGTAAAACATGAGAAAAGTTTGTATAACCATTTCTAGTTTCCGCTTTTTCATTCCCTTCTGTTGCTAGATAAAACCCAACTCTGTTGACACTCAGTTTCCCTTAGGCAGGAAAAAAAGATGAGATAGAAATTGGCTAAAATACATCTGAAAAAAGAATCAGTTTAAAGATACACACTTCTTTTTCATATAAAAGCTTTATTTTCACTTCTACATATCTTGAAGAAATCCTCCTAAGAAATGAAATGTCTAAATTAGGTAGGCTGGAAGGAAGAAAATTCACTGTCTCTGTTTGTTAAATTTCTGGAAGCCTAAACATAAACCTATTGGAAACTGCTACGGTACTTTAGAAGAGAAATAAACCAAAATTAGCTTTATGTTGAGAAACACAGGGCATCCTTGGGAAGAACGATTTACTTTCTATATTTACCATTTTTCTTGGGACTTAAATATAATGGAGAGAATGTTATAATATATGGAAAACACACAGAATGAGTAGACTACATTTGGGGTAAAAATATCACACAGACCAAAAATATTACGATGTCTTTAAAACCTACCTAAAACAAAATTAAAAGAGCTATAAGTTATCAAAAGCAGCTATAACACATACAAATATTGATTGGTTACCCACTCCTTTCTTTTCTGAGTAATCATTAATAGTACATGGAACTGTGTCTTAGCATTCACACAAATGAGGTGAGTTTCAAAATGGGCAAGACATGGAACCAGAATACACAGCTTAGCCACAGAGACTGCAAGTCTCAATCTGAAGCAAAGATTAGTTTTATTTGTGAATTTACTGTACCAGAACACCTGCAGACTCAGCATAGAATGTGAAATAGATTAGAGAATGGGAACCAAGTCCTTGTTCTAAAGACCAACTAGAGCAAGGGGAAAGCAGAGTAAAAACAAACAGTGGGGATAAGTGGAACTTCATATTATGGCAGCTATTTATAATACATTGGCTCTGGATTCTATTGAGAGGTAGAGGATAAGGTTGAGAGGGCTGGATGGACAATGAAATTCTTCATCAAACCTAGCTTCAGAAGCCATGAAGGACAAGAGCAGATGGAAAAGGATGTGTATAGTGATAGAGAAATAGGACAGGATGGTACCCAGATCACTAGGGAATAACTATAGATAATGAACAGCTGACTCTAATTTCTAATGTTGGCTTAAAGGTTTGAACAAGAGTTGTATCATATTCCAATCTTTTCCCTTCATCTTTATGTATGTTGAACCATTATAAAGTAAATTGCAAACACCAGAGACTATTCCATATCTGAATCACTTAATAGGAACCTTATAATTATACTTCCCATTTCATATTAACTTTATCATACCTAGAAATGTATCATTTCCTTGGCATTATCTCATGTCTATTCCACATTATAATTATATTTGGTTGTCTCTAAGTTTTCTCTAATCAATTGCTTCTTCAAACCAGGATCCAAGATAAGACTTCACATTACCTCTGCTTACCATGGCCCAAAATTATGACAATGTAAAGTCTATTCTCTTTGATATCAAACTTCTTGCTTCATATTTACTCTTTAGTGAGTCATGATTAACTAATTTTTACCCAACATATTGGGCCAAAACTACATGATGTAATGCCTGCACCTCTACACACAGGTATATGCATACACATGTGCACACACATAGGAGCACATATACACATGCACATACAAACACACACCCAAAATAACAAAAACAACACAAAATAAACAACCAGAGATGTGGAGACAAATAAAAGATCTTTTCCTTAAGAGACTGGATACTTTGTCTGTGAGGTGGTAAGTCTTTGTTAAGGAAAATGGTGGGAAAAAAGATGGTTGTACTATGAAGAAGAGATTTGGGAGTTGAATCTAGCCTACAAAAAGAATCCACAGATTCAACAATGCATACTAAATATGTTTATTTCTGTCTCTCCCATCAAATTGAGTCCCCTCTGATCACAAATTCCAAACTGTTTCATTTGAAGCAAAAAGAATGAAGAGAAAGGAATTCAGTTTGAATTTCATTTTAAAGCTATATCCAAGGACAGAAAAAAATCCAAAGTTAAACACATATATTGCAAGGTAAAATTAGAAAAATACTAAAATAATACTAAGTTATTTTAGTTATAGTATGACAGAAAGGAAAGGTGTCATTTAAATACAAATAAAAATATTGCCTCTTCCCTGGACACATGGGGAAGGGCCCAGGACCATCACAGGAAGATTTGGTGGACTTTGCAGAGCCCCCATTGAGGGCCCTACCCTGCCTGGGGAGTGGTGGATGGATGGGGTTGGGGGTAGGTTGGGGGTGGGGGAGGAGGGATGGGGTTGATGGAGGGAGAGGGAGAAAGGACTTACATGTGAAACAAGCTTGTTCCCTAACTAGAACTAATAAAAAAAAGAAAAAAAATATTGCCTCTTTGAATTATTGAAAAAGAATTTATTTACTTTATATAAAATGTATTTAAAATGATGAACATGATTTGAAAAGTGAAATCATTAAACCATAATTCTGTTTTTCTGGGTTTTTTATTTAAATTAGAAACAAGCTTCTTTTACATGTCAATCTCAGTTCCCTCTCCCTGACCTCCTCCCCGACACCCACACCTACCCCTATCCCAACCCCTTTATGCTCCCCAGGGAAATTGAGGCCTTCCATGGGGGTTTTCAAAGTCTGTCAAATCATTTGGAGCAGGGCCTAGACCCTCCCCAGTGTGTTAGGCTAAGAGAATATTCCTCTATGTGGAGAGGGCTCCCAAAGTTTATTTGTGAACTAGGGGTGAATGCTGATCCACTACTAGTGGCTCCATAAATTGCCCAGACCTCCAAACTGACTTCCTCCTTCAGGGGGTCTGGAACAGTCCTATGCTGGTTTCCCAGCTATCAGTCTCAGGTACTTACTCATGTCAGCTGTTTCTATGGGTTTCTCCAACTTGGTCTTGACCCCTTTGCTCATCAATCCTCCCTCTCTGTAACTGGATTCCAAAGTCCAGCTCAGTGTTTAGCTGTAAACCATAATGCTTTTGAATGTAGTATAGTTTGCTTTTACATTAATAATATACCCTGTAAAGCATTAAATACAACAAAGAGTTATTTTAAGAGGTGTACATATAAAATTAAATATTCAGGGAACTGGCAGTGTGGCATACACCAAGCTGTCATAATGACAAGCAAAATTAACTCCAAATTTCAGATTAAATGGCTAATTGAATTAATATTTAGATCAATTGATTGTGGCCTTCAGTTACCATGGTTGCTAATTCCTTTGTGTAGAAAATGTTCCTTTTTTGGATAACACTAATTTTCTCACTTGCAAGAAGGCAAGTTGATATGGAAAGGTTTGGTGTTGCTCTGTTTCATGGTCAACTGAGAAATCATGGATTAGAGTCCAGCTTATTTGGATAAGATAACAAGCATTCAGACTTTTGTAAACTTTAAAGAGCTGTAAAAATGTAGGTGGCGGTCATGTTTGATCAGAATACCTCATGTTCAAATACATCCCTACCATGTCATGCCACAAAAGATATCTTTTCCATTGTGTGGACTGCCATTAAGGTTGGTGTTTGTCATTATTACTAAAGTAGAAGCAAAAGGCATTTCCTTTAGCTGGAAAAATACATTACAGTTTTATTTTTTTTAACATGATGTCTCTCTCTATTTATGACAGGTGTCATGGCACTTTATTTGTCTCTCCATTTTGAACAGTTTGATGGATTTCATCTCTATCACCACAGATTCTTAGGAAAGATTCTTTTTACCATGGTATTTGGTGTTAAACAGCCAATCACATCTTTTTCGTTGGGGGGGAGGAGAGGGCTCAATACCCTCCAGCAGGATCCTGACACCACCTTCTCAGTGAATCTTTTCCTGAAGGAAGGTCTTGGCTGTAATTTCTTTGCATGTGACTATTTTACACCAAAAATACACATCCATCTTTTTGTTTCTAATGCTGCTGGAGGCAGACCTAAGAAAACAATTTTAGACCTTTGGGTAGTCCAGTCAGTGACAATAAGTCCAATGGAAAATGTTATATTGCTACTTTGTTCTAATAGATAATTCCATAAACACCACTGGATTTTCCTCTCAACTTGGTAAGTTGATTGTCAACAGCACAAGTGTGTCTATTTGTAATTAGATGATAGTCTTGAGTTTCCTGGTAAGCATTCAGATGACCAAAGTCAGTCATGCTATGAATCAGGTTTTGGAGTACTGTGCTCAAAGTCAAGAGTCACCAGAGACATACATTATATCACTTTAATATCAATTATTTTCACTGTTTCAAAACTTTGTCAACAGAACAGAACCTGACAATGTACAAAATTCAGAATATTCATGGTAATTTCAACAGAACTAGAGTTCTACAGGAAATTTTAGAGTTCATCCCATTGCTTTAGTTTTTCATTATAGCATGCTTAAGAATGCTGCACTTATTCAGGTGAAGAGAAAGGGAATTGTGGCATTTGAAGAGTTTCTCAACTAATATTCCTATACAGTTCCTATTAAACATAATATATAACTTAAAGAACAAAAATATATATATCTGGTTTCTAATTATGTAACATCAGAGATGGTTTCTTAATAACAAAGCTAGCTTTCTTCAAAAGTCTCCCATTCATCTCAAGCAGCTCCACAGCCATTGGTCAGAAACCACAGACTCTCCACTCTTTTCTGTCCAGGGTTGTCCAAAGAAACCAGAGTTCCTGTTTATGTGGTAAAATCCAATTTCTTTGATTATTTGTAATATCTGTATGGTCAAGGCTTAAAATCTGACCTCTCTATTAACTAGGATTAAGATAAAGAGCTATCCTAAATGCTTCCAAGGTTACCTAAATTCTATACTTTTGTTTTTTTCTCTTTGTTTCACATTCAATATTCCTCACCCCAATGGGTACAGTTTCTCATTATCTGGATACTATTCCACATCATCATCTTCTGAGTTGCAAGAGTCTGACAGCTATCATAAGAAAAGAGCCCTTAGGCTTTGTTAATTCTGAGCTCTTTGAGAACATACATATGGGTCCTCTAATCAGAAAAGATTACATATAAACACTTGTGTCCATTACATAGATCCTGTATGGCCAATGAATTAAAACATCCCTAAAACTGGGAAAATCCCTAATCATATCTGAAATCAGAACCTCCAGATTCTAATTCTGTCTTGTCTTTCATGAACAGTGTAACCTTTAGCAAAGCAATTAAAATTATCATTTAAAAAACTGACATTTATCCCTCAGCAAGGAAAATTCTCTTTGCAATGGAACAGAAACCACTACATAAAAACACAGATAATCAAAACACAGAGTTGTGGAAAATAATCCAAACTGATACATCTACAATACAATTCCTGAATTTGAGGCTCAAGGAAGAGGGAGCAAAAAGACTTGAAAGCCTAGAAGAATGAAGTTTGCTGTGAGAGTATATCTGCTAAGAACTTTAGGAGCTACATCCATAAAGTCTCACCAACATGGCTTCCTGAACAAGACATGACCAGGAACAGAGAAAACACCAATAGACATGCTAACCTAGAAGGCAGAAAGCTCATGAGGCTTCAATCCCTACAGGCAGCTAAGAAATGCCAAGAGAAGGAGAAATAGTCTTTTCCATGGAATATCACATCAATTGGTTATCCAGTACCAAATGGTCAGCCCTGAAAACATGAACATGAAGGACATAGAGACTGAGAAGGTTATATCTATGTATATAAATATATGCCTGTAACCACAATTAATGAAAAAAGAGGCCATGTATTTGAAAAAGAGCAAATGGTATATAGTCATATAGGACAGAAGAAAGGAAAGGGAAAATGGTATAATTATATTATAATCTTGAAAACATAATTTATATATGAGTTCAAGGTTACTGCTGTAGCCATCACTCTACCTATCTGTCTACCTGTCTGTCTGCCTGTTTGCATGTCTGTCTACCTATGTATAGATATCTGAATATCTACCCATAGATAGAAAGATAGATAGATAGATAGATAGATAGATAGATAGATAGATAGATAGATAGATATGGATATGTCTATCAACACAGAGATAGAGAGTTGGAAACCTTGAAATTGTCCTTGAGTCTGTGTTTCTTAGTCTTCTAAAATCTGCTAGATGTTCCTTTAATGCAGATAGTCAAGTCTCGCTGTCATACTCACCTTGCTAAATTCCTTGGGTCTGAGCCTCAGTCCTTGGAGGTCTCACTACTTTTGGTCTGGTATAAACTTTCATTGCATAAATGGAAATTTACAATGTTTTTGGTTTTGTACACATAAATATATAAAATTTGTATATTTGAATGTGATGTAAATTTCATCACTATCCTGAGTTGGCTATGTTTTCTATGAGATGATCATGTTTCTATAAATAATATTTGTTCAATGCAAATAATGTTCTCTCTGTATTTGTCCTGCTGGCAAAATTAAGCCAAGATGGAAACTCAGGAGCATATACTACACAGAGAGCATTTACTAAAGGGAGAAAGAAAGAGTTGAGCAGAAAGACTCTTATTAAGAAAGTGTTACGTTGACTGTTACAACAAACATTTTGGAACAGATAGTAAGGCAATGTTACACAGAACAGAAATAGTACCCCATTGCCATTGCCATTACATACACAATTGACTCTGGCCACAGCTGGGCCAAGCCTACTTCCTTTCACTGCTACCCTAGAAAGCAAGAATCCCTAAGCATTTTTCTGTTTTTTAATTTATTTTTTACATTCCAAAACCAGTTCCCCTTCCCACCTCTCCTCCCACTCTCTCCTCTTTCTCCCCATCCCACTTCCCATGTGCTCCTCAGAGAGGCTAAGACCTCCTCTAGGACGTCTACTAAGTCTATCCTGATATCTCATTGAGGCAGGAACAAGGCACCTCCCCACTCCCCAACACACACCCTGTGTCTAGGCTTAGTAAGTTATCTCTCCTTACAGAATGAGCTCCACTAAGTCTGTTTGTGCATAAGAGTTAGATCTTGGACCCACTGCCAGTAGCCTCATATATTGTCCCAGATGTACCATTTTGTTACCTAGTTTGATCTTATGCAGGTTCTCCATTTATCAGAGCAGAGTCAGTGATCTCCTCTAGCTCTGGTCAGCTGATTCTGTGGATTTCCCTATTATGTTCTTGACTCCTTTGTTCATATTATTGCTCCTCTCTCACTTTGACTGTACTCCAGGAGCTTGACCCAATGGTTAGTTGTGGATTTCTGCATTTGTTTCCATATGTTTCTGTAATCCCTAGTATTTACGTCTGACAGATTATACTACATTCAGGAATAAAGCAGGGATGATTTTAAAAATTAATAAAGATCCTACCAGTGTTAGGGAAATTGAATTATAATAATTAAGAAAACCATTGTTTGTAAAGATAATCCTCTGCTACCAACAATCATGCCAACACATAACCGTTATGAAGTCTGTGGTGCAAGAGTGGAGGAGGTGAACACTTTTATCCATCATGGGACCACTGGTAATAAGGCTGTTGTTCTGTTTCAGGATTCTGCTTTTCATAGAGTCCATCCTCCTGCCTCAGAGATAAGCACTGGAAACATTCCTGTATAACAAGAATCAAGCAGACACACCCATATTTCTTTCTGCTGACAATAAACAATTACTGAAAGTGTCCTTGGCTTATTCATACTCATGTCACAATGTAATTTAAAATGTGAAATAATCTCAAACAGGCAATATCTCAAAGCAGAAAGGTACATGTTTGTTGGAAAATAATTTTTTCAATTCCTCTCTTCAGAAGTAGCAGAGTATAAAATATTTTAATATAGACCATCATATTGAACTGGTCTACAACTACTAAGACAGATGGTAAGACATAGTCAACTAAAATTTCATAATATTCTGCTGGTAACCTCCTGTTGGTGGCAATTCCATATAGGATCTAATTACTTTAGGATGGAATGGAAACCGGTATGTTTTCACTTTCAGTATACTATTTAATGAATTGGTATGCAATACTTTGTTTAAAATGGTTATTTTGCCCAATTATAAGTTAATGTGAATGCTCTGAGCATGTTTTAAGAAGGCTGAGGTACGTTTTACAGATTAAGTATAGTAGATTATTTTTAATTTAGTATATATTCAATTTATAAAGCATTTGTTGGAATAGTCATAAACCCTATTGCAAGTCAAAAGTCATTTGCATTGTGTGGCACTCATTGTGAAATGTACTACCTTGTAATTCTGATTTGAAAATGCACTGTCATAAAGCAATATAGTCTTTAGAAAAAAACCACACACACTAGCAATCCAAAAAAGTTGGTATTATTATCCATCACAAAATGCATTAGTCAGATTACTGCTACTACAGCAAACACTTGAATAAATCAACTTTAAAATGTTTGTTTGGCTCATATATTTAAAGGTTTTGGTGCTTCATCCACTGGTCTTGCTGGTTTGGGACCTCTGATGAGTCAGTAATTCATGGCCTCATGGCCAAGAAGCAAGAGGAAAAGGAGGGGCCAAGATCTCACATTCTATTTCAAGTGCATGGCCTCAAAAATTTCCTACTGGTCCCACCTGACAAAGTTCCAACCATATTCCAGTAGCACAGAGTATATATATATTGACTCCCAGTTTCCAAAGGACTTCAATCAGTCCCATCACTATAAGGAAAACACAGTTCAGGTGACTGGAGCATGTGGCAAAGACTCATTCATTTGGTGACTAACCAGGAAGTAGAGACCCCAGCCCAGAACCAAAAGCAGATTTATCCTTCAAAGGCCCACTGTGACCTACTTCCACTAGTTAGTCTCCATTTTCCAGAGGTTCTACAACCTCAGAAACAGAAGCATCAGCTAGAGATCAGGTTTTAAATACAGGAACCTGTGGAGGACATTTCACAGTCAAACCACACCACAACCTTTCAATACATGAGCCTTTAGGGAGACCCTGAGAATCTAAACCACAACTACATAGAGCAAATGACTCCATAAAGAACCAACTTAAAACAGTAGTAAATGTTGGTCATCTCATAGTTCTGTGTGCTGAGAAACATTTGGGAGCAACTTAGGTGAATAGATTTAACTTGGCTCTTGGGATCTGGGTGTTCAAGACTTGATCTGGACTCAGTCATCTGAAAAGATGATGAAGTTGATGATTCTCCTTTCAAGATGACTCACTCTCACAGATGGCACACTGGCTCTTCCTGCTGGCAGGAGGCCTACATTTCTTGCCATGGGGGAGTTCCACAGAGCTGCTCTTAGCATCTGCTTATGATGGCAGCTGGCCTTCTCCAGAGTGAATGATCCAATAGAGAAGAAAGTGAAGCCACTGTCTGAAATGAATGGCTCCAAAGTCATACCACAATTTCTGCAATATTTCATTTAATACACAGGAGGCCAAATCACAGAACCTACATTGGTGATTGGCTACCACAGGCACAGCCCCTTTGATGGTAGGCTGGAGACTCATCAGACTCAATGCTAACTACTTTTAGCAACAAAATTTACTAGTAAATAAGTATAAAATGGATTAATTTAATCTAAAGTCTTAAATTCATCCTCTTCATCTTTAAACCAGGTCCAGTGATGTTCACCTCTATACATGTATCTCTAGTGTCTCTTATCTTAATGATGGAGAGCTGGTTTCTTATAGGCAGAGCTCCAGCCAACAAACTGTGAGATAATCATGTAAGGCTTCTCATCTGAAGCCTTAAAATCCCATATGATATTCTGTGCTTGCATTTGCTTGCACAGTATCAACAGGGCCAATGTTCTGAGAAGCATAACTGCCACAACAGAGTAATGGCACTTCCATTAGTCTCCACTGCCAAGTAACCACAGAGAGGCAATATTATAGAAGGTCATGGGCACCTAGTGATCTTGGTATGAGCACCAGTAAGCTATCTTATTCCTAGGCCACAGTGATTTGGGGTCTCCTCACTATAACAACATAAACTAGCATATTCTAACTCACAAATATAAAGGAATAGTATCTCTTTTGAGAATAAATTTAGAAAACATATGCTAAGTTTTTAACAATACCTAATGCATAATAGTTCATGATATGTGAATTATTGCTGCCTGAATCTTCTGAATGTCACTAATTTCCTCATTAACAAAGAACTAGAATCAAATTTAGTTCACAGAATCACTTTCAAAGGTGAAGGAGACAAAAGTCATGAAAATTCTCACTACATAGTAAGAAGCTAATAAATATTCAGGGTTTTTATCTCTACCCCTGCTTAATTATGATCACAAGTGAATCAGAAAGTTGTTTTCTTCCCATAGAAACTGTGAAACCCCTACATTCCAAGTTCAGTATCCTGAGAACTGATCAACTGAGCTTATTTGGTAGTTACAGAAAGAAAATAACATGTTTTATATTGAATAGCAAAATACAACTGCATGTCAGTAATGAAGATGGTTTTATTAAAGGCTAATCTATTCTGACAATGATGTCATTTCAGGATTACCCTAAGTCATTATTTGCTTACAAATAAAGACAATGCACTTCACCTCCTCATGTATATAGGAGGGGTGTCTCCTTTTGTGTGCAACATATATTTGAATATGTGTATTCCAGTGTACTCGTTAAGTCATGCATGTGTAGAAGCCAAAAGCATCAGATAGTTAATGATGGGGGATGTCCTTCTGTATATATGTTTCTCTTATTGGTTGATGAATAAAACATTATATAAGTGGGGCTACCAGAGGAAAAGAATGCTGGGTAGAGAAGCAGAGAGGAGCTGCAAGGGGAGATGCTATGCTGCTGAAAGGGTAACATACCAGGTTACAAGTAAGCCATAGCCTTGTGGCAATACACAGATTAATAAAAATGGGTTAAATAATTAAGAGATCTAGCCAGTAAGAAGCCCTAGCCATCAGCCAACAATTTTATAATCAATATAGCATCCATGTGTTTATTTGAGGCTGAAGGGCAGCAGGAGGTGGCAGGACAGAAACCTCCATTTTCAGTTTAATGTCTCCTCCAACCACTGCTCCATCTTATTTTTTGACACAGGATCTCTCACTAGGCTAAACTCAACAATTATATGAGGCTGGCTGGCCAGCAAGCCCCTGAGGTTCCAACTGTTTCTGCCCTCCAGCACTGGATTAACAGGAGCATTCCTCCATGCTCAATTGCTTTTTTCAATCAACTCTTTCATTTCACAAAAATAATTGTGTAAGACATAATGTCCTGTTGGTCTCTAAATCCAATAATTGAAAAGGCTAGCATGTAACGAGATCTGTTAAATGACTAAGAGGCAAGAATGGGAATCATTTTCCTTTAAAAGAATCCAACTGGAGAAGGGGAAGGGGACAAGATCTCCTGAGCTAATTGGGAGCATGGGGGAGGGGAAAGGAAGCTAGGAGAAAGAGAAGAGGAGAGGAGGACATGAGGGAGCAGGAGGGTTGAGTTGGGGGAAGAATAGAAGAGAGCAAGATAAGAGATACCATAATAAAGGGAGCCATTATAGGCTTAAAGAGAAATCTGGCATTAGGGAAATGTCCAGAGATCTGCAAGAATGACATCAGCTAACAATCTAAACAATAGTGGGGAGGCTACCTTCAATGCCCTTCCCCTATAATGAGATTGATAATTACCTTATATGCCATCCTAGAGCCTTCATCCAGTAGCTGATGGAAGCAGAAGCAGACACCCACAGTTAAACACTGAACTGTTCTCCTGGAATCCAGTTGCAGAGAGAGAGGAGTGATGAGCAAATGGGTCCAAACCAGGCTGGTAAAACCCACAGAAACAGCTGACCTGAACAAGTGGGAGCTCATGGACCCAGACTGATAGCTGGGAAACCATCATAGGACTGGTCTAGATCCCCTGAATGAGGGTAGCAGTTTGGAGGTCTGGGTAATCTATGGGATCTCTGGCAGTGGATCAGTATTTATCCCTAGTATATGAATGGATTTTGGGAGCCCATTCCACATAGAGGGATACTCTCTCAGTCTAGACACACAGGAGAGGGCCTAGGCCCTGCTCCAAATGATATGACAGACTTTGAAGATTCCCCAATGGAAGGCCTCACCCTCCCTGGTGAACAGAAAGGGGATGAAATAGGGGGGCGGTGCTGGGCAGAGGCAGATGGGAGGGTGAGAGAACTGGAATAGATGTGTAAAACAAACTTGTTTCTAATTTAAATTTAAAAAAATAGAAAAAAATCCAACTGATGGGGAATGTACTTCTGTGTATGTTCATTTTATTGATTGTTGAATAAAGTACTGTTTGGCCAATGAGGCAGCAAGTTAGACGGGACTAGGAGTCAAAGAGGATTCTGGGAAATGTAGTAAAGAAGTGGTGATCCAGGCAGGAAGTGACATAGCAGGGAGACTCATTTTAAGGAAGGACAAGCAGGAAGTGGCCCCTTTTCCCCCTTCTCTCTTCCTCCATATTCGCCATGTGATGCACCGGCAAGTGAGAATGCCAATGGAAGGTGTCCGATAAGATAAGTCTTATAAAATATATAGATTTATGATAATGAAGACTGAGATAACGGATGAGAATCCTAGTCATTGGCTAAGCAGCATTTGTACCTAATATAAGTCTCTGTGCATTAATTGGGGCCCTAACTCGGTGGGCAGAACTCAGGTGGCTGGTGGAGACCACCCACATGGCGGTAGGGCTCGGGGCTTTTGGCAGAAAGATTTATCATAACATCCAACTGCTTCATATGGCAATACTCATCATACTCGTCACTCCCATGATATTCTGTCTTGGGTTTGTAATGGGATCTTAACAGACTAGCACAGCTCATCCACAGTTCATTGAAAAGCCTGTCACAATTCACCTGCCTGGGTCACACAGCCTAGTAACATGATGCTGTCAGTGGAATGTGGCTTTTCAGACACATGGTGGATCCTGATAATAAAGTATTCTTTAGTCACTGTCCTTAATTGACTGACTCCTGCCAATGGCTAACACACCTGCTGTGGCATTTAAAAAAAAGTAGAAGAACATGCATTTCTTAGTCTCCCTTTCTTCAGTGCAGGTGAGAAAATAAATTGCCAAGATCCATTCTGTGTTCCCTACTCTAGCCAGATGAAGTTAAGTAAAATCCAAACACCACTGAGGACACGTTTTTGTTTCCAATGAGTTGCCACATGACAGCCCAGCCCACTCTCCTGTATGTCCCCCATGCTATGAAATCAATGTGTAAGTGTTGCTGAATGGTGGAGAACAGCATCCTCCTGCCAACAGCAGACAAGGGAATATCACAATGTCAAATTCTCCCTCCACTGTAGCCATGTGGTTACCTGTTCATGATTAAGCACTGTGCTCCAGGATCTCGCCAACTGGTGTGCCTGACTTTATGCACTTATAAACGCATATTCAAGCAATGTTTTAAATCAGCTTCAAATGTCATTGAAGTTGAAGACAGATTATACAAAAGTGAAGTACAGGAATGTAGCATATCAATTGTGCTGTACATACTCATTCTCCTTTTGGAGCATGAAAATCCTTTAGTCACCGGTTGCTATTTCTTTATCTTGACAATAGAATGAGAAGATCAATTCTACTGACACATACACACACACACACACACACACACACACACACACACACACACACAGAGAGAGAGAGAGAGAGAGAGAGTAGATAATTATACTTGCAAGTAAATTGTAACATTTACAAAATGGATACTGCATAAGATGAAGGTTATTTTAATATATGTATCAAATACCTGGATTAATACTAAATGGGATGAAAAACAGAATTGTCAAAATATGTCTTCTATTAATCCCATGACACCCACTAAATTTATCAAAATAATAATGAAGTGTAGACAGAAATACATACCCCATTTACACATATTGTGTGTTTATTGTTTAAAGTTAACAATTTATATGGTCAGTAAGACAGCTCAGCGGGTAAACTCAACTACAATGCAAACCTTGTGACTTAGTTCAATTCCCAAGACCCACATAAAGGTAAGAGGACAGAACTGACAACAAAATTGCCCTGTGTCCTTCACAGGTACTCCATGGCACTCATACCCACCCACATACATCTTGTGCACAGTCACAAATATAATAATAATGGCAATAATAATTTAATTATTATTATGCTATAATTATATACAATATCATACAATAACAGTAATTTTATATATATATCATTAATAATAAATGTTAAATGAATTTGTTGAATGCTCTTTATGAGAAGAGAGTCCCTACCTCTAATGAGTTTAATGCCTTCATGAAACAGCATACAGAAACACATATACATATAAAAGCTGATTCTATACAGCTATTATGAGATTTTTCTGTCCATTATTCCATTTGTCTTTAAGTATCCCTACAAGATCAATAACAACACCTCTAATACTTAAAAGGAAACTAGGGCTTAGATAAGTAATACTTTACTCAAAGTCACACAATAAGGAAGGAGGGAGGTGAAACTCAAACCCAGCTCAGTCTGACTCTAGAACACACACATTAAATGTTCTTTTTTTCTAGTTTTTTTGAGATAGGATTTCTCTGTATTGCTTTGGAACCTGTCCTGAAACTCTCTCTGTAGACCAGGCTGGCCTAGAACTCACAGAGATCCGCCTGCCTCTGCCTCTGCCTCCGAGTGCTGGAATTAAAGGTGTGCCCCACCAACACCCGGCTAAATGTTCTTATATACAGATTTTTAGTAGCCAAAATCTACTAAAAGATTAAAGGAAATGAAAATGTGTTCAAAAGAGTTGACATAGAGGTGAGCAGAGCATCTCTAGATACGTAAGTTTCTGTGTAGGAATACATTTGTTTGTGTGGTCACATGGAACCTTCTCTAGAAAATTTTTCTGAAATTAAACATTGTGCTACTGAAACAGACTGAAGCAGTACAGTTGTTTCCTAAAGTCAAGCCATAGATTGAGACTTTATCTATGTTACTGTATAGCCCATGGAAATAAATTTGGTAACAAGTTTCTAGAGATTGAGTTCTGATCTTAGGGGAAATTGAGATATACCAACAACTGAAATTCCAAAAATGATGTCATGATAAAATAGGTTCTGCACATAGAAATGTGATGGATGAATGGAAGTCAGCAACTGATAGTGATGGGATTACCAAAGGCAATGCTTGCTCCTCCTGCCGAAGTAGGCTGGCTTACACTCAAAACCATATTTGGAGATAAATACATTTTTGACAAAACAAGAATTGGTTCCCTTATTGATATTAATCAATCTAAGGATTCAAAAGACTTACACATACTTTATTATCTAGTCCAGGGACTGAAATGTTAGTTTTTCCATCTTATTAGATGATATGTCAAGATTAAACAGATTAAGATTGAATATTGTTATAGACATGAGATGAATAGGAGGAGACGTTTCAATAACTAGAATCAAAAATTGCATGTAGTAAGACAACATATATAAAAGTTATATGCTTCCTATATACAAAATAAAATCCAAAATAAAAATAAAAACAAAAAATCAATTAAATCTTCACCATTCATTAAATGCTTCAAGTATATTTTATGTTTCTTCTACACGAATCATTACTATTCGAAGAAGCCAGTACATTATCAAAAGAGTCTAACTAACTTTTAAAAATATGAATTAACTGAGCCAATATAAAAACAAAAATATTGTTTATCATTGTTCTACTTCTCCAGGTCCTATAAAATGAAATGATTTCTAAGGTATAACAAAATCTTCATCTGAGTCATACCAAATAACTTGGTTAGAGCTAGAGTCAAATTTGAAAATGATTGAAGCAGTTACTCTGATCAATCTTTTGGAAGATATTAAATTTTATTTACTTTAAAAGAAGATGTAAATATTGCTATTCAATGCTATTTATCAAGGTTTGAGCTTTAAATGGATGAAACTGATTTGCATTGTTTTATTTAACCAGTTTATAATTAAACACTCATAAAGTTACTATTTTAATAAATGAAATAAGCATAAAATTGGGTTTGATAGTAAGGTCCTCATTAGAGTTGGGAAACATCTACAGAAATGTTATAGAACAATGCCTCCAAAACTTGACTCTACTTTGTAATATCCTATGTCACCACAGGGTTTTTTTTTTAAATGCCAGCATTTACTTGAATTCCACACCTGCTGAGCTTTAAGAAATGGGAAAACACTCTCAATGTTTAGCTATGATGAAATAGTTGCTGTGGAAGCACAGGAGGGAAAGTTGACCTTGGTGGCATTTCAGATGCCTCTAAGTCAATCTAAAGTAGGTCATCCATGTGGCCCTTGCATAATTTTCACTAGATCAAACCTAAAGTTTCTTTGGATATGCAATTTAGGAATATAATATTACAGTCACATTGTTTTCCAAAAGGAAGTTTCATAAAATAAAATAAATGCCACTATGAATCGCATTTTTTTACCTGGGTTCTGATCATATACTGAAGAGATATCAAAGTTGATTCATTCCATATGTTCAACTATTAACTATCTCCTGAGCCTCCTATAGTCACTGAATACTCAGTGAGTTAACCAGAACCTCTGAGCATGTTGCAGGTTAATAGGTATATAGGGTTGAAGCCTTAGATTATATCCACTGACAAAGAAGGGATCATGAGGCAGAATTAATGTTTTTTTTTATTTCAGTGCAAAAGCCTGTACCCTCACATATTTTCTTAAGAAAAATAAATATAATTGAAATTTTAATTTTTTAAAAGTTCACATAAATGTATATATGTATAAATATATGGAATATAAATGAATCTTATGTAGGAGTCAGTCAGCCCCTCCACCAAGACTAAAGTGAAATGTTTCAAAGTGACTCAAGATATATTGATAGCTTGTGTAACTTTGATTATAGTCTCAATAACTTGTATTAATTTACCCAAAATACAAGCTTGCTGGTAAATTATGCTAATTCCTTGGGATAAGGAGTTTTTGAGATATGAGAGGATCAACAAGCATTCATTTGATAAATTCTACTTTAAGAAACTAAAAGTCTTGAGTTTTCTACTATAAATAAAATAGTCTAGAGAGGCAGAGCCATGAAACAGAGCAGAGTTCAAAGACAGGCTAAATGAGACACAACATCTTGTCAGAAGTTTCAATTAAGTATACCCAAATGGAAATAGAAATACAGAGTGATGGGAAAGGTCAATTATGCTGTTGAAAAGTAACACTCCTACTGCCCCAATGCCATACGTATGCCCCCAAATGAAATCTATACCCATTGATTGATTTAGTTAATCTCCACCAGGATCAATCTAGGGGTAGATGCTGTTCTGGAAGCAGGATTAGAGTTTTGTGTTAATATGTTATATGTGCATGTTAATATATATATATATATATATATATATATATATATATAGAGAGAGAGAGAGAGAGAGAGAGAGATAGATAGATAGATAGATAGATAGATAGATAGATAGATAGATAGATAGATCCTATTGCATGCAAGCTACCTTGTAGTGAAGTAAAATAAATACTTGAAGACAGTAAGACTACTTATCTGGGAAGCTATATTTGTTAGTCTAAACTCTTGTTTCTATTTTAGGATTATGTTTTCCAAATTCCACTCATATAAACCTGAGTTTCTTCCCTAAGCTTTGACCAGTTGTTTAGAGGAAAGCCAACCTCAAATTAACAAAGAAAATGCCAATGCTGTCTACTTTGTGTGTGTGTGTGTGTGTGTGTGTGTGTGTGTGTGTGTGTGTGTGTGTGCGCCCGCATGCGTGTGTAAGCACATGACCGCGTACATGCGTGCATGCACATGCACGCATGTACACACTTGCATGTGCAGGTACACACTTGTGGTGTGTGGTGGTCATAAAACAAATTTTCTGGAGTGCATGGCCTCCTTCCACTGCAGGGATTCTGGGGGTGGAATTAAGGTTGTAAGAATTGCAAGGCAATCTCTTCTAAACACTGAGCCATCTCACCAGTCCCTATCTATCTTTTTTAAAATCAATCTTTATCCTTGAAAAGATCAACAACAGATTAAAACCATATACACAAATACAAAAATCATAACCAAAATAATAGGGTATATTAATGTATATTCCATTTAAATAATTTTTCTACTTTACTGACTTGAAACTTGACTGGAATTTGTCTTAAAATCTATTAATTCTAAAGCTATAGTATTGGGGATCCTTTGCTCACAATGGCATCCACACTTTACGAAATAAGTCAGCTGGTTCTATTGTGGATACAATTAACCATTCCTAGGATCCTATTGTAAACTTTTCTCTTTCCAGCTCTCTTTTCTGTGCTTTTGTCTTTCTAAAATGTATCTCTGGTAGTTCTGTCCTATTTTTACAGTACAAACTCTCTTTTGAGTTGACCATACAACTACCTAGTCTAACACTTCCTTAGTATGTATCTCATCAAAGCATCTCCAGGAAAAACAATACCATAAGATTTTTATTAAGTAAAGCAGTTCAGTAGTCAAGAAAGTAACAAGTACTTTTGAATGAAACTTAATAGTGAGAGAGCAAAATTATATGGACTACTACTAGGGATAGTAGGCAAACAGATAGGGATAGGAACTATGGCTCTGTAAAAAAGGTGGCAAATTTCCAAGATAGGTAGCTTTTTCTCTCAACTTTGAGATAACAGCCTGGAAGCTTTTGTTTCCTACCATCTGGTATACCCATTCAACAAGTTATTGAGCCCTGATCAGGATTTGTCACATACAAGTTCTGGGCAAATCAACTATCTTATCTGTCTTCAAAATGACCAACCTAAATTAGAGGAGGAAAACTTTTCAGAGGCCCACAGCCCTGGAGAAGAGACTAGATTCTTTTGTCTTCCTCAGTTGCCCATCTGCTTCATAAAAGGTCTTTGTCTCAGTGTGTCTGCTACATGTGTGTATTTCCTCAACTCCAATAAATTCCTTTCTTAACTGCTGGTTCTGTCTTCAGTGCTTGAGATTTCTCTGTGGCTATTACATGTTGAGCTTCAAATTTTTCTGCCTTTTAATTCTTTTACTGTCATAGAAAACTAACCCAATTCAGATGCCTAGATTATCATTTCTATACTCTATGATATTAAATAAACTATTTACTCTGCTGATTAACAATTTTAATCAGACTATCTTGATATGTACCCTCTAAACCATATTATCTTGGGGTGGGGTGCACACACTTGTATGCATATATGTGTAGAGATCAGAAGTAGACAAGCAGAGTCATTTCTCCTATAGCATCAACCTTGTTTATTCAGACAGGATTACTATCTGATTTGGAACTCACCAAGTGTACTAGGCTGGATGGCAGAGAATCCCATAATTCACCTGTCCCCAACTCATTACTTTGGGGTTATGAGTATATATGCAATACCTGGTCTTTTTAATGTGGACTATGGGGATGATTTTCAGGTCCACATGTTCACAAAGCCATTACTTTACTGACTGACCTATCTCCATATCTATAAATCATATTTATTAACAATGGTTAATTAACTTGATTTCTTCCAATAATATTTCTAATAATAGGAGCATATCATCATATATTATTTTCTATTATTATTATCTATTGTCACCCCTGAGTAATTAACAGCCATCATGAGCCCAGAGGTGCAAACTGTGAGAAATGTTCCTAGTGGCCTGAAGCTGAAATGAGAACTACACTTAGAATGTGAACCCTGTCTGTTCTCATGATGGATGCTAATTTATGGAGTAGAGTTTTTATACACAGGCTGTGAAACAGGCAAATTTAAGCTAGACTTCACATATCTAGATATCTACCCCTCCCAGAAAAATAAATAAATAGAACAGCCCAAGTATAAAGGGTAAGGGCTAAACCTTGAGAGAATAATTGAAAACAAAAACTGATGGTATGAGTAAAATCATTAATAGCAGGAGTTAGCCAAAACATGAGCCATGAAGGGAAATATAAAAAAGCTCAAAGCCACAAATGAGATTCTTTCTGATCCAAAGAAGAAAGAAAACAGGAATCTCTCAGAGGGCAAAAATAATAAGAACAATCTCTTGAAAAGTGCTTCATTTATTTTTAACTAAAACAAAAGGCATCAGAGAAGTGAAGTATCCATGAAGTTTACCTCAAAGTACTTGAAGTAATTTTTATTAGGTCAAAGTAATTATGGAATTATTGGTGATGACAACAATATAGAAAAGATATGAGAGTATAGATACCTATTTAAAGCCTCAGAAATCATCATTTTGGCATGCATTTATGACTAGTAAGTATCTTGAAAATATATGTGAAAAGAGAAGATGTACCAATATTTCAGCACACACATTATTATGTTCTTTAAAAGGTCAGGAACAATATAAGAAAAACTATCTGCTTACAGCCAGGTCCCACTGGGACCAGCAAAACACGAAACATTTTAGTTTCTTAAGGACTAAACCTTTATGAGTAGAAAGCCAATTAGGTCTAAAAAGTATAAAATGAGAGCTTCAAAAGAGAACATGAACTTTCTTAAGCTTCTAAGTGTGTCTACCAATAATCTTTACTTAGACATTTTCATAAGTATGAGAATTTTTAAGGCAGTGACAAAGATTCTACACATTTTACAAAGGTGAGAACTTTACATTTTTGTCCAAATCCACAAAGCAC
This sequence comes from Cricetulus griseus, assembly GCF_003668045.3. Taxonomy (NCBI): domain Eukaryota; kingdom Metazoa; phylum Chordata; class Mammalia; order Rodentia; family Cricetidae; genus Cricetulus; species Cricetulus griseus. Next base: position 274,251,904 of record NW_023276807.1, read on the forward strand.
ACAATGTCATTAGTGAACTCAAATGCAAACATTGTACTCTGAGTGATGATACCTCCCACCATTGCTGGTAAGAAGTGGACCACTATGGTGGAGGATGTCAATAATGGACCATGCATGTGTTGTCACAGAGAATATAAAAAATCACTGTCCTTCTTAGTTTTGCTGTAAGCTTAAAATTCTTTAAAAGTGAGTTTATTGGGTTGTGTCTATAGCTCAGTGGTATATTTTGTAAGATATACAAAGCTTTTGGTTAAACCCTTCAGAATCAAAAAAAAAGTCATAAGAAGTATTTATTTGCTACCACAATTTACTTACTATAACACTAATTACACTAATTACAGAGGAAATCATTAAAATAATAATTTAGTGCTAATTTTAGCATAGGCCTCCATCTTAGCAGAGTTTACAAGAAACAAACTAACATTGTTACTGACAATGAAATCATGAGAAAAGAGCTACTAAATAAAGATCTGCATTCTAGATCTTATATTAGTTATTCTATGCATATGTATTCTCTTCTGATTCCTGCAAATAGGTAAAAGTTGTATTTATTCTCTCTCCTACCAAAAGCAAAACAAACAAAAAGAATCCTAAGCACAGACAAATCACAAATAGGATTTTACATCCTAACTCCAATAGCTTTTTATTAATCAATGAGAACATGAGGAATAAAAATTCATCTTTCAAATATATACAAGCCAACAATAATTATCTAAGGAAGTTAATAAACGGGCATTTAGTGACATGAAAATAGGTTCTGACAAAATAATCCCATGTAGATCAACAGGGCTGGTGGACACTTGGGCAAGTACAAGACAAAGGGATATACAGCATCTAGGTAGGAGTTGATCTAAAAGACTTAGGTGCAACATGGGAGAAATAAATTGTTTCTTATCTATTCTACAGGGTATTTTCTGTTGATGCAAATTCAAAATTTGTATTTTAAGTGATTTATTCCTCAGTATTGAGCATCATCAAAATCATTTATTTGGCCATTGAGCTCTGCTCCTAAGTTTATGTTAGAGATATATAAATTAATAAAAAATGTCACCATTAATTTCAAGAAACCTTTTTAATTAAGCAAATCTACTCAATGTCAGGAAATTTGTCACAGGAAAAATAGAAATAGAAAGGAGATGTATCGCTCTGATCTACCAGTGCACTTAGATGATCTGGATCCTCTCTCTCTCTCTCTCTCTCTCTCTCTCTCTCTCACACACACACACACACACACCACACACACACACACACACACACACACAAATTTAATTTCACCATTGTGTGCTCTGTTTTTCTTGATGCTAAATGCACATATAGATTAACACAAGACAACAACATGTCAACATACTCATCTAATATATCTCATTCTAAATTTTGGGAGCTACATTCCTTATCTAAGAGGTAAATTAGGATGCCACGTGTCCACTTCTAATTTCATCAATCAGGAAGCTAAGGCAAAAAAAATGTGAGTTTGGAAAATCAAAATAAGATACTCTAAATTTCATCGCAAAGTCAGTAAAACTTCTCACAATCTTATCTCCAAAGAATCATCTTCCCATTTTCATACTTCACTAATATTGGAGTTCTGAATTAAGTATTCTGGCTCAAATAACAGCAAATGCCCCTTCTCATAATCCTCAGAGCACAGCCAGGGTAAATGAGTATTTTTTTATATAATGCAAAAGAAATCAACAAGTAATGATGTGGTACTGGATAATGTAACAAAACTTGGGCACTTTAAAATTTAATTCATGGATGACAACATAATCAGTTCCCAACTGCCTCACAAATGCCCAATTAAATAGCCAAATCCAAGCATCAGGAAAAAAAAAAAAGGAAGTTCATTTTCTTATTGGTTTAACTACATCTTTCAGGATTCATGATCACATTTGAATTATTCATTAATTGTTGGAGCTTGAAACTGTCCACCTGATTTCAGGAGAATCTTCCTATTGATGGCACAGCTTGGATCTCCTGCATAGGAGATGATATTTTCTTTTAACAAAACACAGTAATCTAGGAGGAGATATGCTTCTCTTCCCACTCATATCAAGGAATATATATGTTTTGCATGAGATACATAATAAGTGAATTCGAATAAATTTAAATACAGAAAATGCACTTTACATCTAATTAAATCCTGACCTTCATGTCTTCACTTTTAAAACTGGAAAAATTAAATGTAAATATAGTCTTATTGTCAGTGTACTAATGAAATTTCTGTGCCTTGAAAATAAACATCACTAAAAACCATCAGGGCAATTTTGAATAAAAGATATGGCTACAAAAAATGTTCATTACTGGGGCCGGAGAGATGGCTCAGTGGTTATAAGCACTGACTGTTCTTCCAGAGATCCTGAGTTCAATTCCCAGAAACCACATGGTGGCTCACAACCACCTTGAATGAGATTTGGTACCCTCTGTTGGTGTATAGACAGAAGACTGTATACATAATAAATAAGTAAAATCTTTAAAAATAATGGTCATTCCTGTTTACTTGCTATAAGTAGTCTAAACAAGTTTTACAGTATTGATGCTTGTGTTATCTCAGATTCCTTTTAGGAAACCATTGGGTCATGATCAGGTCATATGCCTCCAGGACAGAGATTTGTACTCTCATAAAAGAAAAGAAAGGATGTTGGATCTTTCCTTATCATACAACTGAAAAGGTTCTGTATCTGAGTCTGAGATCAAGCCTTCATGAGACATTGCATCCTTTGACTCGTCACCCTTGGTTTTGTCCACCTGCAGAACTATGAGAAATAAATTTCTATTGTTTATAAATATCTAGACTAAGGTATGTTCTTCTAGAGCCCTGAATGGTCTTAAGCATGTGTAATCTGATTTCTTGAAAATGTTTGCACATTGCAGGAAGCTACTGTGTTCAAAAATCTTTTAAACTAAGATATAGTAAAAGTAGACATGCACTCCTCCAAAATTTTCACTGTATCTCTACTGTAGGTCCATTAGACATATATAATTTATTTACTTAAAATGCTTAGACATTATTAGATAATTCTTTAATAAAATTAGCTAAAAGTACTTTTGTAAATAAACATTACTTTTGTTTTCTCAGCTCAGAATAAGATTTTCAAATGAATGCCAACATGTAAAACTATGTACAAAAATTAACTCACAATGGATAATAGACCTAAATGTAATGACTACATCTCTCCAACACTAATTTAGGGCTTCATTTTTGTAAAGTGGAGTTAGGAGATGGTTTCATAGATATAAATAGCATATGTTAAATAACATATATATATATATATATATATATATATGATGAAAATTGATAAATTATACCTCACTAAATCAAAACACTGTAAGGGATGCCATCAAAAATGTGGGAGTAATCTTCAACAAATGGTGCTGGCATAACTGGATGCTGGCATGTAGAAGACTGCAGATTGATCAATATCTATCGCCATGCACAAAACTTAAATCCAAATGGATCAAAGACCTCAACATAAACCCAGGCACATTGGGTCATGAACCTCTTAGAAGAGAAAGTGGGAAATACCCTTGAATGAACTGGTACAAGAGACTGCTTCCTGAACATTACACCAGTAGCACAGGCACTGAGATCAACAATTAATAAACAGGACTTTCTGAAACTGAGAAGCTTCTGTAAGACAAAGGACACAGTCAGAAAGACAAAATGGCAGCCCACAGAATGGGAAAAGATATTCACCAACCCCACATCCCACAGAGGGATGATCTCTAAAATTTACAAAGAACTTAAGAAGCTAGTCTCCAACACCAGATAATCCAATTAAAAAGTGGAGTAGAGAACTAAATAGACAATTCTCAATAGAGGAATCTAAAATGGCTGAAAGACACATAAGAATCAGGGAAATGCAAATCAAAACTCTGAGATACCATCTTACTCCTGTCAGAATGGCTGAAATAAAAAACACCAATGACAATTTATGCTGGAGAGGATGTGGAGAAAGGGAAACACTCCTCCACTGCTAGTGGTAATGCCAAGTAGTACAGCCACTTTGGAAATCAGTATGGCAATTCCTCAGGAAAATGGGAATCAGTCTACCACAAGATCCAGCAATTCCACTCTTACGCATATACCCAAAAGAAGCACAGTCATACAACAAAGACATCTGTTCAACTATGTTCATAGCAGCATTATTTGTAATAGCCAGAACCTGGAAGCAACCTAGATGTCCCTCAACTGAAGAATGGATAGAGAAAATGTGGTACATTTACACAATGGAGTACTACTCAGCAAAAAAAAAAAAAAAAAAAAAATGGAATCTTGAAATTCACAGGCAAATGGATAGAACTAGAAAAAAACATTCTGAGCAAGGTAACCCGGTCATAAGACAAACATGGTATGTACTCACTCATATATGATTTTGGCCTAGAACAATGGATTACCAGCCTATAATCCAGAACACCAGAGAAGCTAGTAAGTAAGGAGGACCCTAAGAGAGACATACATGATCCCCCAGAAAAGGGGAAAGGAACAAGATCTCCTGAGCAAATTGGGAGCATGGGGGAGGGGAGAGGGAGCTAGGAGAACAAGTAGGGGAGAAGAAGAGGGGTGAGAAGGACATGAGGGAGCAGGAAGGTTGAGTTGGGGGAAGAATAGAGGAGAGCAAAATAAGGGATACTAAAATAGAGGGAGACATTATATGTTTAAAGAGAAATCAGGCACTAGGGAAATGTCTGGAGATCTACAAAGATGACACCAACTAACAATCTAAACAACAGAGGAAAGGCTACCTTAAATGCCCTCCCCTGATAATGAGATTGATGACTAACTCATATGCCGTCCTATAGCCTTCATCCAGCAGCTGGTGGAAGTAGAAGCAGACACCCACAAACATTGAACTGAACTGGAATCCAGTTGCAGAGGAGGAGGAGTGATGGGCAAAGGGGTCCAGACCAGGCTGGTGAAACCCACAGAAACAGCTGACCTGAACATGGAGAGTTCTTGGTCCCCAGAATGACACAGGGGTGGGCCTAGGCCCCTTTCCCAAAGGATATGACAGACTCTGAAGAACCCCTATGGAAAGCCTTACCCTCCCTGGGGAGCAGAAAGGGTATGGGATAGGTAGGGTGTTAGTTGGGAGGGGCAGGGAAGGAGGGATGGGAGAGAGAACTGGGATTGACATGTAAAGCAATTTTCTTTCTAATTCAAATAAAAATGGAGAAAAAAGGAGAAAATTAACCAAAAAATGTGGGAATAAAATAAGCAGAATTGGAGAAAATATTCATAATTAATAAGCCTTATATGAAATTTCTAGAATATACAATGATCTCTTATAATTCAAAACTAAAAGAATAAATGACTCAATTCAAAGTGTCAAAGAATGTAAGTGGATATTTCTCCAAAGAAGATACACAAGAGGCCAACAAGAACATGGAAAGGCACTCAGTATCACTAGTATTAGGAAACACAACAAAAACCCACAGAGACATACAAAGTCACACACACTACTAAAAGGACTAGAATAAAAAATGTCAAGGACAAATATCATCAAAGATGTGGAGGAAACAGAATCCTCAGATGATGCCATTGTAGGCAAGCAAATTTAAACAACAAAAAACTGCAGAAGTCGCTCAGCGGTAGAGCACCTGCCTATCATGTAAGGCTCTGGGTACCATCCTCAGAATCAGTTATGGTGAATGACAGCCCCCACATATATCATCAGTCAGCTTTGTGGAATAGAAATCAGTTTCTGGTCACAACCTGTTTTACAACTATTTACTGACTTCATTGTCATTTACAAATGTGCCAGCTGCTGTACTTTGAAACTTAGTGTTTCCCAAAGGTCCAAGTAGTGAAGACTGTCTTCAGGAAGGTACAATCAGAAGGAAGTGGAACCTTTAAGAGGGGGTCTTTGTGTAACTGGGCCATACCGAAAGAGGGGATAGTAGGATTCCAAACCCTTCCTCTTCTTGTACAGGTCCTGACACTGACGTGAGTGTCTCTATGCCACCCTGTTCTTCTGCCCAAATCAGTTACCTCACCATAGGCCTAAAAGCAATAAAGCTGACCAGCCATGAATTGAAAGCTCAAAAATCGTGGACAAGAATAAAGTCTTTCTCTTTATAAGTTGATTATCTTGATGTTTGTCACAGTTGAGACAGCTAACACAGGAATTTATCTCAGATTTTAAGGGCAATGGGCTCTATATTTAGTCCAAATCCATTGCTAATTCAGTCCAATGAATAGGATCTCATGATATTAGTATTAATGACATAGGGAAATGGGGAAGAACAGAAGAAAAAAATCACTTTATCCCTTCATTGGAACATAGAAAATGCTGTTTCAAAAACAAGATCCTCACAAAAGTAAGTTTAGAGGACTTGGGACATTTTGCCAAGTGAGTCCCATATCAAACATATTCATAATTTCACCATCCAGGAGGCTGAGGTGATGGGGAATGTACTGTGTATGTTCATCTTATTGATTATTGAATAAAGTACTTGTTTGGCCAATGAAATAGCAAGTTAGACAGGACTAGGAGTCAAAGAGGATTCTGGGAAATGTGGTAGAGAAGTGGTGATCCAGGCAGGAAGTGACATAGCAAGGAGACTCATATGTAAGCAAAGGAAACAGGAAGTGTCCCCTCTTTCCCCTTCGCCTCCTCCAGTGATGGGATATGAGCCACCAGCAAGGAGGGATGCCAATAAAGCGTCCAATAAGTTAAGTCTTATAAAATATATAGACTTATGATAATTAAGACTGAACTAACAGATGAGAAATCCTAGTCATTGACCAAGCAGCATTTGAACCTAATACAAGTTTCTGTGTATTCATTTGGGCCCTAACGAGGGGAGGGATGCTGGTGTAAAGCGCACATGTGGCGGTGGGGCTCAGGCAGCTTTGGCAGAAAGATTTATCGTAACACTAAGGCAAGAAAATTTTAAGTTCAAGACCAGTTTGAGCTACAATTATACCCATGTCTTTAAAACAAAACTGAATATATCAATAGTTATACCAACATATATCTGAGCTCTTACTTGATGCTTTGAAATTATTATTAATATGAACCCTGACTTTGTGACTTTCATGTAAAAAATTGTGGTGGTGTGTGGACACAAATTTCCAAATGAATTATCTACTATTTATTCATAGCCATAAGTACATTTAATTACTTAGTATTTGCCTGAAACTTAGAAAAATACAAACCACAATTTAACTTGTAATGTTCTATGTTAAAGTAGCATTTGCATAATGTCACTATGCATTATGTAAATATGTATATTTTGTCATAATGTAATAACAATTAAGAAATAAGCATAGTGTATCATTACCTGTTACTGAACTTATTTATTAACAGTACCAATTTCTATTTTTCCCATAATACTTTCATAAAAAATGATCCATAACAAAATATGCAATTGTATTTAAAAGCATTTCCTACCATTTAGCAGCATTAAGGAATATAAGAGAAGAGGTCCAAAGATGTGTCTTACATTAAAATATTAACACTAAAATGAAAAGTATAGCCAGACTGATATCAAAGTGCAGAGAAATAGATACTGGCTCTGTCTGCTTTGACTAAGAAACATGAAAGAGGAAAGCTGCAAGTGTCTGAATGACCCTAAACACCCTTACATGGGTTCTCAAAAGTCAGTAGGCACCTGAGGGAATGGATATAGTGATAGGCACTTACCCATATGACACAGATTGGAGCATGATTTTGGTGTGTCATCTTTACTTGAACAAAGTGCATAATATACTTTTTATTCAGAATTATGCTAAGGTAATAGGCCCTTTCCTTGATGCCTCAGCATCCAGTCATGTACATTATGCAATTAGTCTATTCCTCTCTCCCTAATTTGCAAAAAAAAAAAACCAAAAAGGTTGATTCAATCACTACTAACTCATCCACCCAAAACAGAATTTGGATTTAAGTTGTGTTGGCTCCCAAAACATTATATCTACCATCATCACCACCTGTGTGTGTGTGTGTGTGTGTGTGTGTGTGTGTGTGTGTGTGTGTGTGTATGTGTGTGTGTGTGTGTATGTCCATGTGTATACCAGTCTTAGAAAAGTCTGATCCTAGCACTAAATCAAAGAAATTGTGACTTCTAATTTAAGGCCTTATTGGCTAGATACTTGCAAGATTTGTTTTTTAAAATATCATGTTATAAACTTTGTACCATTTCAAACATTAAAACATCTAGGACAAAGATACTGATGCCCTAATATACAATTCAATTTTGTAACCCAAAGAGTACAAAATAAACATTCATTCCCCAAAGTGTTCCTGTGGTAAACTGTTCCTTAATATATATCTCCACTAACAATAGCCAACACTGTTGGATCCAGAATAGCACCTTAAATCACTGCAAAAAAAGATATTGTCAGGTTGATGGACTTTTGAGTCATCTAAGATACCAGACACACTCAGGCGTGTCTGGAAGGCAGTTTCCAGGGAGGTTTGACTGAGGAAGGAATATCCACTGTGAATGTGGACAGCACTATTTAGGGTCCCAGGTTAAGTAGAAATAACAGAACAAGGAGCATTAACATTCATCATCCTATGTTCCCTGGCTGTTGATACAATATGATCCACAGTCTCATACTCCCCACTATGATAGCAATGGCTTCAAATTATGAGCCACAATAAACCTTTTCTCCCTTACATTGCTTCTTTTCAAATATTTGGTTACACTAATGAGAACATAATACAATACAATGTGGTGCAAGTCGGTGAAAGTGTTATTATCTCTAAATAACCTGTTGACATTTTTACTCCTTCCCAGTTGGGTGTTTCAATAGAAAACATCTTGCAAAATAGCAGGTGGCTACCAGAGGAATAAGTAAACACACAGTAGTTCATTCCACAGTATGAAGAATCAAACCTAATTCTCTCCTTATTTGGAAAGCCATATCTCAGACCTAGAGATATGGCCCCAAATTATGTCAGAATGTGCATAACTATTTTTCAGTTTCATGATTATGAAGAGTATAAACTCAGACACTAGCTACAGGTCCCACTTTACAAGATCAATATATCATCCATGATTTCAATGGGAATACAGCCTCAATGTATGTTTTGAAACTATGGAGAATAGAATTGCAGGAACGCTATTTTGTGAAAATAGATCTAAAGACCCACCCTATCTCTTCAAGCCTTGTAACTTCTGAACCAGACAATCCTTACAATGATGCATGAGCGAACCATCTTGTAATCAAGGTACAGTATCTCCCCATGATGTGATGGCATATTTGTTTCCTGATGAGAATAATAAGCATATTGCCTTCATACTCAGATAGGCAATTTTGCTAGAAGCCTCTTAAAAGCCTGGTGTTTTCTAAACTTACATTCTAGCTGCTATACAGATCCACCTTGTACAGATGTCTACTGGGCCACTGGACATTGCCTCTGAGGAACTGGGGAACCTATGGGACACAATGAGTTGATGAGGACATGAAGCCCAGCCTGCCTGTTATTCCAGAGTAATAAAGCCTTTTTTTTCCATGTCCCAGTAGTCTCCTATCTTTCAGTAGCATCTTTGTAACTTGTGACAAGCTTACACATTCCATACACTGACAACTTATGGATGTTAGCTTCAATGTATTCAATTAGAAGGTTCTTGTTTAAAAAGTAAAAACCAAAGCTTCCCCATAAAAACTACCAGTCTAACAGCAATGGACAGGTGAGTCTAAGAACATGAACTGACACTCTCTGAAGGAGTCACTCTAGGTTGAAGATCCTGCATGATAATTTTCTCCTAGAACTTTTGTCATTGGTCATTGTGACAACTGAGAATGTTGCAGATGGAGCCAAAGTTATCTTCGGCTACTTTTAATCCTATCTAGTAAGCCATTTACTTTAAACCTTTGCATCTGACCTAACATCTTTGTGGTTATTTGTAAAACTTTGAGAATTTATTCTTTGCAGTCTGCTAGTTTCCACGAGTGCTAAAGCTAAAATTATAGCATTCAAAACCTGCTGTCTCCCCCTGACCAATATTTGTTGAATGTGCTAACTTATTATTTGGTTATGTTCTGTAACTACAAAAGTTAATATAATCTTTTCTATAGATGGACAAGAATCTCCAGAATCCCTATTCTCAGGCCTTGGTCAATTATATCTAGCTAAAAAGAGATCACTCTGTTCCTTTTGATCAAGGTCAATGTTTTACTTTAATAAAAGTATTATCCTGACTGAAAAGAACAAACTATTAAATGTGAGAGTTTTGTGATTTGGTGATGGAATATTAGCTACAACTTAAGTTAGATGGAGAAATTAGAACACTTCTGAAATACAGATGAGATTGTGTGTGCGTGTGTGGTGAACAGTAATGGTCTAAATCCTGATTGGATTATTGGTTATCATTATAACCCACAACTGTCAAAATTCATCAAGCAAAAATGTGCATTTAGATTAATTTAAATCATGTCCCCAAAAGAAAGTATTAAAAAGTTCATAAAGGTTGAATTTGTGGCAGTTAATTTTAGCTTCAAGTCAAAATGATTCACAAAAACACAAGTATTGATGACTTTTACAAACATAATGCCTAACAGGCTTTGTAAAATAGCAGCTGCAGTGTAGGAACTTAAGGGTATCATACTCATATTTTTTACTTACCATCCTGGAGACTCCTAAACTCTTTATGCTTAGACTTTATAATTTTATTGCATTTGCTATTCTTTGAGAATTTCATATATGTATATAATAAAATATGGCATTAAGGCCTCATCTCCTGATTCTAACTTCTTTATTCCCCTCAACTTGATCCTTCAACTTCATTGCTCATTTTTCCTCTTTCTGGTAGCCCACTAAGTCCAGTTAGTGCTGCCCAAATGAACACAGGTGAAGGGTCATCTACTGGAGCATGGGAAGCCTGACAATGGCTATACCCTAAAACATAAATGAATGATAGTCCCTCCCCAAACAACTGTCAACTGACAATTTCCCCTCAGCCAATTAACCACTCTGATATTGCTATAGCAATTGAAGATAAGCCAGTAACCCACGATAAATTGGTTATTGTATTCTTAAACAATTTCTAACATTTATCATCTATTTTATTCAAAGCCTCTCCTATATTATTACACAGTGTATTCACCTATCAAAATACCCCACAGTACTACTAAAATGTATAATTTTTATCTTTATCTAACTTTTTAATGTTTCCTAGTTAATATCTATTATCATATATGTGAATTGCAAGGAATTTTACTTCATACAGTTATGATGTAAAGGGAAAATATCTTTACGTTAATGAAAAAGCTAAAGGCCTGTGAAATGAACCATATTGATCATAAAAGAGAAAATTTTAGCATATTGAGTTTCTGTTTTCAATTCACCCTGAAAGTGAAAATGTAATGCAGAGTGATATTGACTGCTGAGTGTTTAGTTAGCAACTTAGTAAAGTCTCCCAGTAAACACAGCCTTTTTTTTGCTTAATACTTATAACACCTAATGTTCAAGAGGAACAAAATGAAAGAAGAAAAGGTTCAGACTATTTTTGTTTGAATCCCACAATTAAGAAATGTTATTTTTGTTTTGGTCTTTAGGCCCTCTTATTTTTGTGTCTTTTTAAAGTAACTACAATACTGTACTACATACGAAAATAGGAAAAGCAAAGAGGGTGAATCCTTCCAAGTTGCACTTTATCTAAGAGGCAGCTTTGCAGAAAAGGTTATGGCTCACTTCAGTGATCCACCATAATTGCTCAGACAACAAAATGCTACAGAAGGGAAAGACATTTTAATTACAATACACTTTCATTTGCATCTGGGTAGAAAGAATACACTACATATATAAATCCAGCATGATTTATCATTAGATTTGGGCTTCTTTTTCCTTTCCTGGCAGACTGAAACAATCATCTGTAAACCTGGTTTTTAATTGAACTGCTTGGCTCTTCAAATTGAACAAAGTATATACAAAAACTGTTTGTTATTGACAAAGAACTGTATATAACCATAAAAAACATGTTGGCTTGTATATCAGGTTCCAAAGCAAAGGCAAAGTACCACTGACAAATTGCTGAAGGCTTCAATCCTACAGGCAGAAAGTTCTAGACTCCTTCAACTTCCTTTTCAAATTCATTTTTTCACTCAGACTGACTTCACTTGCTCTCCAGCACCTTCCTTGGGACCACAACATCTCTTATTACATTATTTGTTTCCTCTATGCCCTTTCTTCCATGTTTCCTAACTCAAAGCTATTTCCCATACTGTGGCATAAGAGCTGCCACATTGACAAAAGATCTACTCTTCTTTATCTTCTACTCCCTATTTACAATTTCTACTGTCATCTTAGTTCTTAGTATGCACTACTCTCACATGCTCAAAGCTTAAAACATGCTGACTTTTGCATGCCAACCCACCCTGAATCTTTCCCTAGTGACTAACTCCTAGCCAGTCATCATAATTCAGTTTTGTTAACTATGGCAAGCCTTCTATATCATCTTTGCTGAACCTTAGCTAATCTTCCTCTGCCTACAGCTCTAAGCTAGTATTGAACCATCATAGCCAGACCAATTCTTTGTGTCTACTCCAAAATTCTTCACACAAGAACTATTCATCTTTGCCGGGCGTTGGTAGTGGACACCTTTAATCCCAGCACTTGGGAGGCAGAGGCAGGCGGATCTCTGGGAGTTCAAGACCAGCCTGGTTTCCAGAACAAGTGCCAGGATAGGCTCCAAAGCTACACAGAGAAACCCTGTCTCGAAAAACAATAATAATAATAATAATAATAATAATAATAATAATAATAATAATAACTATTCATCCTGCCACTCCTGCAACAACACTTGAGACAGAAAAACTTTTAAAGTCTATTAAGTTTAGATAAGAGTTGCACATGCTGAGCATCTGCCTCTAGTTATAGTACTCTATGTTTAGGCAAGAGAATGGTGAGTCTAGGTCAGCCTGGAATACATGGCAAAAGAGAGAGAGAGGGGGTGGGAGGAAAAAGTATACTTGACAAATAGCCTGTGGTCTGAACAACTTCATAAATTTCAGAGTTGGAAGGAGACATGAGAAATCTCCTTTTTTACACTTATAACTGAGATGTTTGAAACTTAAAGTGATTATTACCAATAGCCCAAAGAGGAAAGGGGGTAAAAAAAAAAAAAGCCAGTGTATACATTCCATTCTTCAAAATGCTTAGCAGTCCCTCAGGAAGAGGCATCTAGGGACAGACTGGGTCAAGTGGAATACCATCTCACAGCTCTAGGAAATGCTGAGTAGCTCTCTGTAGTGTCTTACTGCAGGGATGAGAGGCACAGCCTGTGTTTGTGCCTATAGTTATGAACTAACTTTGCCAACAGTTGCTAGAATCCCAGTGAGGAGTTGGCACACTAGGAAGAGGAGCAAGTCTTTCATGAGCTTCAAGGTGCTCCCACATATGATGAGTACTAATTTTAAAACACAACTTAAATGCAGTCAACATTGAACAGGAAATACACGTGGAAGGGGGCAGTTGAAAAGTTAGTAGACTAAGTGTAAAGGTTTCAGAAATCAAAACTATGCGAGGGGGTCCTGCCTTGAAATTATTCTTAATCAAAACCATTCGGATTGCACCCGAGACTGGGCACAGAAAACTTGAGGAATGTATGCAAGTCTCCTGGAAATGAATGGGAAAACTGAGCACAGAATTGGGCTCCAAAAAAAGGCTCCCAGCTTCTAGCTTACACACAAAGAGCAGACACCCCAGCTCTCTTCTGCAGCACATTCTCTTTAAGGCAGCCTGGGCAGGAAAGAGGCAAAGGCGGCCACCTGTGAGCTGGGACTAAGGTTCCAGGCTTGCACCTTCCTCAGCAGGTGGAGCACCCTCCCCCTGGGGTCCATTGGTCAACCATGCTTCCTTCCACTCCAGGAAGGAAGAGGGCAGAGTGACTGCCAGAGTCCTAGCCCTAGTTCACTAGTTGCTCTAGCCCCAGGATCCTGGCCACTGAAGTTCCCATAGCAACCGTGGCACCAGCAAAGGGGCCACTGGAGATGCTTTCAGGGTCAGAGGTCATCTCCATGGCAACAGAAACTTCCTGCAGGATGGCAGCTCCAAAGGACTGCTTCTGCTGCATTGCGCAGCTTAGTAGAGCCCCTGAGACGGGAACCAGTGGGTCACTGTCCAGCAAGCCTAGGAGGAATGGTAATGCTGGGTCAGGTCCGTAGGAAGCCTGCCCCTCTCAGCCTGATACCCTCAGTATCTTCAGTCAGATCTCCAAGGGGTTACCAAGCTGTGAGCAGAGCTGCAGAGTTTAAGACTCACAGCTTTGAACAGAGCAAGTCATGTTAACAGTTCTCTCGAGGCCAGGGGCCTCCACCCAAAGCATAGCTTCTGCCAAGCTTTGAAGTCCTTGCCTGATACAATTGCCAAGCCTCTCATTCCAAGGGCACTGTGTCCCAGCATCCTCCACCCTACTAAAGTGACTCCTGGAAAAAGGAAGCAAATAGTTTAGTGGTTGGTAGTAGATGGAGCAAAAATGTTGGAAAATCACTGCTTTTTAAACTGTAAAAGAAATACTAGAAATCAGAATGCTTCTTTAGAGACAGTTGCTAACTCAACGACAATAAATAAATAAATAAATAAAGTAAATACCACAAAGGAGGGTCCTAGGAATTGCCTTAGAGAAAGGAGCTCCAAAGAGAAAAAGAAGAACAAAACATTCAACTTTTGCAGAAAAGGAAAGAAGAAGGAACCAGAAAATAAAATGATGCCAACCTTGCCACATAGAGAACTGAGGGGGGCGGGGCTTTAACCTGCATTTGCAATTTTAAAGGCAAGCTTGACAGGCATACAATATCCTGTGTCTTATGTTTTTGAGAAGGGTCAGATGTGAGGAATAGACTGCAGGTCCCAGGCTTTTCGGATACAGGGCACTTCTGTCAAATCACTCAAGTATACGAAGAGCGAGGCATTTATGCCACTGCTGGCATTTTTGCTTACCTACTTACGTTTGTGTGTTTAATTTAGTTTTGTTTTCATCATTCAGAATAGAAGTGAACACTGAATAAACTTGACCAACTATCATACTGCCAGTGACACAGTTCCATTGTTCAGCTTTTAGAGCTATCAGCTTTCACTATTCATTTTACTGTAATGTTTTTAAAATATTCTGCATATCACAAGCAGAGGCTTTGTCAGGAAATAGGAAGTGCAGTAGTGCCCAAAAACCACTATCAGTATTCCCTATATAGTAGGTTCTCTGTAAAGGTGTTCTTTGTTTTTCCTTTTGACCTCATGTTCCCAAAATCCTAGGAGTTCCTCCTTTTGACTTCCCTAATTACCCTATCTTTGACCAAATAAAAGCATTATTTTGTATCAACTGGAGAAATACACAGGGGAAACATCAGGATTAGTGACTCTTCTAAAATAGAATAGCAAAACTCAGGAATTACATCTCAGAAAATAAATTAAGAAATTGAGCCATCTCCCTCAGAAAATGCCTAGCCAGTCAATACCCAGGTCAATTCACACATGGATCTGATGCATGGCTCACAAACCAAAGGCTTAAGGAACAATGTATAGACTGAGCACTAGCAGGCATATATCACATGTAGATCTATTCATGACCCACATTGACTTGAGGGTAGGGCTGAGTTGGGTTCAGAGGGTTTTGTTCATTATTTAACTCTAGACATAATGCAATGACAGGTTTAAACTTCACAGAGGCAGAATTTCTACCACACTCTTCAAGTGCCCCAACTATCTCCCCCTAAAGCATAAGAAACTATTGGAAATAGATTATTATCCATTTTGATATATATACACTGTATTTATTTATAGAAAACTTATGAGTCATGGTGACTGAGGCATGATGTCAAAATGAGCAAAGGAGCTTAAACATTGGTTGTTGTCCTTGTTACCATTTGTATGAAAACACAAAAGTTTCCAATGAGTGTTTAACTAAAATGTGGAAAGCTGGGTTCAACAACTGTAAAGGAATAGTTCACTGTGGGAAATGTGAGGCAGAGTATAGAGTTAGCTTTAGCACATTCGAAGAGTGATGCATCATTTGAACATCATTGTCTTCATGGTTAAAGCTGAGTTCACATTATTGTGCACTGATTTTATAATTGTAAACTTGGATGTCAATTTCAAGAAAAGAAAAAGTCCACTCTTCTAATAATTCATTACTTGGAAGTCTTGTTAAAAATGCCACTTTTGGTTCATGAAGTAGCCCTGCTCAGTATAGCTAACTTTACCACCTCAATAACTAAAACTTCCTGGAAGGAACATTACAAAAAGAATTTCCACATGTTTTTTCTTCTGTCCATGCTATCTGAATTTGTTGTCTTCATTTGCTGTACACTTGGTGTTTAGAAATGCAGGCCTTGCCAATTTGTTGCTCACCAAGCTCTAGAGAAGCCTTAAATTAAGACTTCAGACTTCAGGATAAGAATAATAGAAAAGGGGTACTTAATATTTTTCCTTCTTTCTCTATTTTCTCACTTCAAAAGGCCATGATGGGAACACCAGAGGCCATTAGTCTGTGGAATATTCCCAGTGCACTCTGTGGAACTATGTCTAGGTAATCTTCTTCCTACATATCCTCCCACCACAGACATCTGTATTCAAGAAGATTCTCACATATTGCAATGTATTTTAAAAATCTGAGTTTTCCAGAGTCTTATCTTGGTGAGGAGGCTTAGGGGTCTTGTGTGGTGTGTTGGGTACAGCATGTGAAAGAGTCCCTGATTTCTTTTGCTTGTTTTGTGAATCTGGAGAGACAGAAATGAAACAACCTTAGTACATATCAATTGTATTTATAACCTTATCTGTCTTTGCTTCAAGAGCAGTGACCTAGATTATTTTCTAACCCAGTCTGTTATATACACTGGTCATTCTAAATTGTCACACTGGTGAAAAAAAAAAATGCCAGGCCTTCTCCAGGCAAAATAAGCAACTTGTACTTAGTATTCTTGTTTAATGATTTGCCTAAAATACAGTCACCTTTCATGACTCATACAGCAAAAGCTACAGCAGGTAACATCTCTTCTAAATGCACAGCTATTGCTCTGCTAGGAAAATAGCAGAAAGTAGGACATCTGAGCATGTGTGTGCATCCGAATATGTTCTCTAATAATCACTGTACTTTGAAATGTTAGGTACTTTAGTGAAACTGGTAGATTTTATTTTACATCAAAATATTTTAAGCTATTGTGATTTAGTTTTTAAAAGAATATGTAGCACAAATACATGCTATGATTTTCTCATTAGATATCACATAACACAACTACAGGACAAAGTAGTAAATCCATACCTCTATCTGCTTATTTTTATACTAACCTGTTCTAAAAACTTCAGCCCAGGAATCTTTAGCCCAATTCCCCATACTTCTTGATGATTTCAAGAATCAAAAATAATCATCAAATTATTTAATAACTTGTAAAGATAGGGAAGAAAAAAACAGCCTAAAAGTTGTCTCTGAAATAATACAGGCTGCTTTGCACCAATTCCCTTGTGCTTGGCAGCATTCTGTCAAGCTTTTTCACTTGAAACCAGTTAATTGTCCTTCTTTTAGATTTAAGATAATATAATAGGTAGTCGTCAATCTGTGTGTTTTGTTTTTAACAGTTTAGAGGATTTTAGTCCTTTTTATTTTAATTACCCAATTAAATTCTTAGTTGTATTGCTATCTTGGGATCAAATAACTACAAATGATTATAGGCTTTGTGTTACTAGCAGGAGAGTAGACCTCACTAAGTACAATATTCAGAAGAAATGGCAGGCATGGGTTTGAGTTCAGTTAAAAAGACCAAACAATGTCCCATTTTTTTTTAAATCTCCTAAATTCTCTCTGGTAATCTAAGATCTTACTATACTATTAGACTATCTGGTTATGCTGTCAGATATGCCATGGGTTAACTCATCACTTTACCACCCAAGTACATTAGCACACATAAGCTGAAAATTAAATTGCTCTTAAAATAAATAATCATTTGTTTAACGCCTTCTAAAACACTTTGGAAAGGGAAAACTATTCTTGAGGGATGAAAGTTGGTGGAGGAAGTGTAATAAAAAGATCTTAAACTGAGTGGTGGGGGATTGGCATTTCCAGTAAAATTATTTACAATAAAAACATAAAGGCCCCGGAACAAGCTTACTGTTTCTTCCTGCTGAGTTATTTCCCACTCACCAATATTATGGAAGGGATGACTTCAAGGTCCCTAGACAAATGGTCAAGTCACAAAAAAAGAAAGGCTTTCTACTGTGTTGCTTTTTCAGAAGAAAGCTAAATCTTTTCACAGAACAACACAAGAAGGCTTCTAGCCTTTGGCCTGTCCACCTTGGAAAGTCCTGCAGACAGCTATTTCATGTTCAGGGCATGAACCAGTGCTGCAGATGTAGGTGGGTAATTGAACCAAGCATCTGTAGTGTTAGGCTGGATGCCAAGGACCGGGAGTACACTCTGGGCCTGAATCAGGAATGCT
This sequence comes from Cricetulus griseus, assembly GCF_003668045.3. NCBI lineage: Eukaryota > Metazoa > Chordata > Mammalia > Rodentia > Cricetidae > Cricetulus > Cricetulus griseus. Next base: position 274,270,280 of record NW_023276807.1, read on the forward strand.
CTGCTAAGTAGGGTGTCCAGTCTGCTCTTTCCTTAGAGAAGTCTCAGGATGAGACTTCCAGTGTCACTAAACGCTGAGTAGGTAAGGTGCAGAAGGGTAAAAGGACAGGAAACAGTGAAGGAGGCTCGTTAGGCAAGGTATGAATGTAGAATTCAAGGACCAGGACAGTAGGACAGAGGCAACAACTTCAATGAGCAGGTAACCCTTGAGAAGTCAATGGCTGTCTCTTCTCAGAACCTCCATAGTCCTCTAAGCTCCCCAGCTAGGAGCAACTTCCCTTGCCCTGAGCACAGGAGCATTTGCCCTTTTGGACACTCTTAACAACTCTCATGCACCTTGCCTTTTTTTGCAGAAGTGGTGTCTGCAAAACGTCCTAGACCTCCACACCCACTGCTTCCAACCCCGCCCACCCACGCTCCTCTGTTCTCCTTAAAACCACAAGGCCGCAACCCCCTCTGCTCGCGTCATCCCCATGATGTTACATTTGCTAGGTTGAGAGGCTGGGAGCGAGCAGCCACTTGCTGCCCAGCCGTGGGAGTTCTGGGTGACAGCGTGGCCGGCTCTGAGCCCCAGGTGTCAGGGCGGTCGCGGGAGAGCCATGATCTAGTGCACCGCAGTGCCAGCTTCAAGCAGCCTTAGTTGCCCCGCTGCCGCTGCAGGACAGATGATCCCCCGCCCCTCCAGCACAGCTACAGACAAAATAAATAAATAAATAAATAAATAAATAAATAAATAAATAAATAAATAAATAAATAAATAAACCGCTCCGCTCCAGGCCTCTCCCCACTCCATCCCAAACAGGAGATGCCGCACGCTCCTGGCTGACAGCAGAAATGATTTGAGGAAACACTGCACCCAGCCTCCTTTGCCGCAGCTGCCACCGCCAGGCAGCCCTCCAGCGTAGCTGCCTGAGGGTTGCTCGCCCACGACTCCGCGGCTCCCAAACGCCTCAGACTAGACACAGGGAAGTAAACCCCTGGGACCGGCTCCCCAAATCACCTGCATTTGCATTTCTTATGTAATATACTGCAAGTTCCCTGGTTGGAGCCCTTTGAAATCGGGGCGTGTGGTCGCCAGAAGGCATAAGGCAGGGACCCGCTGGTCATCCTGGGACCCACACACAGGGTTTGCACGCCCGTTTGTGAAAGGGAAAGGAACTTAAATGGCATATATTAGAGGGACTGGGGTTGTCCTCTAGGACCTGGTTCCCCCAGGCACAAGCCCTGCTCCAGTGTTCACTGTTCGCAGGCTAGATGTGTCAGAGGCAGACTAGGGAATGAGTTAATAGCACCCAGAGCTAGACGGGGGAGGGAGGCGGGGGCTGACGGAGGAGCCGGGCCATGAAGGAGGGGGAGCTTTTACTTTGCTAAAGGTGATGGGGTGGCGAATATTGTGCAAGCTAATCAGAAAGTCTAAAGCTCTGTCCCCAGAGGAGCAGAAGTAAGGCAAGCTCTCTGCTCTTTCTCCTGGCACAGCCATAAGCCATAAGCCCTTCAATATTCCACCAGACAAACGAGAGACCAAATCCATTTAGTGGGGTTTAAAAAAAAAAAGTTTACTCCTCCCTCCTAGTGATGGATTGTGTCACAGCTAAGAGCTGTTGATCAGGTTTTTTGGGTCCGGAGGAAGCAAATCGGCGGTAGCTACTTGTTTATTCATGCAACACCTCTGTATGCAACACTGTCCGGGTTCCTTGGTGTTCCCTGGCCTCCTGCATAGCAAAACTGCAGACCTAGCTCGGTGAGCAACAGACAGGGTATTACGAGGAAAAACAGAATATGATGCATGCTTTGCTTACCAGTTGGGTTCTTGTTTTTCTTAAGACTCTTGCCACAAAGACACTGCAGCATATGCGTTCCTTTGCTGAAAATGTTCCAAAGAAACCACATTGATTTGGGCGAAAAGCAACCCAGCAGCTTAGACACCCTGAGAAAGAAGAGGCCCTTGTGGTTGCATAATAATAACTTGAAATCAGTTCTCCTGAAGAGGGGCACCGGTTTTACCATAGGAAAAACGTTAATATTCCAGATCTTCTCCCAGTTTTTTCCCCTCACGTGGTATACCTCTTTGAGACTTCTCAGCGATTGTTTTTTCTCGGCCAGGGTGAATGATTTATCCCCTCTTGATCAGCACTGGATCATGACCAAAGGGTTGGAGAGAAAAAAATCCTTTTTCACATGAAGCTAAACCAAAAAAAGCAAAGAAATCCCAACCGAGATCAGAACTAATCAGGAAGAACAGTAATGCACAAAAGATCTCCAAAGAGAAAATCATAGCCTTTTACTCAATGGAACTGAGGATGGGCGGATCTGCAGAAGGCAAGCTGGATTCATCTTAGCGAGAGAAGACTGCCATTGTGTAGCCCCTAGGAGAGAAGGGAAAAAACGGGGGGTGGGGGGAGGGAGAAAAAAAGGAAGAAAGGAAAAAGAAAGAAAGAAAGAAAAAAGAAAAAAGAAAAACAAAACACCACCACACACACTCATACACCAATACCACCTCCGAGATGTATCTGGCCGCCAAAGACTGAGCCTTCCTTCTCCCGCGGTCAATTTTTTTTTTTTCAAAGATAAGCAATCACCAGAGCTCCGTGGGATTGGACTGAAACTGCAGTTCTTAATCACGAAGAGAAGATGTAATGTAGATGCCCCCTCCCCTTGTCAGTCTCGTAGTAGGTAGAAAGCGCCACAAATTTCCTTTCTCCTTCCTTACACTCTTCCTTCCAGTCTCCAGGCACCGTGAGCATGAGGAAAATCTCTCCTCCGTATTTCTCGCCCAGCCTTGGCTGTGAGTTACAGGCATTAGAGGGAGGAGGAGGAGTTGAAGTTTGCATTGAAAAGACTGGCTTTCCATGACGTAGCCACGTGCTTTCAGACCCGTCACCAGTGAGGTGCCTCAACCAGCCCTGGGAGGGACTGTCACTGCAGTGTGTGCCACCCCTCCAGAACACTCCCCTCCACCAACTCCAGCCAGGCCAGCCCAACCCCAGAGACCCTCTTCCTCCTCACCCAGCTCACAGGCCTGCTGCTGGTCTCAAATCCTGCTGTTGAAAGCGAATTTTAAAAGTACAATTAACAATTATAATGAGTAAACCTTAGAAAATACATGGTGGAGGAGTTTAATGCCATTTGCACACAGCCAAAACCAACTCCACTCGCCATCCTCAAAAGCAACATTAAGGCACCTTATATATTAAGGAAAATTCAAGTCCCTTTCTTTCTTGGGTAGTGACTCCCACTTACCGTGCTCATAGAAAAATAAAAGCCAGGTAGATAACCAATACACATTTCTAGAAACAGCCTAATAAAAGGACAAACACCAACCGAACAGTGGTGGCATACACCTTTAATTCCAGAACTCAGGAGACAGAGACAGGAAGATCTCCGTGAAATCGAGGCCAGCCTGGTCCATAAAGTGAATTTCAACACAGTCAGGAATACACAGAAAACCCTGTCAAAAAATAAACAAACAAAAAAAGACAATCACCAAAATCTAGATGAAAGCATATTTTTTGTGGGGAAAGTCATATTTACAGAATAACATTTATGCCTTTTCTAGACAGATAGTCCATTCCTTTGAAATGCTTTCCTTGACAGAAAGTATCCTAATTTCATGCTCTAATCAGTGGCTTATTTCTGCCTTCTAATTGAACCAGCATTATACTCACCCTTTTTCACCCTCTATGCCTAGCACATATACTACAATATCACTCAGCAAAGTGGGCACAATCAAATCCAACCTTCTATTTACCCAGAAATTCTGAGGATTTGTGGCAGAGCTGTTGACTTTTTTCCAGGGTGGGGTGAGGAATACAATGTACAAAGCAGTACAGAGTGTTACAATATAATAAACTGCAGTGTTCCTACAACTCAAAACTCATAAAAGTTGGTGCCAATTCCTCCGTGTGTGCCGAGTATTAGGAGCAGAGAAACTGACTACTCTCACTCTCTTTGGGTGAATATGTTAAGTTTATTGCCAGTTTGATTCAATTTCAACAAGAAAATATTAAAAACTCAACTCTAATGTTTAATTGTTTAGAAATTCCAGGTTAATTGATTACAAAACATTAAAACTACTACCTCTACCATCAAATTTTCTTTTTAAGTAGTAGGTATAAGACTGGTCTCTCTCTCTCTCTCTCTCTCTCTCTCTCTTTCTCAATCTTGTTTTTCAAGACAGTCCTAGACATCCTGGAACTCACTTTGTATACCAGGCTGGTTTTGAACTCACTGAAATCTGCCTGCCTCTGACTCCCAAGTGCTGGGATTAAAGGCGTGCACCAGTACCACTCTGCTTAAAATAAATCTTTTTATTATCACTGTCCAGAAAAACAATAAACATCTTCCCTACTCCTGCCTGTTCTAGTAGTTAAGAAGCATTTCCAAGTGCTAAAATTTGTTACAAATATTCTTTTGGGAAACACAAATAAATTTTACATTAGTTTAGAAAAATTGTAAATGCTATTAAAGATAAATAATTAGGGAATAAGTGGCAATGGTTTTATGTATCAAAATAATCCTGTTATTAAATTGCTAATTTTAAATCAATTGCTAGTATTAAACAGTCTAAAAATGTTTGGGAGATAGAGAAAAGTAGACCACATACATCTACTGCCAAATGACTTACTATAAAGGATGTTTTGAGTTCATATAAATAATTAATAATATTAATATTGACATACAGATGTGAGTTATTTCAACAGAATTGACAAATATACCATATAACATGTGACTTTATCCAGTCACATAAAGACAAGAAACTGCATCTGTTCTCCTTTCTGCTTCCTGTAGTTTCTACTCATTTTTTTTGCTACTGTTAGCAAACCACCCTTGCTTATTCTCAACACCAGCACAAAACATCCTACTGTCAAACTGACTACCCCATTTCCTTCTCTGTTCTGCTCTGGGACATGATGACAAAACCTTGCTTCTTATAGGAAAGAGATTGGAAAAGACTAGTCAGAAACAAACAAGCCAGATTTAAAAACAAACAAACAAAAAAAAAAAAACAACTGTGTACAGAAACCTTAAGGTCTGCTCATCATGAAAACTTCTTTCTAAAACATAAAAACTTTTGTTGTTTCAATGCTTCTTTCTTCATTATTATCAGTGTCAACAATTATTATGATATTTAGTGAATGATGATTCTAAATCTCATATTCCAATTGTAGTCATGAACAATTGGTTCCTCCTCTTATGTTCTTACATTGATTCTTCCCAGAGCAAAACTCACTTCCCTCTTCTAAAGGGACTCCTTCTGATACATACCCTATCCTCCTATACTGCCCAAGTAATGACTCTCAAATCATTTATATGACTCTCCTTTCTTTTCTCCTTTTGTAACACATCTGTTAAGAAGTTTAAAGACTTCATGCTTGTTCTGCTTCATATTCCTAGCAGTGGGTCCAGCTCAAAGGCCATTGTTAGACTGGAGAATAATCCCTCTCTAAACATTCTGTGGGCCTGTAGTAGACATCAGTCTCTGAACACATATTTTTCATTGTTTCCTGTGGTTGACCTTTAGTCACCAGTATCTTCGCCTCCTAGCCTAAGGTATTTTTGTCTAAACCACTGGCATTCCTTCTGCTTAGGCACTCACAGTAAAACCTCAGAATTAATTTGGAGAATTTCCCCATCATTAAATACTCCATCTTCATTGACTCTTGGGATGGATAATGATAAAGCATGCATCTTGCATCTTTTCTAGAATTTCCTTGAGAAAAGCAGACACAGTGTCTCACTGGAGTAACTGACTTGTCACCATGTTACTCTATGTTTTTCCCATAAGTAAACTGTTTTCCTTAGATTCTTAATTTTCCAATGGCATCCAATCCAAGACAGGACTTAATGTCTAGGTCTATGCTATCTGTTCCCTAGATTCAAACTCTATAAGTTCCAGATTGAAGGATGCCAATTCTTTTAAACAGGCCAAGTTTCTATCCTTTAATAACTTTACCAGTAAAATATTAATAATTTTATATCCATCTTTCTGACTCAAATTGACCATTTTTCTTAATTGTATATAAATTCAGAATGTGAAGGAAAATAGATAGAACTAATTATCACTTCTTTTGACCTATAAGTACTAGAAAATAATGTAGGAAAAAATTTCTCTTTGATCCTATTATGTTTAGAGAATGTGTTAATAAAACCCAAAGAATATGTCAAGAGATACAAAAGAATCTCACTGAGTCTTCAGAAACATGAGATTATTTTGTCATTGTGGCACAAGGCTTCATTTTTTACCAAAATGTATATTATCCTGTTCCATATATCTGTGACTGACAACAAACCCTGAATTCCCTTTCTGCCCCCAAAAGAAGACCAAGGACCCCACAGAGGTAGATTAGACAACTATTCTCTGATAGGACTGGTCCTAAAAAATTCTTTGGAGCTACTTAACATGGATTATTATATCAATGCTTTTAAACTTTTTAAATCTATATCTCAAATTAATAAATACATTAAACCTTCTTTAATTCTATGTAAATTTCAGTATGATATAAACATATTGACAAAGAACACAGCAAAATAACCGAAACATTTTATAGGCTACTTTAAGCTATTCTATTATCTCCTGCCGTAACCCACAGATTTTTTTGTCTTATTCTAAGACAGCATGTTCCCTGCTTGAAAAAAAATACTCTAGATTTGAAGTAGACTAAGAAATTACTAGATTGTCCATACATGGAATCAATTCTTTAATTTCTATGATTATTTAAAGAAACAACTCTATATCTACCATTTTAATTTACAGGACAATTGAAGTTTCACTTTTTTGTTTTTTATTTTTGTTTGGTTTTGGGTTTTTTGTTTGTTCGGCTTGTTTTTGTTTGCTGTTTGTTTTTCAAGAGTTTCTCTGTGTAACATCTCTAGTTATCTTGGAACTCACTCTATAAACAAGGCTGGCCTCAACCTCACAGAAATCAACCTGCTTCCCCTTCCTGAGTGCTAGAATTAAAGGAGGGCACCATCCCCTTCTGAGTCATAATTTCTTTCTTTTTTATTTAAATTAGAAACAAGCTTGTTTTACTTGTCAATCCAGTTCCCTCTCCCTCCTGTCCTCCCTTGCACCCTACCAATCCCCTATCCCATACTCTTTCTGCTACCCAGGGAGGGTGAGGCCTTCCATGGGGGATCTTCAAAGTCTGTCCTACCTTTTGTAGCAGGGCCTAGACCTTCCCCCATGTATCTAGGCTGACAGAGTATTCCCTATATGTAAATGGGCTCCCATAGTCCATTGGTATACTAGGGATAAATACTGATCCACTACTAGAGGCCCCATAGAATGCTCAGGCCTCCTAACTGACATCCACATTCAGGGGGTCTGGGTCAGTCCTATGTTGGTTTCCCAACTATCAGTTAGGGGCCCATGAGCTCCCCCTTGTTCAAGTCAACTGTTTCTGTGGGTTTCTCCAACCTGGTCTTGATCCCTTTGTTCATCATTCCTCCCTCTCTGCAACTTGTTTCCAGGAGTTCAGCTCAGTGTTTCAATTAATAAAAAGAGTTTGGCAATGAACCTCCTGCTTCTATTGTGTGGAACAATTTGATGAGTATTGGTATTAGCACTTCTTTGAATTTCTGGTAGAATTCTGTGCTTAAACCATCTGGTCATGGGCTGTTTTTGGTTGGGAGACTTTTGATGACTGCTTCTATTTCATTAGGGGTTATAGGTCTGTTTAATTTGCTTATCTGTTCTCTATTTAATTTTGGTAAGTGATATCTATCCAGAAAGTTGTCCATTTCCTTTAAATTTTTGAATTTTGTGGAGTATAGGTTTTCAAAGCATGACCTAAAGATGTTCTGGTTTTCCTCAGTTTCTGCTGTTATGTCCCCCTTTTCATTTCTGATTTTGTTAATTTATATGTTCTCTCTCTGCTTCTTATTTAGTTTGGATAAAGGTTTGTCTGTCTTGTTGATTTTCTTGAAGAATCAACTCTTTGTTACATTGATTCTTGGTATCGTTTTCTTTCTTTCTACTTTATTATTTTCAGCCCTCAATTTGATTATTTCCTGGCATCTACAAACTTGGGGATGAGTTTGCTTCTTTTTGTTCTAGAGCTTTCAGTTTTGCTGTTAATTCTGTAGTGTGACTATTCTCCAGTTCTTCATGTGGGCACTTAGTGCTATGAATTTTCCTCTTAGGACTACTTTCAAGGTGTCCCATAAGTTTGGATATGTTGTGTCTTCATTTTCTTTGAAGTCTAGGAAGTCTTTAATTTCTTTATTTATTTCTTCCTTGACCCAGGAATGATGCAATTACGCATTGTTCAATTTCCAAGAGTTTGTAGGTTTTCTGCAGTTTCTGTTGTTGTTGAATTCTAACTTTAAATCATGGTGATCTGATAAGATACAGAGGTTATTCCAATTTTCTTGGTGTCTGTTGAGGTTTGCTATGTTGCTGAGTAGTGGTTGATTTTAGAGAAGGTTCCATGTGGCACCGAGAAGAAGGTATATTCTTTTGTGTTTGGATGTTAAACCCAATTGGGTCATAACTTCTTTTGTTTCTTAATTAAGTTTCTGACTGGTGGTCCTGTGTAGTGGTGAGAGTAGGGTGTTGAAGTCTCCCACTATAAGTGTGTGTTGGTTTTATGTGTGATTTGTGTTTTAATAATGTTTCTTTTACAAACATGAGTGCCTTTGTATTTGGGGCATAGATGTTCAGAATTGAGACTTCTTCCTGATGGATTTTCCCTGTGGTGAATATGAAATGATCTTCTTCATCTCTTTTGATTGATTTTACTTTGAAGTCTAATTTGTTACATATTAGAATTGCTACACCAGCTTGTTTCTTGGGTCCACTTGATTGGAAAACTTTTCCCAAACCCTTTACACTGAGTTAATGTCTGTCTTTGAAGTTGATGTGTATTTCCTGTATGTAGCAGAAGGGTGGATTCTGTCTTTGTAACCATTCTGTTAGCCTGTGCCATTTTATAGGCAATTTAAGACCATTAATATTGAGGGAAATTAAGGACCATTAAGTGTTAATTATCCTTTGTTTTGATATGGTGGTCGTGGTGGTAGTATTGTGTGTGGATTGAGTCACAATTTCTTATATGTGTTTCTTTGTAGTTGTATGTGCACATGAGTGTGTGTGTGTGTGTGTGTGTGTGTGTGTGTGTAGTGACGAGATAGATATGTTTCTTCCTTGATAGTCTCTACTTTATTCTTTGAGGCGAGGTCTCTCATTGGAATGTGACAATTTTGCTTGACTGGCTGTCCAAGGAGCTCTGGAGATCTTCCAAGTCTCTATCTCCCAAGTAGTGCTGCTATTATAGGCATATCCAGCTTTTCATGTGGATGCATGGCAACATGGGATCCTAAAGCAGATCTTCATTCTTTTATTGCAAACTCTGATGGGGGATGTCCTTCTGTCTGCTGTGAATATATGTTTCTCTTATTGGCTTATGAATAATGCTGTGTTGGTCAATGGGCAGGCATGATGTAGCCAGGCAGGAAATATAGGTGGGGCTACCAGACTGGGAGAATGCTGGGAAAAGAACTCAGAGGATGAGTCAAGACAGACACTATGTAGCTGTGGAGAAAATGAGAGGCTGGGACATCACAAGTAACCCAAGACCATGTGGAGATGCACAGATTAGTAGAAATGGGTTAATAATTAAGAGAGAGCAAGCCAATTAGAAGCCTGAGCCATGAGCCAAACATTTTATAATTAATATAAGCCTCTGTGTATTTATCTGGGACTGAATGGTGGTAGGATGGGGCAGGACAGAAATCTCTATCCACAAGCTCTTTATCAGCTGAGCCATCAACCCAGATAACTAAATATTTTGGTATTTGTGGAGAAATTAAGAATAGCATTTAGCCTGAATATTAATCTTAATGGTTTGATTGGGGCATAAAAACATTACTGTGTGGATATCTACATAGAAGTGGACCGCCCCACTGTATGATGCCTTTCCTGTGACCAGCTCAGCATCACCAATTCCAAGCAAGAAGAAGATTTCCAAAGATGTTGTATCTGTGTGATAACAGGTTAGCTCTCTCCAGACAGAAACTCTGAGATAAGAATTTGAGTGTAGAGAAGATGACACTGGTTCACTATAAGCATAGCTGCCAGTTTATGTGGAACTCGCAATAGTTATCTCCAAATCGAATGAAAGTGAAAATACCAAATAGGAAAGGATTCAAATTCAAAAGAATAAATATTACATATCTGGTGCCCTGAATTTCCTAATGTTGCATAACTAGATTTATGTAGCAGCCTATATTTCTTACATATATATTTAATTGATCATGCCCTAAATATATATGTAATTGTATACACTGAAGATTATATCTTGAAGTAAGAAATACTGCTTCATGTAAACAGACAATCTAATGGACATTTATTTTAGATTTAACTGCTCATAGTTGAATTGCTGTATATGAAGATAAAAATGTTTAAAATATGTTTTAACATTGACTTGGTATACTGTATTATTGGCTATAGGACAATAATTTATTTTATTACTGTGATTTATAACAATAAATTACAGATTATATACATATGTATAGTGTCCTCAGGGTAACTTTTAAAATAGTCAAATATTGCTTAAGGTCACATTTAATTAACTCGTATCATAGAGAAAACATATACACAAAAGTCATATTTTAGCTTTAAAAAGTCATTTCCTTTCATCAACATCTCTTTCCAAAACTCAGGTACACACTAGCATATTTTACTTGCTTCTGTTTCATCTTTTAGGATGTTCATACAGGCATTTCCAAGATTTTGGATGCAAGTGATGAAAGTCCATTAGTAAATTTAATCTGACACTACTCTTTTAAACTAGTACTTTTCATGTAGGAATTCTTGTTAATTGAATGTGCATAATATAAAACTTTTACTTAACATGACTTTGTGATAGAATTTACACCATCTTGATCAAATTATATGTGAATATTAAGAGCAGCAGAAATCAGTGTATTCCATAAAATTTAAGACAGATAAAGATAAGATTAACTTTTATGGAAAATATAGTCACATTTCAGCAAGACATCATTCTGCAACACTAGAATACTAAAAATGCAAAGGCAGCGGCTGACCGAGGTGACTCTGAGATCTTCAACCCAACTTTAGGTACAGTTGGTTCTCCACTTGACAAGCTGGTACTCTGGCAAGAGAATATCAGCCTACACTAGGAAGGGAATCTTTCTCCAATTGTTCTACTTTGAGGACTATTGTTTATTTCTTATAGAGATTTTTTCTGTTCATTTATGCCAAAATTAATGAATTTTCTTATGGGCCAACCTAGAATAGCAACTTTTTTTAACTTGGTGCACCCTGATATACTTCTTGCCTATGCACCTTAGGATAGATAGACTAGCCTCTTCAGATACCTATAGAACCAAGGAAACCAACTGAAAATAACTCTTTGCATAGATAAGCTAACTCAAAGACCACAGACTCAAGTTCTGAGGGAATAGTGACTTCTGTACACAGTACAAACTATGAAATGCAGAGAGACAAACAATAAGTTTTCATGAAAATCCCAGTAGGAAATCAATTTTGTTTAGAAGAGTTTAACAAATGATAATTTATTGGATACATTCTTTATAACAATATAGGCAAGATTAAAATACTATCCAGTGATGAGGTTTCAGACATAAGCAAGAATGGGAAACCAATGCAACTGCTCTAAGGCAATGGAAAATGGGGGTATTATATCTCTGAGATAGCTAAAACAGAGGACAAATTTGACATCATAGCTATTTGTATAGGGGGATGAAACCACTCTCATGACCAAAGTGCAGAATTAGAAAGTACAGATCAAGAAATTTCCTAACTGTCCTCATTCTGTCCCCTGTTCCCTAGCTGTTACTTCACATGGGACAATCCCAACTGAAGATAGAGGACCAAAGAACACAGATGATGCAGTTTTGAGGGCCTACATCACACAAAACAAAGCAGATACATTGAAAATGGTCTGCTACTGTCACAAGTTAAGTGTGGTCATAATAGCAATAGTACTGAAGAGAATAGATTTATTGAGTGCCACAATTGTGGTAGGCCTTCCTCACAACCTTCTGAAATGAGTACTTCTACCACTCTATTTTACAAATAAAGGTGAGGCACAGAAAAGCCAAGTAACTGACTGAATGTAATATTTTCCAAGTAAGGAATATACAGTGTGGCACAAGACTGGGGAGAATTCTGTCTCCTTCCCTAATGAAACACAGCATAGTCTAGGTTTATTTATGTCTACACTTTGCTCAATTTAAAAATGGCTTCTAAGGAAACTAAATATGTGTCCCAAAGAGGCACTGAAACATTTTAAAACTACATTCTTGGAAATGCTTGTCATTGTCAGAACAGGCTATGTTTTGAGCTTGTTTTTAACCTCTAATGCCATTATCTGTACCAGTCTAAGTCCATATTAATCCATAAACTCAACATATGACCTTTATGAGGAATAATGTCTGGATACACTTAGTAAATATCTTCATTTTAATCTCCCTGATCATCAAGTCTTCATCAAAATGTTATATAGTGACAGTGTTTACTGAGCATTTAATACAAATCATAGCTCTGAAATGGAAGGCTATACTGTAACTGCAGAAGCTGAATTTCAAAGAGTTTGCTCCAGCCAGTGAACAGCACTGCCAAAATATGAGCTATTTTCAATATAAATAAGTTAAGACACATAAATAAATTTCAAGCACTAGTGATGATATTTACAAAGGTGAACTTCATTTTAATAATATATTTATACTAGCTAATACTGTGTTTCAATATTATTGCTAACAAAATCTTTAAAGTATTTTCTACTGTCTTTAAATTTCAGTATGAATTTTATGCTCATATATATATATATATATATATATATCAGTTAAGAAGGTAAATTATCATCTGAATTATTTGCTATGTATTTACTTAAAAAAATACACAATTGGTCAAACACTTAATTGATTGGGAATGGAAAATGGAACACCTTTATAACCTTCTGGCAGTACCAATTAAATTAGAACATAGCAAATATATGAGCCAAGATGGGAGAAGTCCTTCTGTGTATAAGTTTGTCTTATTGGTTAATAAATAAAGCACTGTTGGTCAATAAGGAAGCAAGATAGGTGGGGCTAGGAGTAGAGGAGAATTCTGGGAAATATAGTAAAAGAGAGGGTTGTCATGTGATCCCAGAAAGATAGGACGCTAAGGCCAGTGTCTTCAGTAAGATAAGTCCTTATAAAAATATGTAGATTAGTAGTTATGGTTGATAATTAAGACTGAGATAGCAAATAAGAAATTCTAGTCATTGGCCAGCAGCATTGTAACTAATATAAGACTCTGTGTGTTATTTTGGAGCCCTAATGTGGCTGTGGAACTCAGGCGGCTGGCAGAAAGAGTTATGGTTACAAATGGCGCCCATGTGGTTTTACCAACTTCCACATAAAAACTTCACAAAAACTTAAAAAATGAATTTTAAAGGAAAAGAACAGAGACAAACACAACTTCTTGGTAGCAGCATTTTCTCGGGTAGTCTCTGTTTTGCTAGAGACAAGCAGAGACTTGAGTGTCTCCATTAAGGGAGCTTTCCTGACTCAGCATAAGTGGAAAAAACTGCAGGGCTCTTTTAAGAGGCCCTGCTCACAATTGAATGGTGTGTACCAGCAGCTGGCATTGGCAGTGATCACATCTCCAAGCCAGCAGCATGCTCCTTGATGGCAGGATAGACCAAGGCAGTGAGCACAGGTCTGGTGAACTGTATGCTGGTGGTGAACATACCCCTGCCATCTTGGAAAGACAGCTGCTAAAACAGCCATGGCTTTAGTTTTAACAATGTTGTTTAGGAGATAAAAGGCTCATTGCCAAAAAAGATAAAGATATACATTAAAGACAGATTCAGAGAGAAAAAGTAAAACTTCTAAAGGTTTACAATGTGTTTAAAAATATACATAAGACTTATGAGAGAAAAGAAACAGGATAACATAATTGAAAGAAAAAAGGAAGAAAGAAAGAAAAAAGGAAAGGAAGGAAGGAAGGAAGAAAGAAAGAAAGAAAGAAAGAAAGAAAGAAAGGAAGGAAGGAAGAAAGAAAGAGTAGTGGTGGTGCATGCTTTTAATCCCAGCATTCAGGAGGCAGAGGCAAGCAGATCTCTGTGATTTCAAGGCCAGCCTTGTGTACAGAGTGAGTTCAAGGACAGCCAAAGTTACACAGAGAAACCCTGTCTCATAAAAGGAAAACATAAAAGCAAAAGAAATAGAATTATAAAAATAAATAAATAAATAAATAAATAAGCCATGTGAAGATGAAAAATACACAAAGAGTATGGATGCTATATTGCTATATTGTTGTCTTTAAATTGTTTGATTGCCAAAGAAAGAATTACAGCTGCTAAAATACACTTGAATATAGGTACTTCTAAATTAATCCAACTTACATATTTTAAAAATGTTTTGACTTCTAAATTTAAAAATAAGGACAGGTTACTTGAGAAAAGAGTTTTTGCTTGTGTTTCCACAGGAAAATTGAAAGCTATGGATTTCTTCCAAACTAATATGGTTTGATGAAGCAAGACTCCCTGAAACAGTGTCCCAGATGATCCAACATCTGAAACAGCTGAGACAATGCAGCCTTGCAGACTACAAAAACAAGGACCTGGCCAGGTTTCTGTGCTTTATCATGATCCCCATGGTATGGATATCATCCCCAAACAGCAGGGAAGCAGTTTTGAATGAACAATGTGCATATTCCCAAATATTGTTTATAAATTTTTGTTTTCATTTAAATGGGGTTGGTTAAATGGTTAATGATCACAACCAATATCTTTTTAAAGGCAAAAGGGAAACTATGGTATATAAATAATACTTTGTATTGGAATGGATTATCATCTGTTGATATAAATTTAAGGTCAATTTTGTGATATGTATATGTCTTCTCTTATTTAGGTGTTGTGTTTATACTGATCTTTTAAAATGTAATGCATAATTAAATACAGATTATATAATCACCTATAATAAGTCAGAACTTATTTCTAGATATACAAAGATGTATTTGAGATGGATAGGTATTCTTCAAACCTTTCAAAGACCTACAGAATATGTGGCATTTAAATGGTTTAGGGTTTTTCATGACAGTGAGACACAACTGCTCCTGGAACATCAATTACATGGGAAAGGAGGATGGTCATCAAAGAATCCTGTTATGGAGTTTGTCTTCAACCTGGCAAGATTAGCCATTTGGGCAAGAAAATGCTCTTGCCTGGACTGTTTGATAAATTGGACTTGCAGGACCCACAGGAAAGTGACTGCTGTATTTGCAAAATATGACAGTCCTGACCATTCCTGCTTTCATGGAGAAATCTGCCAGACACACTGTGGCCTATAGGCTGAAGATGGATGCCCCAATGTTACAGAGGAACTTTGGGTGACTGTCCAGGTATTGAGATGTCTCTGTCAGTTCTAGTATTAATGGACTAAATATTGTAACTATAGTTCTTACTTGATAACTGTGTTGTTATATATTTTACTATGTTAATGTTAAAACCCTTCTTTTCATTCATACAGAAAAGAGGAGATGATGGGGGAAGTCCTTCTGTGTATATGTTTGTCTTATTGGTTAATAAATGAAGCACTGTTGGACAATAGGGAAGCAAGATAGGTGGAGCTAGGAGTGGTGTAGGATTCTGGGAAATGTAGTAAAAGAGAGGGTCGCCATGTGATCCCAGGAAGACAGGATGCTAAAGCCAGTGTCCTCAGTAAGGACACTACGTAGATTAGTAGTTATGGTTGATAATTAAGACTGAGCTAGCAAATAAGAAATCCTAGTCATTGGCCAGCAGCACTGTAACTAATATAAGACTTTGTGTGTCATTTTGGGGCCATAATGTGGCTGTGGAACTCAGGCAGCTGGTGGAAAGAGTTATCATTACAGAGCCATGTACCACATACTTAAACATGTACCTTGGAATTATATGTATTCCTCCAAACAGATGTTCAAGTACATTCTCAATAGTGCTGAATGTAATGGCATTAAATAAGAAGCTAACCAAATTGCCATTAAGGGATTCTATACACACACATTGAAACAGTATATAAAATTAACAAGGAAAATCTATAACTAAGTTCACTTAGCAATTTCAATGATGTTTGCAGATATAATTGATGGTGCATGTCCTTTTGTATATGTTTCTCTTATTGGTTGATGAATAAAACACTGTTGGGCCAATGGCCAATAAGGCAGGACTTGGAGAAGAAGAGAAGTCTGGGAAAGGTAGGCAAGAGAGCCCGCCAGCACAGTCATGATGTAGCAGGAAAGGGAATTGCAGGTCCAGCATTCTCTGGTAAGCCAAGACCATGTGGAAATACATAGATTAGTATTTATGGTTTAATAATTAAGACAGAACTAGCCAATAGAAGCCCTAGTCATTGGCTAACAGTTTCATAATTAATATAGTGTCTGTGTGATCATTTAGGGCTCCAGGGCCATGGGACCTGCCAGGCTAGAAAGTTTCATGTTACACATAATAACATTCAAAAGAATATAAAATAATTACAATAGCAAATGCTTATGCTTTCATCTAAATAAATATCAAAACAGTTCAAACTAATCTCTGTTAGAAATCACCGTACTTTGGGAGAGGGTATTTTGGGATGGTGTTCATGTTCTGCTTATTGCTTTGTGTGCTAATCACATAGGTGTACACATGTTAAAAATTCTACCATATAATCATTGTATGAGTATTTTCATTCATTTTGTTATATTTCATAAAAACAAAACAAAAAATCAAACAACTTTTAAATTTTTTTGCAGAACTTGGGTATATAAATAGGCATATAACTCAGTAGAGTATCTACATAGCATGCATGAAGCCCTGTGTTTGATTTCTATTACCTTATTAACCAGGCATTCTGTTGGCAGATAAGGACTAAGGCTATAGAAATAGTGGTACAAGAAATTCAAGGTCATCCTGATTAACAGAGAAAGTTAGAATCCAGCCTGGTTTACCTGAGACCATGTCACAAAATAAATAAACAAATCCATTCACCAAAACCAGTTTATATTTTGGTGTCCTAGTTATCTCTAATTGTCAATTGGACACAACATAGAGAAAGGAGTCTCAAATGAAAGATTCCCCAGATTATATTGACCCGTGGGTATATCTGTGGAGGATTGTCTTGATAATTAATTAATGTAGAAAGTCTTGGATTGTCATGGATAGTACCATAGGTAGGTAGGTGACCTAGGATATATTGGGAAGATAGCTAAGCATAAACTTGAAGATGAACTAGCAAGAAGCATTCTTCCATGGCTTCTTCTCCAATTTCCTGTTTGAGTTCCTCCCTTGACTTCCATCAATGATGTACTGTGACCTGGAAGTATAAGTCAAAAAGAACATTTTCATCTCTGAAGTTACTTTTTGTCATGGTGTTTACCATGTATCAGAAAGCAAACTATAACATACAATAATGCTAAGTGCCCTCTATTGAAATCTCAATCCCAATGTTGTTGAAATGAATTGAACTATAAAATGAAACAAAATAAATCAATTTTGTCTAAGTTTTGCCCCTCTGCCACAGCTGGCCTGGCAGTCAACTTTGAGATCAGAGTTTTAAGAATCAAACAGAAGAGAGTCTGCTGAAATCATTGTGCTAGTCCCACCCCCACTCAAGGGACAGGTGAGCACGGGTCCCTATCTCAGGCCCAACTTCCACTTTCCCTCTTTGGGATCTCCTGGCCTGGGGACTGTAGTCAGATCGACTAGCCCCCAGTGATCCAAGTAATACAGAGTCTGCTGACATCACTGTGCTAGTCCCACCCCCCACTCAGGGAAGAGGAGAGAGAGAGTCTCAGACCCACATGTACCCATCATGAGACCCATCAGAGTATTGGACCTGCTTGCACCCACCAGAAGAGAACCTTGGACCCATACCCACTAGGAGAGGAAGAGACCCCACCTGTACCACCTGGATAAAGGTATTGGAAGACAACAATATAAAAACACATTCAGCAATTGAAAAACCAATATGATGCCATGAGAGTGTAGAGGCCAACAAGGCCTGAGCATCCCAACGCAGATGAAGCAGAAGAGAATGACTTTAAATACAACTTCATGAAAATTATAGAAGTCCTTAAAGAGGATATGAGAAAATCCCTTAAAGGAATGGAAGAAAAAACAAACCAAAAAATGCAAGAAATCAACAAATCTCTTAGAGAAGGCAAGGAAAGCAAAGAAAAAAATCAAACAGATGAAAGAAATAATTGAAACAGTAAAAGACCTGGAAACTGAAATAGAGACAATAAAGAAAACACAAACTGAGGGAATGCTGGAAATAGAAAAGCTGGGTAAATGATCAAGAACTACAGATGAAAGCATAACCAACAGAATACAAGAAATGGAAGACAGAATCTCAGGCATTGAAGATACACTAGGAGAAATCAATTCATCGACCAAAGAAAATCTTAAGTCCAAAAAATCCATAACACAAAATATCCAGGAAATATGGGGCAATGTGAAAAGGCCAAACCTAAGAATAATATGAATAGAAGAAGGTGAAAAAATAACAACTCAAAAGTGCAGAAAAAATATTCAACAAAATCATAGAAGAAAACTTTTCCAACCTAAAGTAAGACATGCCAATGAGAGTACAAGGAGCTACAGAACATCAAATAGAATGGACCACAAAAAAGTCCCCTCATTACATAATAATTAAAACACCAAATAATACAGAATAAAGAAATATATTAAGAGCAGCAAAGGAAAGAGGCCAAGTAACATATAACGGCAAACCTATAAAAATTACACCTGACTTCTCCATGAAAGCCAGAAGGTCCTGGCTAGATATTCAACAGACACTAAGAGACAATGGAAGCCAGCCCAGCCTACTATACCCAGCAAAGCTTTCAGTCAAAATCTTTCTGCCAAAAGCCGCCTGAGCCCCACCACCACGTGTGCACTTTACGCCAGCTGCCCGCCAGAGTTAGGCCCAAATGAATACACAGAAACTTGTATTAGGTTCAAAGCTGTTTGGCCAATGACTAGAATTCCTCATCTGTTAGCTCAGTCTTAATTATCATAAATCTATATATTTTATAAGACTTATCTTATCTGACACCTTATTGGAGTCCTTCCTTGCCAGTGGATCACATTGTGCCGCTGGAGGAGGAGCAGAGGGGAAAAAAGCCCTTCCTGTTTCTACCTCTCTTAAATATGAGTCTCCTTGCTGTCACTTCCTGCCTGGATCAGCACTTCTCTACTACATTTCCCAGAATCCTCTTTGACTCCTAGTCCTGTCTACTTGCTGTCTCATTGGCCAAACAGTATTTTATTTAACAATCAATAAGATAAACATACACAATACATTCCCCATCAGCTCCTCTTTTCTGTCTAAATAAAAAGAAAGATAACTTATCTTTTATAATAACTGAGGAAAACTATAACCATAACTATCTGTCTTCAACTCTATCAAAGACCATAGAAGGATAATATATAAACTCTAGAATTGACAGAGACATCTCAATACCTGGACAGTCACCCAAAGTTCCTCTGTAACATTGGGGCATCCATCTTCAGCCTATAGGCCATAGTGTGTCTGGCACACTTCTCCATTTTAACAGGAACCCTTTAGTACTGTCTTGTTTTGTAAGTTCAGCAGTCACTTTCTTGTGGGTCCTGTATGTCCAGTTTATACAGCAACAAACAGTCCAGGCAAGAGCAGTTTTTTACCTAAATGGCTAATCTTGCCATGTTGAAAGCAAACTCCATAATGAGTTTCTTCGATGCCCATCCTCCTGGCTGACATAATTGGTGTGCCAGGAGCAGTTGTGTCTCATTGCCAAGAAAAACCCTAAGCCATTTAAATGCCATATTTCTGTAGGTCTTTTAAAGGTTTGAAGAATACCTATCCATCTCAAATACATCTCTGTATCTAGAAAACCTAACTAACCTAATTATAAGTTCTGACTATTATAGGTAAAAGATCTGTATTAACATAATACCTGAACAAGAGGAGACATATACATATCACAAAATTGACCTTAAAGTTGAATCAATAAATGAAAATCTATACCAATGTAAAGTATTCATTCCTATATCCTATTTCCCTTTTTTTCTTTAAAAAGAGATTGACTATGCTCATTATCATTTATAACTAACCCCCATTTAAATGAAAACAAACATTTATAAACAATATTTGGGAATATGGGCATCGTTCTTTCTAAACTGCTTCCTGTTGATTGGGGGCGATGTTCATATACCATTAGGATCATGATAAAACATAGAAACCTGACCAAGTCTTTGTTTTTGTAGTCTGTAAGGCTGTATCATCTCAGCTTTAGGGGGTCTTGCTTGATCAAACCATATTAGTCTGAAAGGAATCCATAGCTTTTTATTTTCTGTGGAAACACAAGTAAATCCTTTATTTCTAAGTAACCTGTTCTTAAACTTAGATTTTAAGTCAAAGCATTTTTAAAATGTATAAGTTGGATTAATTTAGCAGCATTTATAATCAAATGTATTTTAGTAGCAGTAAGTCTTTCCTCAGCAATCAAAGAATTTAAAGACAACAATATGGCATATAGTATCCAGATTCTCTGTGTATTTTCCATCTTTATGTGGCTTTTTTATTACTTTATTTTTACTTTCTTTTGTTTTTTTTTTTCCCCAAGACAGGGTTTCTCTGTGGAAATCTGCCTACCTCTACTTCCTTCAGCAAATCCTACCAGCGTGTGCTACCACAACTGGCTACTCTATTTCCTCCTGTTATTTTTTCTCTCATAAGCCCACATATATTTTTAAATGTAGTGTAAACCTTTAGAGGTTTTTCTTTATCTGGATCTGTCGTTATCATCTCGGCAGTGCTAAGTCTAACGCCCAAGAGCACCGAGACGTCGCGAGCATATGGAAGCTGCTCCAATGCCTCTCAGCGGCCCGACAGGTGGCAGGGTTCCCTCTTTCTCTGGGAACCTTGAAGCATGGAGTCATCCCTCTCACTGACACCATTATGGAGGAAACAAAATATTCCATGACAAAACCATATTTGAACAATACATAGCCACTAATCCAGCCTTATAGAAAGTACTGGAAGGAAAACTCCAATCTAAGGAAGTTAACTACACTCAGAAAAACATAGGAAATAGATAATCCCACTTTACCAAAAGCCAAAAGAAAAAGTAGGGTAAATCCACACACGATACCAACAACAACAACAAATCAAAAACAAATGAGAATTAACACTCAATGGTCCTTAATTTCCCTCAATATTAATAGTCTTAAATTGCCTATAAAATGGCACAGGCTAACAGAATGGATATAAAGACATAATTCATGCTTGTGCTATATATAGGAAACACACATCAACTCAAAGATAGAAATTAGCTCAGAGTAAAGAGTTTTTGAAAGGTTTCCAATCAAATGGACCCAAGAAACAAGCTGGTGTAGCAATTCTAATATCTAACAAATTAGACTTCAAAGTAAAATCAATCAAAAGAGATGAAGAAGGTCATTTCATATTCATCACAGGAAAAATCCATCAGGAAGAAGTCTCAATTCTGAACATCTATGTCCCAAATACAAAGGCACCCACTTTAATAAAAGAAACATTACTAAAACTCAAATCACACATAAGACTTCACAGTTATTGTGGGAGACTTCAACACCCCACTCTTACAAGTAGACAGTACCACCAGACAGAAACTTAACAAAGGGACAAAGGAACTAACAGAAGTTATGACCCAATTGGGATTAATAGACATCTATAGAACATTCCATCAAAACACAAAAGAATATACCTTCTTTACAGAACCATATGAAACATTCTCTAAAATCTATCACATACTCAGCAACATAGCAAACCTCAACAGGTACAAAAAAAATTAGAATAACCACCGATGTCTTATCAGACCACCATGTTTTAAAGTTAGAATTCAACAACAACACAACTTGCAGAAAACCTACAAACTCATGGAAATAGAACAACACACAGTTGCACCATTCCTGGGTCAAGGAAGAAATAAAGAAATTAAAGACTTCCTAGACTTCAATGAAAATGAAGACACAACATACCCAAACATATGGGACACTCTGAAAGCAGTACTGAGAGGAAAGTTCATATCTGGAAGTGCTTACATGAAGAAACTAGAGAATATTCATACCAGAGAAATGACAGAACAACTGAAAGCTCTAGAACAAACAGAAGGAAACTTACCTTGGAGGAGTAGATGCCAGGATATAATCAAACCAAGGGCAGAAATCAATAAAGTTGAAACATACCAAAAATTCAATGTAGCAAAAAGTAGGTTCTTCAAGAAAATCAACAAGACAGACAAACGTTTATCCAAACTAATCAAAAGGCAAAGAAAGAATATGCAATTTGATAAAATCAGAAATGAAGAGGGGGACATAACAACAGACACTGAGGAAATCCAGAGAATCTTCAGGTCATATTTTGAAAACCTGTACTCTACAAAATTCTAAAATTTAAAGGAAATAGACAATTTTCAGGATAGATATCACTTACAAAAATTGAATCAAGAACAGATAAGCAATTTAAAGAGACCTATAATCCCTAATGAAATAGAAGCAGTAATCAAAAGTCTCCCAACCAAAAAAAGCCCAGGGCCAGATGGCTACAGTGCAGAAGTGCAGAATTCTATCAGTAATTCAAAGAACAGCTAATACCAATACTCCTCAAATTGTTCCATAAATAGAAGCAGAAGTTTTATTACCAAACTCTTTTTACCAGGCTAAAATTACCTTGGTACCCAAGCCAAAGAAAAACACAACTAAGAAAGAGAACTATAGACCAATATCCCTCATGAATATTGATGCAAAAATTCTCAATAAAATACTGGCAAATGGAATCCAAGAACACATCAGAAAAATCATCCAAGATGATCAAGTAGGCTTCATCCCAGGAATGCAGGGTTGGTCCACTATACAAAAATCTGTCAATGTAATCCACCATATAAACAAACTGAAAATGTAAAATCACATGATCATCTCACTCGATGCTGAAAAAGCCATTGACAAAATCCAAAACCCCTTCATGATAAAGGTCCTGGAGAGATCAGTGATAACAGGAAAGTACCTGAACATAATAAAAACAATATACATTAAACCAACAACTCACAACCAACATCAAACTAAATGGAGAGAAACTCAATGTGATTCTTCTAAAACCAGTAAAAAGACAAGGCTGTCCACTCTCTCCATATCTCCAAAATATTGTGCTTGGAATTCTAGCTAGAGCAATAAGACAAAAAAAAAGTAGATCTAGAGGATACAAATTGGAAAGGAAGAAGTCAAACTTTCACTATTTGCAGATGATAGGATACTTTATATAAGTAACCCAAAAAACTCCACCAGGGAACTCCAACAGCTGATAAATACTTCAGCAAAGTGGCAGGATACAAGATTAACTCAAAAAAATCAGTAGCCCTACTAAATACAGACAATAAATGGGCTGAGAAAAAAATCAGAGAAACATCAGCTTTTACAATAGCCACAAACAACATAAAATATCTTGGCGTAACACTAAGCAAACAAGTGAAAGACATGTATAGCAAGAACTTCAGTCTTTAAAGAAAGAAATTAAAGAGGATACCAGAAAATGGACAGATCTCTCATGCACTTGGATAGGTAGAATCAACAGAGTAAAAATGGCAATCTTGCCAAAAGCAATCTACAGATTCAATGCAATCCCCATCAAAATCCCAAAGCAATTCTTCACAGACCTTGAAAAAACAATACTCAACTTTATATGCAAAAACAAAAGACCCATGATAGCCAAAACAACCCTGTACAATAAAGGAACATCTGGAGGCATCACCATCCCTGACTTCAAGTTCTATTATAGAGCTATAGTCCTGAAAACAACTTGGTATTGGCACAAAAATAGACAGGTAGACCAATGTAATCAAACTGAATACCCTGATATTAATGCACATACCTACAAACATCTGATTTTTGACAATGAAGCTAAAGTTATACAATGGAAAAAAGAAAGCATCTTCAACAAATTGTGTTGGCATAACTGGATGCTGGCATATAGAAGACTGTAGATATATCCATGTCTATCACCATGCACAAAACTTAAGTTCAAATGAATCAAAGACCTCAACATAAATCAAACCACTCTGAAGCTATTGGAAGAGAAAGTGGGAAGTATCCTCGAATGAACTGGTACAGAAGACTGCTTCCTGAAATAACACCAGTAGCACAGACACTGAGATCAACAATTAATAAATGGGACCTCCTGAAACAGAGAAGCTTCTGTAAGACAAAGGACATAGTCAACAAAACAAAACAGCAGCCTACAGAATAGGAAACATATCCACCAAACCCACATCCAACAGAGGGCTGATCTCAAAAATTTACAAAGAACTCAAAAAGCTAGTTTCCAAAACACCAAATAATCCAATTAAAAAGTGGAGTATACTAAATAGAGAATTCTCAATAGAGGAGTCTAAAACGGCTGATAGACACTTAAAGTGTTCAACATCCTTAGCCATGAGGGAAATGCAAATCAAAACGACTCTGAGATACCATCTTACTCCTGTCCGAATCACTAAAATCAAAAACCCCAATGATAGCTTATGCTGGAGAGGATGTGGAGAAAGGAAACACTCCTCCACTGCTGGTGGGAGTGCCAACTCATATAGCCACTTTGGAAATCAGTATCGAAATTCCTCAGGAATCAGTCTACCACAAGATCTAGCAATTCCACTCTTAGGCATATACCCAAAAGAGGAACATTCATAAAACAAGGGCATCTCTTCAACCATGTTCATAGCAGCACTATTTGTAATAGCCAGACCTGGAAGCAAACTAGATGCCCCTCAACTGAAGAATGGATAGAGAAAATGTGGTATATTTACACAGTGGAGTACTACTCAGCAGAAAAATAATAATAATAATGGCATCTTGAAATTCACAGGCAAATGGATGGAACTAGAAGAAACCATCCTGAGTCACAGAAAGACATGCATGGTATGTACTCACTCATATGGATTTGGACATAGATTAAAAGATTACATGCCTACAATCTTTGCTGCCAGAGAAGCTAGGAAACATGGAGGACCCTAAGAGAGACATACATTGTCCCCAAGAGAAGGGGAAAGAGATAAGCTCTCCTGAGCTAATTGGGAGCATGGGGGAGGGGAGAAAGATTTATCAGAAAGAGAAAAGAGGAGGGGGTTAGAGGTCATGAGGGAGCTGGAAGATTGATTTGGGGAAAGAATAGAGAGCAAGAAAAGAGATATCATAGTAAAGGGAGCCATTATAGTATTAAAGAGAAATCTGGAACTAGGGAAATGTCCAGAGATCTATAAGGATGAAACCAACCAAGAATCTAAGCAACAGTAGAGAGGGTACCTTAAATGCCATTCCCCCATAATGAGATTGATGACTACCTTAAATGCCATCCTAGAGCCTGCATCCAGTAGCTGATAAAAACAGAAGCAGACACTCACATCTAAACACTGAGCTAACTCCTGGAATCCAGTTACAGAGAAGGAGGAATGATGAACAAAGGGATCAGGACCAGGTTGGAGAAACGCACAGAAACAGTTGACCTGAACAAGGGGGAGCTCATGGGCCCCTGACTGATAGCTGGAAACCCAACATAGGACTGACCCAGACCCTCTGAATGTGGATGTCAATTAGGAGGCCTGAGCAATCTATGGGGCCTCTAGTAGTGGGCCAGTATTTATCCCTAGTATAAGAGTGCACTTTGGGAGCTCATTCCACATAGAGGGATACTCACTCAGCCTAGACACATGGGGGAGGGCCTAGGGCCTGCTCTAAATAATATGGCAGACTTAGAAGATTCCCCCATGGAAGGCCTCCCCTCCTTGAGCAGAAAGGGGATGGGATGGGGGTTAGCAGGGGACAGAGAAGGTAGGGAGGGAGAGGGAACTGGTATTGACATGTAAAACAGGTTTGTTTCTAATTTAATTTTTTTTTTTTTTTGGTTTTGGTTTTTCAAGAAAGGGTTTCCTCTGTGGTTTTGGAGACTGTCTAGGAACTAGCTCTTGTAGAACAGGCTGCTCTCAAACTCACAAAAGATCTGCCTTCCTCTGCCTTCCGAGTGCTGGGATTAAAGAGGTGAGCCACCACTGCCCAGCTAAAAATAATCAAACATAGTAAACCAAGCCTAGGTTAAAGATAAAATTCACAACTGCTTTACATTTTCTAGGAACTTTTGATGAGTGCTCATGTCTAGAAATAATTGGAATCTTTTTTATAATTATTTTATTTTAAAACAATCTTCTCATTTTACATACCAATCCCAGTTCCCACTCCCTCCCCTCTGGCTTCTTCACTCACCTTCCCCACACCCCACCCGAATCCACTCCTCAGAGAGAGTAAGGCTTCCCACAGACAGTATGGCACATCACTTAGAGGCAGGACCAATGTGCCCTCCCCCCATATCTAGTCTGAGCAAGGTATCCCTCCAAAGAGAATGGGGTCCAAAAAGCCAGTCCAAACACTAGGGATAAATCCTGGTTCCACTTCCAGTGGTCCTACAGACTGCTCAAGCCACACAACTGTCACCCACATACAGAGGGTGTATTTGGTCCTATGCAGGTTCCCCTGCTGTCAGTCCAGAGTCAGTGAGCTCCCACTAGCTCAGGTCAGCTCTGGATATCTCCAAAATGGTATTGCTCCCTTTGCTCATATTATCTGCCCCCCCTCTTCCACTGAACTCTGGGGGCTTGGCCCAGTACTTAGATGTGTATCTCTGCATCTGTTTCAATCAGTTGCTGGATGTAGGTTCTTTGGTGATAATTCACAGACATTAATCTGATTACAGGGGAATGCCAGTTCAGGCACCCTGTCCACTATTGCTTTGGGTCTTAGCTGGAGTCATCCTTTTGGATTCCTGAGAATTTCCTTAGTGCCAGGATTATTGCTGGCCCCATAATGACTCCCTCAAAACAAGATGTCTCTTTCTTTGCTCTCCCTCTCTGTCCTTCCCCCATTTTTACACTGAAAGTGTATAGACATACTACTCAGCAGGGAAAAAAAAATGGAATCTTGAAATTTGCAGGCAAATGGATGAAACTAGAAGAAACCATCCTGAAGAGGTAACCCAGTCACAAAAAGACAAACATGGTATGTACTCACTCATATATGGATTTTAGACATAGAACAAAGGATTACCAGCCTACAATCCACACTGTCAGAGAACCTAGGAAACAAGGAGGACCCTAAGAGAGACATGCATGGTCCCTCAGAGAAGAAGAAAGTGCCAAGAGCTCCTGAGCAAATTGGAAGCATGGGAGGTAGGAGAAAGACAAGGTGAGAAGAGGAGGAAGGAAGAGAACTTGAGGGATCAGGAAGACTGAGACAGTGGAAGAATAGAGGACAGCAATAAAAGAGATATCTTAATAGAGGGAGCCATTAAAGATTTAAAGAGAAATCTGGGGCTAGAGAAATGTCCAGTGATCCACAAAACCTCAACTAAGAATCTAAGCAATAGTGAAGAGGCTACCTTAATTGCCCTTCTCCTATAATGAGATTGATGACTACCTTAAATGCCATCCTAGAGCTTTCATCCAGTATCTGATAGAAACAGAAACAGACATTCACAGCTAAGCACTGAGCCAAACTCCTGGAATCCAGTTGTAGATGGGGAGGAAGGATGAGCAAAGGGGTCAAGACCATCCTGGAGAAACCCACAGAAACAACTGACCTGACCAAGTGGAAGCGTAAGGACACCAGCTGTAAAACTGGGGAATCAGCATTGGACCAAACCAAGCCTTCTGAATGTGGGTGTCAATTAGGAGGCCTGGGCAATCTATGGGACCTCTGACAGTGGAACCAGTATTTATCCCTAGTGCACAAATGGACTTTAGGAGCCAAATCATCATGTAGGGCTACTCTCTCAGACTAGATATATGGGGGAGTTCCTAGGCCCTCCCCAAAATGACATGACTTTGATGCTTTCCCCCACGGAAGGACTCATCTTCCCTGGGGACTGAATGGGGAGTGAGATGGGGGGGTTAGTGGGGGTATTGTAGGATGGGAGGGATAGGGAACGGGATTGATGTGTAAAATAAGATTGTTTCTAGACTAAATTTTTTTTAAAAAAAATAAAAAAATAAAACAAATTGGGCATAGCAGTATCTTTGTAATCTCAAGGAAGAGAAGGTAGAGACAGGGTGATTCTTGGAGGTTCTTAAGCCAGAAAGCCTTGGTCACTGGATAAATTACAAGTCACTGAGAAACCCTGTCTAAAGAGAAAACAAGACAGACAGAGCTTAAGTAAAGGCAGTCAATGTTTTCCTCTGACCTCCACATGTACACACATCTATACATACATTGCATACATATTTGCATGCCCTCTTGTACACACACGTACTTACATATATACAAAAAGCAATATCCAATGACATAGCTATTCTACAATTAACTTGTCAAAATGTATCTTAAAGATAAGCCATAGATTACAGACCTATGCTTATTTACAACACATACACACACACTTACCATTCCTTTAAAATAGAATTCTAATGACCACAGAGTTTTAAGCTCTTTGTATGCTTATCTCTTTGGCCCCCACATCTCTTATCCATAACACATGAACAATGTTTATGATAAATGTAACAAAGTCATCTAAATCACTGATCAGTAAATAATGTACTTAAGGATTAATTTTTCTGTTTATTAAAAATATTTTCAAGTCTATATCACATGTGCTTGTTCAATTTTATTTCTGGAACTCATCCAGCTGATTCATTATAATTTGGCAAGTCTCTAAGATTGTGAAGAAATCTGTTTTCTGAGTCAGCTTTGTCTACCAAAGGACCAGTTGTCTGCTTGAACTACCATGGCAACCTGCTTAGACTGGGTGGATTAAGCAGAAGAAATTTATTTTCACCCTGTCTCAAGGTTGGGAAGTCTTGGATCAAAGTTCCAACAGTTTTGCTTCTGATGAGGGTTTCATTTCTGACTTAATTGTGAACCTAATTGTGAACTCACTTACACAACCTCCCTTGTGGTGTAAGTCAACTTTGCATAGGAGGGCAACATTCTGGTACTGTTTCTGTAACAGGTACTATTTCTATTATGCCATCTCTCCCCTATGTCTACATAAACCTATTCACCTCTCAAGTCCTCAACCTACAAATATCATCACACTAAGAGTTAGGACTTTAAAGTATGAATTTTGGAAAGTCATAAATCCAGTCTATAACTTCAACTAATGAAAACCCTAAATGTAGAATATCTCAACTATTTTCTCCTCTCTCTTCCCTGATATTATTAAGGGTAACATACATAAACACAACAATATGTAATTAAGTTTGTATTAATTCATCATGAGTTTGTGTTATCTTTAAATAAACAAAGAAAGGGTGCTGCCTACTGAAAGGACTTTTGTGGACAACTCTTTAAAAACACCCTCATGAGGATGAGCAAGATTTTTAATCACTGCTATAAAATCTTCATGGTTTAGCTTTTAAATGGTTTCATGAAGACTAACAAATTGTCTGCTGTTTACTGTCTACCACTTTACCCATATTAGAACTACACAAAGTTTAAAAGTCAGCAAGAACAACAGGACAAAAATGTTTCATTAACTCTTGATACTCAGCAACATATCATTTGTCTATCAAATACTATATTTGCTTTTGGGAAAATCTATAAGGTGTGTTTTAAGCTGTTCAGAGTAATTTATAAATTCTCTATCTTAATTATGCTCCAATTACATCTCTTATCTTTCATATTCTTGATAAATACACATTGACTTTTTATTATTATTCTCATTTAAGTGTAATTTATTGTATCCAGAGATATGAAGTTCTGAGACATTTATAGGAATTAATACTCAGTCAAAGGCCATGGAGATGGCTAAATTAGTAAAGTATCTTTCATATAAGCATGAGAACTTGAGTTCAGAAGTTTGGATCCCCACTACCACACAAAAGACCACCAGCACCACTGCACATCTACTATCCTAGGACTGGGGGTAGGATCAAAATAGGCAAATATCTCCAGCACATTGGCCAGTCAGCATAGCCAAATCAATGAGTTTGGGTTAAGTTGGAGACACACTGCATACCAATGGCATAAACACACACACACACACACACACACACACACACACACACACACACACACACACACAGTTGATCAGGTGCCCTTGTGATATCATGGAGTGCCCTTCGGATACATGTCCAAGAGTGGTAATGCTGGGTCTTGAGGTAGATCAATTTCTGACTTTCTGAGGAACTTCTGTATTGATTTCCATGTGTCTATACAAGTTTTCATTCTCACCAGGAATGGAGCATTGCTCTTTACAAACTGACAGTGAGTCCCTATTGCTGAAGACAATGTTTACGGAACTCACTGAGTATGGAGAAATTGAGCAGTTGTTTATGTGGAACCTTCATCCTTGTGTTCTAGTCGCTTTGGTGTTGTAAGGAAATCCATATCCTACCAAAAGAGAAGTGTGAACATCAACCTAGCCACCAAACTTTTTACCTACAGTCTGCCCTGCTTGCAAAATATGATAGAACAAGGGTGGCACAGAACTTGTGGGAGTAGCCAACAAATATCTGATTTAACTTAAAGCCCACTCAATGAGAAGAATCCCAAATCCGACACTGCTTGGCTAAGAACCAGAGACTAGATAGCCCAGAGACCTAGAGTAAAAGCAAACTTGACTGGTCTGAAAAAAATGATAAAATTATTTTTAATAATATTCTACTATAGCCATAGATTAATGGATTATCCATTCATCAGAGAGGCTTCCTTTTGCAGAAAATCAAAACAGATGCAAAAACCCACAGCCAGACATTGTTATGCAGAGTAAGATTCTACATTATTGATGATCTTCATCAAATCTCTCCCATCAGAGCTCAGGAAATCTTGTGGAAGAGGAGAGGCAAAGATTGTAATAATTGAAGGGAATTGAGGACACCAGGACAACAAAGCACTCTGAATCATCCATGCAAGGTGCATATGAGTTCACAAATAGTGAAGCCACAAGCACAGGGCTTACATGAGTCTACACCAGGTCCTCTGCAGATATATTATTATAGCTATTAACTTAGTACTTTTTACTCCTAACTATGAAAACAAGTGGGTCCCTGACTCTTGGGACTTTTTTCCTCCTGTTGGGTTGCTGTGTCCAAGTTTGATATGAAAGCCTTTGCTTCATGTTATTATATTTTATTTTGTCCATGTTTGGTTTTTAATCTCTTAGAAGTATATTATTTTCTAATGAGAGACAGAAGTGGAGTAGATCCAAAGGGGAGGGGAGGGGAGGAGGAACTGGGAGGAGAAGAGGGAGAGGAAACTATAATCAGGACATATTGTGTAAAAAAGAATGTATTTTCGAGAGTCATCTGACACCAGCTATCTGCGCGCTGGATCCGAATTCGGTGGCGGGATCCGACACACCAAGGCCCTGGTGGCAGTTCTGTCTCCATCCACCAGCCCAACTGGACCCAACACACCCGAACACTGCTGAGGCCCCAGTAACAGTGCCACCTCCATCCACATGAAGAGGACAGACATCAGAGTATTGGATCTGTTTGCATCTACCAGAAGAGAACCTTGGCCCCACACCCACCAGGAAAGAAACTCCTGCTACACCCACCAGATGAAAGGATGAGAAGAGGACAAAATAAAAGCACATTCAACAACAGAAAACCCAATATGACACCACCAGAGACTAGGAACCATACACCAGCAAGACCTGAACATCACAATGCAGATGAACCAGAAGACAATGACCTTAAAAAATCTTCAGGAAAATGATAGAGGACCTCAAAGAGGACATGAGAAACTCCCTTAAAGAAATGGAAGAAAAAACAAACCAAAAAATACAAGATATCCACAAATCTCTCATGGAAACAGTTCAAGACCTAAAAACTGAAATAGAGACAATAAAGAAAGCACGATCTGAGGGAATGCTGGAAATAGAAAAGCTGGGTAATCGATCAGGAACTACAGATGTGAGCATAACCAACAGAATACAAGAGATGGAAGAGAGAATCTCAGGAGTTGAAGACACACTTGCGGAAATAGATTCATCAACCAAAGAAAATCTTAAGTTCAACAAATACCTAACACAAAATATCCAGGGAATATGGGATACCATTAAAAGGCCAAACCTAAGAATAATAGGTATAGAGAAGGTGAAGAAATCCAACTCAAAGACCCAGTAAACATATTCAAAAAAATCATAGAACAGCTCTGTCCTGCAGCAGGTGTGCTAGCCTCAGCAAGTGCCCAAGCCCCAGGTGAGTCTGGGCGCTGCTCTGTTCCCCAACCTTCCCCATCAACCTCTGCTCACTTCTACCTGAAACACCCCCCTGACAAGAGTGGACCAGCCCAGACCAGAAGGCCCACCCTGAGTCCGGACATACCTCACCCCTGTCTACACCCTGCCCTCTATCCTGCGGGAGGTGCCCTAGCCTCAGCCGGTGCCCGAGCCTCTAAAGTGGGAAATTACCAATACAGAGTCAGGTAGAAATACAAGGGTATTTAATAGGGAAAAGCCTTACTTACAGAGCGACCTAGCCAGCCAGCTCAGCAGCAGTCTGTACAGCAAGCCAAAAAAGTGAAACTGAAAGCAAAACCCAGCCATCTGAACCTCTCACTCTACATCACCGTGACCACTCCCTCGAAGGTGTGGTAGGACAGACCTTTAGCCAGCCCCTAAGCAGGCATGGCTACAGGTTCTCCTACAATTCCCCTTTTAGTCTAAAAGAGGATTAAAACTTAACAGCGTAAAGTATCCAAAATTAACAATCATACAGGTGAAATATAAGAAGATACAACAATCTGTTTATGTCACATCCTAACTATCTATTTTAACTAAACCCTAAAGTCATCTGAAAGAGGTGTCCAAGTCTGAAGACCTCCTTCCAATCCCAACCTTAAACAATAGGAAGCTATTCCTAACTAGGTATATACACTATCCTAAGTGACAACAATGGGGGAAAGAGGAGCATAGCATCCTCCAAGTTACTTCCTGCTGAAATGGGACGATGACATCCTTGTGGGGTCCTGTAGGAAGAAAATGTTAGTATAGTAAAAGTCTTGAATGAATTGTATCCAGTCCATGTTAGATGGGATTTACTTGATTGAAGATCTCGATTGAAATCCTCAACTTGATTGAAGTCAGTACCCAAAGCTCTGGCGGGAGTTGAAATGGAGCAAGTTGGATCCAGTCAGTCGAGGAGGTGTGGCCCATTTTCTTTCCGGGGTGTCCAGGGATTGCTGTCAGGCAGGTCTTCATTGGCTGTGTAGGACTCAAACATAAACAGTTATCAGAGAAATGTTTGCTTGTGATGTACACATACTGGGAAAGGCAACCATGGGAGAATAACGATTATGAGAGGGTATACACCTTGAAACAAAGATCCAAGAAAAGACAAAGACACAATTCTTCTTTTATTCTGTATTACATCAATTGGCCTCTTGATACAATACAGAAATTCTAAAGTTTAAACAACGTGCTTGGATTTTAGAGGAGGAAAACCAAATCCACCTCTAAATCCAGCATTGAATTGAATAGGGACTAGGAAATAAAGAGAAATAGAGTTCTCTGAGAGACAGCTATAAAGTTTACCGTATGGCACGTTCCTTTTGTTTGATGGTTATAGCTGCCTTTTCTTCTTAAGTATCTACCCACACAGCGTCCTTTGCCTTCTGGAGATGACTTTTCCTGTGAAAATAAAAGCAAAACACTTCCCTTTCCTTTGGGAGGTTTCTATTTAGTTTATTCAAGACATACCTTAGTAGAATACCTGTCATTTCTCCTAGTCAAGAGGTTTTTCCTTTTCAACTCAAATCTTGATCAACTTTGATGGTATCCAAAGTTTTTCTTCTCCTGTGGAAACCAAAGCAAAACCCCTACCCCAATGTAATACATGTCCTGGTTTCCATACAGAGGTTAGTACATCTTTGAAGTATACTGGCTGATTGAGTTCAGCAGTTTTTTCTGTAGTCTAGTGTCTTTCTGCAGCTGTTTGTCCTTTTTCATTGGCATTAAGAAAGTTTAGTGTTAATAAAGCATTACGCAATCTATGTTTGGGGGGTTTAGTCTTCTAAGCTTGTTTGTTGAGCATCTCCTTTAGTGTCCTGTTAGATCTCGCAACCACTGCTTGTCCTGTAGGATTGTGTGGTATACTGGTAACATGCTTTATGTTATAATATTTGAAAAACTGTTCCAATTTTGTGGAGACATATGCTGGAGCATTGTCAGTTTTTATTTGTGCAGGTATACCCATAACCTCTAGCAGGTGTGTAATAACAGAATCAGCTTTTTCAGAGTTAAGAGCAGTAGCCCATTGGAACCCTGAGAATGTGTCTATAATATGATGTTCATATTTCAAATTTCCAAATTCTGCAAAGTGAAAGACATCCATCTGCCAAACCGCATTTCTCCAAATGCCCTTAGGATTACAACCTGCTGACAATGGAGTTTGATTATAAAAGGAACAAGTAGTACAATTTGTCACTATCTCCTTGGCTTGTTGCCAAGTGATGGAGAAGTCCTTTTTCAAACCTTTGCTATTTACATGATGTTTCTTATGAAATTCTGAGGCTTCTAGCACACTTCCAATTAATAAACGATCAATCTCATCATTGCCTTGTGCTAGTGGGCCTGGCAGACCTGTATGGGATCTGATATGTGTAATGTATATAGGATTACTTCTGTTTCTGATTGTTTCCTGTAATTATAAAAACAGAGAGGTTAATTCTGTGTTAGCAGGAATGAATTCTCAGTCTCAATGTGTAGCATGACTCTCTGCATATTGAGAATTAGTAACTATATTAAGAGATTCTGTAAAATCCAAGAGAACCATGAGAATTACATATAATTCTGCCTTCTGTACAGATGTATATAGACTTTGAACTACTTTACTTACCTTACCTGCTTCATAACCAGCCCTACCTGATTTGTTGGCATCAGTGTAGAAGGTAAACTCCAGGAATGGGAGTTTGTCTTACAATACGTGGAAGGATTCAGACTGTCTTTTTATGAATTTTATTCTGTCAGTTTTGGGATAATTGTTGCTAATCGTTCCCAGAAAGTCAGTAAGAGCTATTTGCCAATATTCATTATCCTTCCATAAGGATGAAATTTCTTCGTTAGTTAAAGGTACTATAATTTCTGCTGGATCTTTTCCAGTCAGTTGACGAAGTCTTAATTTGCCCTTTAAAATCAAATCAGAAATCTTTTCTATATATGTCTTTAACTTTTTATTCTGTTAATGTGGCAGAAATATCCACTCCAATATAGTGTCTTCCCTCTGCATCAGAATCCCAGAAGGGTATTCTCTGGATGGCAAAATAACCAGAATACAGTCTAAATTAAGGTTTATCCGATCTACATGCACATCCACTATTCTGTTTTCTACCCATTGTAACTCTTTTTCTGCCTCAGAGGATAATATTCTAGGACTGTTTAGGTCCTTATCACCTTTAAGGGCCATTTTTAAATGCTTTAAGTCATGTCCTTCTACACCAATAATCATCTGTAATTGAGAAATTTTCCCTAATAATTTCTGAAGAGAATTAAGAGTTTGATAACGATCCCTTGTAATTTGTACCTTTTGAAGTCTGATTCTTTTTAAGTCTATTTTGTAACCTAAATAGTTAATAGCATCTCCTCTTTGTATCTTTTCTGGGGCAATCTGTAACCCCCAATGAGGCAGAACTTCCTTCAACATTTAAAACATACATTCCAAAGTTTCCTTATTAGAATCTGATAAAAGAATGTCATCCATGTAATGATAAACAAGAGATTGTGAAAATGTCTTATGAATTATTTCCAAGGGTTGCTGTACAAAGTGTTGACACAAAATAGGACTATTTAGCATTCCTTGTGGCAAAACCCTCCACTGATATCTCCTAACTGACTGTGAATTATTAACAGTTGGCACAGTTAATGCAATTTTTTTCTCTATCATGTTCCTGTACCAGTATTGTGAAAAAACAGTCTTTTAGATCAGTGACTATGATAGGCCATCCTTTAGGTATTAAGGAAGGCAATGGCATTCCAGGTTGCAGAGAGCCCATTGGTTGAATTACCTTATTTATGGCTCTCAGGTCTGTCAGCATTCTCCACTTACCTGACTTCTTATTGATAACAAATACAGGAGAATTCCAAGGACTGATAGATTCCTCTATATATCCAGTATCCAGCTGTTCCTGTACTAACTTTTCTAAAGCCTCTAGCTTCTCAGAGGTCATAGGCCATTGTCCTACCCAAAAAGGTTCATCTGTATACCACTTCAATTGCAGGGCCTTTAGCTCCTCTGAAGGTCCCTCATTTGTACCTAGTTTCTGTACAGCATCGATGGTTGGTAACCGTTTTACATAGCATCTTACCAGATCTTTTCTACTATCTAAAGATTGTACATAATTTGTATCTGACACTGGAGGAATATTAATCTGAGTATTCCATTGCTGTAAAAGATCATGACCCCAGAGATTTATAGCTATATCTGCCACGTATGGTTTGAATCTCCCTTTCTGTCTTTCCAGTCCAATGCAGACCACCGAGTTAACACTCTGTTGAACTCTAGAGTCCTAAAAATTGTACATTTGCCTCTCTAAGAGGCCATTTCTGAGGCCAAGACATTTGGGTAATAATAGTTACATCCGCCCCAGTGACTACTAAGCCAGTAATAACTTTATTATTAATTTTCACTTTTAATTGTGACCTTTTATCATTAATAGAAGTTTGTCAAAATATGCACTTCTAATTTTGTCCAAAGTCACATTTGATTCTTCATCAATATTCAAACTACCATCTAGAGCAGTATCATTTTTCACAATAGGCAAAGAACTATCTATTCGCCCTGTGAGAGATTGTCTCCAACTGCTACTTGGAATGACCCAACTTTTCTCCATGTGGGAGCCTTCTTGAGGTCCTCCTCGGGGTTACCCGACCTTAACGTGTTTCTTTGCATGTCCCTGGTCCATCTACATTCATTGGTCCAGTGCTTTCCCTTACCACATCTTCTTCACAATCCAGAAGGCAATGGCCTTCTGTATGAGGCATTGTTAGAATTGGTTTGTCTACAATTTCTCTTGATATGTCACATTCTACCACAACTGAAACATCTAGGTTCCTGGAGCCTTTGTAATTCTAACCCTAACCCTACCCCTGAAGCCAGGCCTGCTTAGGGGCTGGCTAAAGGTTCCCCTACAAGCCTCAGTGGGTGCCCTAGCCTCAGTGGGTGCCTGAGCCCCAGGTGACTCTGGGCGCTGCTCTGTTTCCCAACCTCCCTCATCAACCTCTGCTTGCTTCTGCCTGAAACACCCCCCCCCCGACAAGAGTGGGCCAGCCCAGACCAGAAGGCCCACCCTGAGTCCAGACATACCTCACCCCTGTCTACACCCTGCCCTCTGTCCTGTGGTGGGTGCCTTATCCTCAGCAGGTGCCCAAGCCTCAGAGTCAACCAGTCCAGACAGGAAGACCCACCATGAGTCTGGATACACCTCACCCCTATCTACACTCTGTCCTCTGTTATGAGGTGGGTGCCCTAGCCCCAGGTGAGTCTGGGTGCTGCTCTATTTCCCAACCTCCCCCATCAACCTCTGCTCTCTTATGCCTGAAACACCCCCATTGGACAAGAGTGGACCAGTTCCTCTTTCTCCAAATCCTCTCTAGCATAAACTGCCATTGGTATTTTTGATTTTAGCCATTCTGACAGGAGCAAGATGGTATCTCAGAGTTGTTTTGATCTGCATTTCCCTGATGGCTAAGGATGTTGAATACTTTCTTATGTGTCTTTCAGCCATTTTAGATTTCTCTATTGAGAATTGTCTATTTAGTTCTGTACCCCATTTTTTAATTGGATTGTTTGGTGTTTTGGAGAATAGTTCCTTGAGTTCTTTGTATATTTTGGAGATCAGCCCTCTGTGGGATTTGGGGTTGGTGAATATCTTTTCCCAGTCTCTAGGCTGCTGTTTTGTCTTGCTGACTATGTACTTTGCCTTACAGAAGCTTCTCAGTTTCAGGAGGTCCCATTTATTAATTGTTGATCTCAGTGTCTGTGCTACTGGTGTTATGTTCAGGAAGTACTCTCCTGTACCAATTAATTCAAGGATATTTCCCACTTTATCTTCTAGTAGGTTCAGTGTGGCTGGGTTTATCTAACAGAACTTTTGACCCAACTGGGTTTTACAGATGTCTATAAAACATTCAATCCAAACACAAAAGAATATACCTTCTTCTCAGCACCACATGGAACATTCTCTAAAATTGACCACATAGTTGGCAACAAAGCAAACCTCCACAGATAAAAAGAATTGAAATAAACCCCTGTATCTTATCAGATTAGAATTCAACAGCAAGACAAATTGCAGAAAACCTACAAACTCTTGGAAATTTAATAACACCCAACTGCAGCATTCCTGGGTTGAGGAAGAAATAAAAAATGAAATTAAAGACTTCCTAGAATTTAATGAGAATGTAGACACAACATACCCAAACTTATGGGACACTTTGAAAGCAGTGCTAAGAGGAAAGTTCATAACTCTAAGTGCTCATATGAAGAAACTGGAGAATAGTCACATGAGAGAATTGACAGAACAACCGAAAGCTTTAGAACAAAAAGAAGCAAACACACCAAGGAGGAGTAGATGCCAGGAAATAATCAAACTGAGGGCTGAAATCAATAAAGTAGAAACTAGGAAAATATTACAAAGAATCAATGAAACAAAGAGTTGGTTCTTTGAGAAGATCAACAAGATAGACAAACCTCTATCCAAACTAACCAAACATCAGAGAGAGGGCATGCTAATTAACAAAATCAGAAACGAAAAGGGGGATATAACAAAGGATGCAGAGGAAATCAGAGAATACTTTGAAAACCTGTTCTCCACAAAATTGGAAAATCTAAAGGAAATGGACAGTTTTCTGGATAGATATCACTTACCAAAATTAAACCAAGAATAGATAAGTAGTTTAAATCGACCTATAACCCTAATGAAATAGAAGCAGTCATCAAAAGCCTCACAACCAAAAAAAGCCCAGGGCCAAAAAGCTTTACTGCTGAATTCTACCAGAAATTCAAACAGGAGCTAATACTGGTACTGCACAAGGTGTTCCACACAATAGAAGCAGAAGGGATATTGCCAAACTCTTTTTATGAAGCTGCAATCACCTTGATACCCAAGCCAAACAAAAATACAACTAAAAAAGAGAACTACAGATCAATATCCCTCATGAATATCAATGTAAAAATACTCAACTAAATATTGGTGAATCGAATCCAAGAACACATCAGAGAAATCATCCACTATGATCAAGTAGGCTTCATCCCAGGGATGCAAGGATGGTTCAACATATGGAAATCCATCAATGTAATCCACCATATAAACAAACTAAGATAAAGATCTTGGAGAGAACAGGAATAACAGGAACATATCTAAACATGATAAAAGCAATATACACCAAACCAACAGCCAACATCAAACTAAACAGAGAGATACTCATTCCTCTAAAATCATGAACAAGACAAGGCTGTCCATTCTCTCCATATCTTTTCAATATTGTACTTGAAGTTTTAGCTAGAGCAATAAGAAAACAAAAGGAGATTAAAGGGATACAAATTGGAAAGGAAGAAGTTAAACTTTCACTATTTGCAGATGATATGATAGTCCACATAAGTGACCTGAAAAACTCTGCCAGGGAACTCCTACAGCTGATAAACACCTTCAGCAAAGTAGCAGGATACACAGTTAACTCAAAAAATCTGTAGCCCTACTATATATGGATGACACTTTGGTGGAGAAAGAAATCAGAGAAACATCACCCTTTACAATTGCCACAAACAACATAAAATACCTTGGGGTAACATGAACCAAATGAGTGAAAGACCTGTACTGTAAGAATTTTGAGTTTCTAAAGAAAGAAATTAAATAAGATACCAGAAAATGGAAAGATCTCCCATGCTCTTAGATAGGCAGTATCAACATAGTAAAAATGGCAATCTTGCCAAGAGCAATATACAGATTCGATGCAATCCCCATCAAAATTCCAACACAATTCTTGAATGACCTTGAAAGAACAATTCTCAACTTTATATTGAGAAACAAAAGACCTAGGATAGTCAAAACAACCCTGTACAATAGAAGAACTTCTGGAGGCATCACCATCCCTGACTTCAAGCTCTATTACAGAGCTATAGTCCTGAAAATAGCTTGTTATTGGCACAAAAATAGACAGGAAGACCAATGGAATACAGTTGAAAACCCTGATATTAACCCACACACCTACGAACACCTGATTTTTGACAATCAATCCAAATATATATGCTGGAACAAAGAGAACAGCTTCAACAAATGGTCCTGGCATAACCGGATGCTAACATGTAGAAGACTAAAGATAGACCCAAGCCTTTTGCCCTGCACAAAACTTAAGTCAAAATGAATCAAAGACCTCAGCATTAACCCAGCCACACTGAACCTATTAGAAGATAAAGTGGGAAATATCCTTGAATTAATTGGTACAGGAGGCAGCTTCTTGAACATAATACCAGTAGCACAGACACTGAGATCAACAATTAATAAATGGGACCTCCTGAAACTGAGAAGCTTTTGTAAGGCAAAGGACACAGTCAGCAAGACAAAACAACAGCCTAGAGGCTGGGAAAAGATATTCACCAACCCCAAATCCCACAGAGGGCTGATCTCCAAAATATACAAAAACTTCAAGAAGCTATTCTCCAAAACACCAAACAATCCAATTAAAAAATGGGGTACAGAACTAAATAGACAATTCTCAATAGAGAAATCTAAAATGGCTGAAAGACACATAAGAAAATGTTCAACATCCTTAGCCATCAGGGAAATGCAGATCAAAACAACTCTGAGATACCATCTTGCTCCTGTCAGAATGGCTAAAATCAAAAACACCAATGACAGTTTATGCTGGAGAGGATGTGGAGAGGATGTGGAGAAGTGGGAACACTCCACTGCTGCTGGGAGTGCCAACTTGTACAGCCACTTTGGAAATCAATATGGCGACTCCTCAAGAAAACGGGAATCAGTCTACCACAAGATCAAGCAATTCCACTCCTAGGCATATACCCAAAAGAAGCACATTCATACAACAAGGACATCTGTTCAACGATGTTCATAGCAGCACTATTTGTAATAGCCAGAAACTAGAAGCAGCCTAGATGCCCCTCAACTGAAGAATGGATAGAGAAAATGTGGTACATTTACACAATGGAGTACTACTGAATAGAAGAAACAATGGAATCTTGAAATTTGCAGGAAAATGGATGGAACTCAAAGAAACCATCCTGAGTGAGGTAACCCAATCACAAAAAGACAAACATGATACATACTCACTCATATGTGGATTTTAGACATAGAGTAAGGGATTACCAGCCTACACTCCACACTGCCAGAGAAACTAGAAAAAAAGGAGGACCCTAAAAGAGACAATCTTTGTCCCCTGGAGAAGGGGAAAGGGTCATGATCCCCTGAGCAAATTGAAAGCATCTGAAGAGGGGGGGAGGAAGCTATGAGAATGAGAAGGGAAGAAAAGGAATGATGCAGAGGTCATGAGGGAGTAGAAAGTTTGAGTCAGGTGTATATTAGAAGAAAGGATATGTGATAGGTAGGGTTTTAGTGGGGGGGGTAGGGGAGGAAAGGAGGGAGAAGGGAACTGGGATTGTCATGTAATTCAATCTTGTTTGTAATTCAGATAAAAAAGAATGTATTTTCTTTCTTTCTTTCTTTTTTTCTTTTCTTTTCGAAACAAGGTTTCTCTGTGTAGCTTTGGAGCCTATCCTGGCACTCGCTCTGGAGACCAGGCTGGCCTCAAACTCACAGAGATCCATGCCTGCCTCTGCCTCCCAAGTGCTGGGATTAAAGGCGTGCACACCAACGCCCAGCTAAGAATGTATTTTCAATAAAATAAAAACAGTAATACTACTACTATTTGTATATTGATTTTTATAACCTGTAAATTTCATTTTAACAACTTTTATGTTCTGGTGATTTTTACTAGGCATTTTAGTATATTGTACAAATAAAGTTATTTGAATATGGAGGTTATTTAAATCCTCTGTCAGTTATTTGAATATCTTGTTTCTTGCCATATAACTATTACTAGAGATTTTCATCAGTAGATTGAATCTCTCCTCGTGACAGGCTTCAGATCCATAGGCTGCATTTTGTTTGCATTAAATATATATTTATGCAATATTCTATTATGCACTTTTATGTAGATGTCATCTGTTAAGCCTTTGATAAGCAATCTGCAGTCCCTATAACCACAGGTCATATGTATAGTGTAAGGGAATAGGGGGAGGGATAGATCTCCCTAGGAAGAGAAAATGGAATAAATAATGATGGATAGAGTGTGGGTAATTAGAACAGGAGGATTAAGCAGGGAGGAAAAGGGGGGAGGAAAGTGGAAGCAAGGGAAGGGATTCAGGGTGGGACATCTAAAACTAAGAACCATTTAAGGGATTGTATGGAAAATTAACAGAGTAGAAGTTTCCTAATATATATATTCCTAATACAATCTGAATGTAATTTTCAAATAACAAAGGAGATGGAGGCTCAACTGGACATCTCTTGTCACAAAATGAAGTTTCCAGTGTTGGAAATGGGTTACATCTAATTGAGTTATTGGCCAAAGGGACCCCATTAGAACCCCCAAAACAACCTAGGCTATTTTCAAGTCTTGGTCATTCTTCACAAACTGAAGGTAATGCCTGATTATTGAAGACAACACCTACACAACCTATTGAACACAAAAAAGTAAAACTGGTGCCTACACAGAGTCTTTGCACCTATGGATTATTGTTAATGGTACTTGAAGGTACTCTGCACATTACCAAAGGAGAAAAATAAACACCAGCCAGGCTACAAAGTCTTTAATCTAAAATGATTAATTCCCTGCCAAATATACTACTGAAATAGTGGCACAAACCTTGTGGGAGTAACCAACCATTATCTGATTGGATTTAAGGCCAACTCCATGAGATGGAACACATCTCTGCTACTATGCAGGTATCCAAAAACCAGTGACTAAAGAGGCTAGAGACCTAGCAGAAAAACAAATGATACAGTTCTGTTAAAGAAACATAATCATAAAATGACTCCTAAAGAAACTCTGTTGTACATATAGATCATCAGAGAACT
The DNA here is from genome assembly GCF_003668045.3 of Cricetulus griseus. Taxonomy (NCBI): domain Eukaryota; kingdom Metazoa; phylum Chordata; class Mammalia; order Rodentia; family Cricetidae; genus Cricetulus; species Cricetulus griseus. The sequence goes on from NW_023276807.1 coordinate 274,313,358, forward strand.
TCCTCCTGCAGTAAATAAGAACAAATACAGAGACCTACAACTGGACAATGTACAGAGAGTAAGAGAAACACTCAAATGTAAAATAGGTTGTCTCCATCAAATCCTTCCACTCAGGAGTCAGAAACCCCAATGTATACCGTGAGGGTGCAGATTAAGATATCTTTATTCAAGTAATACCGGCCAAGCAAAAGCCAGATCGTGCCCAGAAGCAGCAAGCTAGGGAGGCCAGAGTGAGAGATCCCACGTCTCTGCATCACCTTAAGAACTCCCCAGGTGTCATCCTGAACTTCCCCTGACCATGCCCTGACAGGCATGGCTAAGCATACCTGTAGCTAGCTCTTAGGAAGTGTGATTATAGTGACTCCCTACATCAATGGTAGTCTAAAAGAGGATTAAAACTTAATAGTGTAAAACATCCAAAATTAACAATCATAAAGGTGAGATATAAGAAGATACAATAATCTGCTATTGTACATCCTAACTATGTCTATTTCAGCTAAGCCCCAAAGTCATCTGAAAGGGGTGTCCAACCTGAACACCTCCTTCAAAGTCATCGTAAACCTCCCCTGACCACGCCCTGACAGGCATGGCTAAGCACACCTGTAGCTAGCTCTTAGGAAGCATGGTTATAGTGTCTCCCTACACCAATGGTATAGGAGAAGGAAAGAAAACACAGCAGGATGGAGACACATAGGAACTTACAGGGACTATGGCAGCATGCACAGGGCCTGCATGTGTCAATCCTGCATGATCCCACCAGACATTGCCCCAGCACTGTGGATACAAGCCCCTATCCTTAACCCGGAAGCATGCCTGGATGATAATCACTCACAAATAAAAAATCATTTCTCTCCAACAGTGTCTCACTGGGGACACAAACCACTATAAAGGCCGGGTCCCTGGCCTAGTAGTAGATGGCCAATATAAAATAAACTCAGTGGCATCTTTGGAGGTTCTTTGTGTCATAAGGTTTTGACAGGGTATATTTTTCTTACCTTATAGTTCCTTGCCCTATATATTATGGCTTCCAGTTTAGTGTTTTATGGAATTCCTGTGTTTATGAACATGTGTATCTCTGTGTCTATATATGTGGCCCATTCTTTTTCTTCTGTTTGTTTTGTCCTATTCCACTTTGTTTTCATCTTATTTATTAATATTATTAATGATGCCAGTTTGTTTTCTAATGAAAGATAAAGTGTAGATTCTGATAGAAGGGGATATCAGGGGGGATTGTGGAAGAGTTGGAGGAGGGGAAATATGATCAGATTATTTTGTATGAAAAACCTATTTTCAATAAAAGAAAGTGTGTGTGTGTGTGTGTGTGTGTGTGTGTGTGTGTGTGTGTGTGTGTGTGCGTGTGGATCAGCATGCATGTTTATGTGAGTCAGTGCCTCCGGGAGTACTACTAAATTTAACTATATAAATTTGAAGAAATTTTAGTTTTTAGAAAATAACAAATGTGGCAATGGTATAAATAAAACTTAGCAGAAGAAATAGCAGAGGCCTTCCCAACCTCCAGATCTGGAGTCAGAGGGAAAAGGCACCAGAACTCAGCCAAACCCTAACCTTACTCGGATTTTTTTTGAAAAGAGCTTCACATCACACGCATAGAAGTCAGTAAAACAATAAAGGATGCATTTTTTCTTGTATTAAGTATCATCTCTAACATCTCTCTTGTCTACTTTAGTCACTTTTGAACTCATTTCTTCAAAGTAATGACATCCAAGTACTCACAAACTGCAGCCCAGCTGTTGGCAATGAGCAGCTTCACAGGGGATGGCTTTTTTATTCAAGACATTTGAGGGAGAACAAGTGATATAAACACAGTTCTAAGTGCTGAGTCCAGTAAGTGTGCGAAAAGTAAATATTTTAGTCATTCTCAAGACTTGCAGGAAACAAAGCTCTTGCTGATTACTCAATTCTCAGTGTATCTGAATTACAGAGCAGCAGATGCCAGGTCAGGGAAACATCTTCTGGGAGTTTCTATGTCACATTTTAACCATCAAAGAAGTTTCAGGCATGTGTTCCAAACTCAAATTAAAAATTCCATGAAAACACTTACATTGACTCAGCTTAAATCAATTGGCTATCTCTGGGCTTATTAAAAGTAATTTTGTGCGGAAAAAATATGGCAATATTCATTCAAATTACATATATAAAAATTGAGATTCTGGGAAATAAAAATGCTATCTTGGAGAGGTGGAAGAATTGATTTCTTACATGGCTTTGAATAAACATGTTGATTATTGCATGCTGCATGCACTCAAAGATGATCCGTAGTCCATAAGGCTAAGATTTCTTTATTCAGATAAACACCAGCCCAAATGCAAACCAGAGTGTGCCAGGGGCAGCAAGGCAGCCAGGCCAGAAGAAGGGGTTATTCACGTGTGTGTGATCCCTTAAGAATCCTTCCCGAGTCATCCTGAACACCCCTTAACCACGCCCTGACAGGCGTGGTTAAGTACACCTGTAGCCCGCCCTTAGGAGGCATGGTTATGGTGTCCCCCTCCATAAACATAAGAGTAAACTCACATAGAAAATATCATCATGATCAGAAGGTGAAAGCAATAGAGATGAGATAAGAAATTAATATTAGCAATTTGATGCTTACAGAGTCATTGTAACAGATAGGGGAACTGACACCAGGAGAGGTGACATAGGCTGTTGACTTCTGGGGCAAATGGGATGGTGCCTTTAGTAGCATTAGTCAATCCAGACTAATATTTAGATTATAATTGTATAACAAATGCTTAGTCATTTCTTTAAATAATAAAGGTAAAGTATTATAAGAAACTCCAGACTTTTTACAAAGAAGAAAGAAGAAATTGATAGTTTCAAAGTTATTCGGATGTTGCTAATTACCTCTTGAATTGTATAATTCAGAATCATGTTCTTCCAAGACCTGTAATTTCCAGTTTTTTTCCTTTAAGTCTTGTGTGTGTTTTTGTATGTGTACATGTGTTCACATATGTATGCACATGTATATGTAAATGTATGAGGCACTGTGTACATGCATGTTTGCCCATGTGTGAATATGTACATGTGTGAATCTGTGTTTGTGTGCTTGTGTGTATTTGTGCATGTGTGTGTATGAAATACCTGTGAGTTACCTTTTTCCCTTTGTTATTAAAACCCAAGTTATTGCAAAATACTTATAAAAATCTAGAACAATTAAATTATAAATAAAATCCAGCCAGACTCAATAAGATCAATGGAACAACACTTAAGTGTTCAGGAAGCTATTGAAAAAATAAAAGAATAAAAAAGTAAATTGGAGATATTTTACTAAAACAAATAGTGGATCATATGAAATCACAATAGAAATCAAATATAATCAGTACTGAACAATGGGGCATCTCTGAGAGAACCTGTAAATATAAAATTATTTCATCTAACAGTAATGGAAGACTAGATAATTTCTGTGAATGATTAAGCTGAAGATATCATCTATTTTAATAAATTGAACAACAACTTATAAGGAAAGAAAACTACAACCCAAGGAGGTTAGATGTACCCAGGAAAGCCCAGGCAATAAATAATCCCACATCAGAAAATATTTTTTATTTTTTATTTAAATTTTAAAAAGTATTATTTTACATACCAATCCTAATTTCCTCTCCCTCCCATCTTCCCACTCCCTGCATCATTTCCCCTTCCCACCACCCATCCACCACACCAACAAATCTTAAAAAAAGAAAACACACACATACACACCACCAACACCAAAAACATAACTGGAATAAAAAAACACTGGTCATTGATATCCCTTAATATTAATGGACCCAACTTGCCTATAAAAAGACACATTTGTAGCGCCTGCACTACAACACTTCCACAGCATAGGGCGAGGGGCCTGAGGATTTAAATAAAGACAAGACAGCAGGTCTTTCTTGCAAGGAGAATGCCCTTTATTCCAACAAGAGTGGGGGCTTATATACCAGTCAGCAGGGATGGTGGAAAACTATCCAGATAACAAGTTCAGGTTCCCAGGCCCATCAGGCAATCCTGAATGGGTGAACAACAGGATAACAGGAACTTGCACTCAGGCCTTCAAGGAAGGAAGAAAACAGGATGTACCTGCTAGGTAAGCTCCTAGTCACAAGCTGGTCAGCAGACCCCTATAGGGGAAGGGCCCAACACATATTCTAACAGAATTGATATGAAGACAGAATCCATCCTTACGCTGCATATAAGAAACTCACCTCAACTTCAAAGACAGACAATTCCTCAGAGTAAAGGGATGGGAAAAGACATTCCAATCAAATGGACTTAAGAAGCAAGCTGGTGTAACTATCTTAATATCTAACAAAAGACACTTCAAAATTAAGGGAATTAAAAGAGATTATGAAGGACATTTCATATTCATCTCAGGAAAAATCCATCAAGAAGTCTCAATTCTGAATATATATGTCCTAAATATGAGGACACCCACATTTATAAAAGAAACATTACTACAGCTTAAATCACACATCAAACCCCACACACTAATAGTGGAGACTTTAACACCCCACTCTCACTAGTGGACAGGTCTGTAAAAACAGAAAATTAACAGAAAAATAAGGTATCTAACAGATGTTATAACTCAAAGTCTCACAGCAGCATAGGATCAACCAGCATTGGCTAAGGCCTAGCATATCTGACTGACCAACACAGAAACAGGGAGATAGAAAGGCTGACTTGGCAAGGTTCAGCACTCTTCTAAGTTCATCTCCTGCAAGCACAGTAGGACAGCAAGTCCAAAATCAGCAGCTGAGGTGGAAGCAGCTCTTTGCCCAAGAGGCCATTAGGTGAGAAGAGAATGAACTCCAGAGGGATTGACATTGGTGTCCAACATATTCTCGGGAATAGCTTGGTGCTGTCAGGAGCAATAGTGTCTCATGTCAATGAAGTACTGATATTAATATATTTAAATGCTATATTCTGCAGGTCTATGAAGTGTTTGAAGATCAAAATCTATGTCTAACTAATCTAATATATATAAGAAATATGGGTGAAAATATTTGTAATTCTCAGAAACCTAGTAGTACAATGACTGAAGCTTCCCAAAATAATTTAGCAAGGACCATGGTTACAGCAATATAACTATATGCACACATGTATGTGAATCTCTAAAGCAGATGTAGAATTTAAATGTCTTAATTGGAGGTAGAACTGTATAGTGTAACATGATAAAAATATCCTAAATGTGTCAATATACAAAATATCTTAAACATATGTAAAAGCATATCAGAGGTAGAGCTGTATAGTGCAACATGATAAAAATATCCTAAAGAGTATCAATATACAAAATATCTTGAACATATGTTAAAGCATACACACATGGAATATAAGGATATTTGTGAACAAAACATCATAAACAGAAAAAGACCTTACACAATATAACAAAATATAATATACAAGTTATCCCAGAAAGGAATACAAACTTAATTATACATAAGTTGCATCATACGAGAATCTATAACAGTGTAAGTTGTCTATAGCTAATAATTACTAAGATAATTCACAAGAAGATATGTTCATCTACCTATATCCCATCCTAACCATACCTTTCCCATTCATACCCTAAATTTATCTAAAATAGATACCTGAGTCTGAACACCTCCATCCATACCCAACTAAAACCCAGCCCTATGCAGTGTATATTATCCCTTAGTGTCAACAGTAGGGAAAGGGGGAGTTGTATTCTTAGAATTACTTTCTGCTGAAATGGGATAATGATAACTCCATGGGATTCTGTAGGAAAAAAATTTTATAGTAATGAAAGTCTTGAGAAGACTAGCAGTAACATTTGTACCTAGTCTCTATATGGCAGGAGATGCTTCACTGAAGCTCTTATCTGAAGTTCTGGCCAGTGTGTAATAAGAAGGTTCACCATTTCAGCTAGCTAGACTGGAGTTGTCTAGAACAATATAGTCCCAAACCAGTTTTAGGGTGGTATTTATCAGTTCAAAGGCATCAAGTTGGATCAAGTGGGATCAATGAAGTGGGGTCCCATCTTCTTTCCAGAGAGTTCAAAGATTGCTGTTAGGAAATTTTGTTCACTGTGGAGAACTTAAACACTACTATCAACACAGAAATGTCAACTTTTATAGGTATGCATACAGAGAAAGGCAGCAATGGGATGAAAAAATTGAGGGAAAATAGGCTTTCAGAGAGATAACTGAGTTTAGACAAATGACAGTCATTAGATTTTGTCTTCTTCTGTCTTATATCAAAATACAAAATAACCCAATTGAAAAATGGGGTACAGAGCTAAGCAGAGAATACTCACCAGAAGCATCTCAAATGTCTGAAAGACATTTAAGGGAGTAATCAACATCCTTAATCATCAGGGAAATGCAAATCAAAATGACTCTGAGACATCATCTTATACCTGTGAAAATGGATAAAATCAAAAATATTGAGGACAGCTTATATTGGAGAGGATGTGGAGTCAGGGTAACACTCCTCCACCACTGGTGGGAGTGCAAACTTGTACATCCACTTGGAAATCAAGTGTCATGATTGTATGGTGGCTTCTAAGAAAATTGGGAATCAATCTACCTCAAGACCCAGCGATACCATTCTTGTCGTTGTCCCAAAGGACACTCAATCATACCACAAGGACATTTGCTCAACAATGTTCATAGCAGTATTATTCTTAATAGCTATAACTTGGAAACAACCTAGATGACCCTCAACCAAAGAATGGATAAGGAAAAAGTAGTACATTTACACAATGGAGTAACCCAGACTCAGAAAGACAAACATGATACATATTCACTCATAAGTGGATATTAGATATAAAGCAAAGGATAACCAGACTAAAATCCACAGTTCCAAGGAAGTTATGTAACAAGGAGGATCCTAATAGGGACACATGGATCACCCTGTGAAGAGAAATTAGATGATATCTGCAGGGCAAACTGGGGCCAGGAGATGGTAAGGGGGAGGGGAGTGGGTGAGAACAGGAGGGAAGGAAATGGCCTAGGTGGGGAGGGATGCAGTGTAAGAGCAATGAAAAAGTTATCTTAATAGAGACACCCATTATGTGCTCAGGGAGAAACCTGCTGCTAGGGTAACTCCCAAGAATCCACAAGGAGGACTCCAAACTAAGACTCCTAACAATAGTAGAGAGGGGTGGGATGGAGAACTGTGGTTGGAATGTAAAATGAAATCAAAAAATAAAAGTAAATGAAAAAATGAATTGAGGAGAGACAGGCACACCTGTGGAAGAGCTAGCAGTTAGGGCCCATGGCCTGGCAAGCCCTGGCAAGTTATCCAGGCCAGTGATTGAGTGCATCTCTCCCCCATCCATACCCTTCTGGGGAACAGGATGATATCTGTGGTACATGCTACCACCCAGGGTCATGCTACCACCACCACCCATGGCCTATGCTGCAGCCTGAAGCCACATCAATGTCAGTGGGTCATCCTGCCACCAGGGCCCATACTGATCTGAGTGGCCTGCACTTTCCACTTGAGTCCATGGTGATTTCTGGACCCATTCTTCTGCCAATGGCCATGTCTGGGTTTAGCTTCTGTCTGTGTTGAGGTCTATGCCTGTGTTACCACCAAAGTTCATGTGGATGTCCATGGTCTGTGCTGCTACCTGAAGTCACTTTAATGTCTGTAGGTTATGCTGCCACCTGGCTCTGTCACCTGAGTCCATGTTGATTTCTGTAGTCTGGGTAGCCTATAAGGGCCTTGTCTGGTCTATGGTACTACTGTAGCAGAGGGTCATGTTTGTGGTTTGTGCTATTGCTATAAATTAAGTGCAACAGCTCCTTCTGTCTATAAAGAGCAAGGAGGTTTTTTTTGCAGTGATATAGATGACTGCACATGAACAGTTGGGAGGAAGAGACATGGAAGGCTTCTGTGACAACTCCTAGTCCCCCTCTCTCCCCCAAAAAGTAACAGCTTAGACAGGAAGCCACTGCTAAAGAGAGGCTCTCCACAGTTGATGGATTCTGACAAAGGTGTGGGAAGGGAAGGACTCAGTTCTATTTAAGCAGCAGGCCACTAAAAATTTGACCATGCTCCAGCAAATATATATATATATATAACACAAAGTAGACTTTCTATTTTATATTTATATACTCTTTTAATTTTTTATTTTTAATGGGTGCAGTGAACTTTACTGATGGTATTCAAGAGAGTAGGACTCCCTAAGCCTCTCTTTATTCTGGGGGTCTGGGGTGGAAATTGTGAGGGAGATGATGAGTGTCTGGGATTGAGTTGGACAGGGACTGCTCAGCAGCCAGAGCCTCTCTCTTGCTCGTGTCCTTGCTGGGGGTGGATGGTCCAGGGTGAGCTTCTTAGTCCTTGGAGGCCATGTAGGTCTTGAAGTCTACTACCCTGTTGCTGTAGCTGAATTCATTGTCATTCCAGGAAATGAACTTTACAAAGTTGTCATTGAGAGGGATGCCAGTCCCAGCATCAAAGGTGGAAAAGTGGAAGTCACTGTTGAAGTTGCAGAAGACAACCTGGTCCTCAGTGTAGCCCAGGATGCCCTTCAGTGGGCCCTCAGATGCTTGCTTTACTACCTTCTTGATGTCTTCATACTTGGCAGCTTTCTCCAGGTGACATGTCAGATCCACAATGGACACATTGGGGGTAAGAACATGGAAGGTCATGCCTGTTCAGCTCTGGGATGACCTTGCCCACAGCCTTGACAGCAACAGTGGATGCAGGGATGGTATTCTACATGGCTCCATGGCCATCACACCACAGGTTTCCGGAGGGGCCATCCACAGTCTTCTGGGTGGCAGTGTTGGCATGGAATGTAGTCATGAGTCCTTCCACAATTCCAAAGTTGTCGTGGATGACCTTAGCCAAGGGGGCTAAGCAGTTATTAGTGCAGGATGCATTGCTGATTCTCTATGGTGTTATAGACACCAATAGACTCCACAACATACTTGGTGCCTGCATCACCCCATTTGATGTTAGAGGGATCTTGCTCCTGGAAGATGGTGATGATCTTCTGGTTGATGACAAGCTTCCCATTCTCAGTCTTGACTGTGCCTTTGAACTTGCCATGGATGGAGTCATACTAGAACATATAGACCATATAGTTGAGGCCAATGAATGGGTCATTGATGGCAACAATGTCCACTTTGCCAGAATGGAAGGCAGCCCTAGCAACTAGGTATCCCATGTGGACAAGTCTGTTCACTCTGACTTTCACCATTATGTCTCAGGAATGAGGCTGGCACTGCACAAAAAGATACGGCTGTATCTAGAACATGGAGGAGCTATATACTCTTCCTAATTTTATTTTTTTACTTCTTTTGGGGGGAAGGTCATAAGAGGGTGGACATGTAAAAACTGTGAAGAGATTGTAAATGTGGTTCATGGATGAGAAATTCCCAGAGAATCAATAAAAATATTATGTGGGAAAAAATGGAAGAGGGAAGACAAGAAAGTAGGTGATCATTTTGGTGGTTTGATAGGTATGGCCTCCATAGACTCAAGTGTTTGAGTGCTTGACCCATAAGGAGTGGCACTATTAGGAGGTGTGGCCTTGTTGGAGTAGTTGTGGTCTTATTAGAGGAGGTGCATCAATGTGGGGTACAACTTTGAAGTCTCATATAAAATATGTATACAGTCTTCCCTTTGCTACCTAAGAATCAAGATGTAGAACTCTCAGTTCCTTCTCTAGCAACATGCCTGTCTGTATACTGCATCACTTCCCACCATGATGATAATGGACTAAAGCTCTGAAATTGCAAGCAAGCACTAATTAAATGTGTTCTTTTACAGGAGTTGCCATGGTCAAGGTGTCTCTTCACAATAGAAACTCTAAGACAATTATTAAATCAAATATTCAAACAACCCAAGTGAGGTTAATCAATAGAAATGGAATATTTAATGCATGCCCATCTCATTGGATAAGGGGAATATAATCATTATAAATAGAAAAGGGTTCTATTGTATGAAATGTATTGCCAAGATTAGTCCTTATAGTGTGGTGTTTTGCTCTTACTTTTTTGGGAGGATCTACCACCCATTTCCCAAATAACTCACACATAGAGGCTTATTCTTAGTTATGAATGCCCAATCTTAGCTTGGCTTGTTTCTTGCCAACTTTTCTTAAATTACCCCACCTATCTTTGGCATTGGGCTTTTATCTTTCTCTATTCCTGTATACCATTTTCTTTCCTTATTACTCTGCGGTTTGCTGTGAAGCTGGGTGACTGACCTCTGATGTTGTCCTCTCTCTCCTTGTTCTCCTGTTGCTCCTTGCTCCTCATTTTTCTTTTTATTTATATGCTCTGCCTTCCAGCCCTGCCTATCCTTGCTCCTGCCTCACTATTGGTCATTCAGCTCTTTATTAGACCATCAGTTGTTTTAGACAGGCAGAGTCACAGCTTCACAGAATTAAACAAATGCAGCATAAACAAAAGTCACACACCTTAAAATAATAGTCTACCACAGGTCCTTGTCTTCTTTTTACTGAAATAGGTGTGATAACCAAGAACTACCTCTGCCAAGAATATTTCATGTGTAATTGCAAAGAACTCAGAATGAGAAATGAAGAAAATTACTTTATAGACTCCATTTCAATCACTCAAGAAAAAACAACAGTCTATACTTTACTCAAAACTCCTTGTTTATGCATTAAAATTGGGGATTATAGATTCCTTAGCAATCTAACAAAACCAAGGTTCACCACATTTATGTAGTAGAGGTTCTACTAAATCCACACTGATTTTAGTACTTGGAACAGCATCAAAAACACACCTCATATATTTTGACTAAGACATTGTGGTGATCATGTTTGTGATGGAAAAGGATACTGGTTTTAATAAATGGATAATTTAACCTTCCAGAATGAAAATATCTAGAAAAGCATCACATAAGTTCAAATAAGAAGAGTAGACACTTAACATAAATATTAGAGACCTTATAGGGAATGATTCAATTTAAATAGATTTTGTCATCTCAATGTACTCTCTAAATTAAAGAAACAGGAAGAAAATTCTTTGTGAAAATGTCATTAGATTTTGGAAATTGTCTATACTGAGGATAGAAAATTATGCTTATCTTCTGAGCCAAATCAAATTAAGTGGGAGTGGCTGACTGGGCAGCCTTTAGACGGGGTGCTGTGTCCTCTTCAACTAGAGAACATTGAAGGCACCAAACTCTTAGAAAAATCAAGTTTCTCTCTTTGTAGAAACAAAAGATATCAGTTGAGGTGCACAAAAAGATTTCTGGATTTGGACATGAAACAATGAAAAAATTCCTAATTTATCATTTCAATGTCAAGTGAATAAGCAGTGTTTAGAAGAGATAAACATTAAGGAAGGGGAATGAGAAATATATGGAGAAAGAAAACAGTACAGAACAGTGAGAAAGATATAACTACCAAAACAAACTCATTTGAGGTGTTAGTGAGAGTTGAATGGCTCTGTGTAATTCTCTATGGTTTATTTAAAGGGAATACAGCCTTCCTGGCTATGCTTCTTTCCCATTGTAACATTCAGCTGTTTGCATGTAAACACTGGGCATGCAGTTAGATGACTGAGTCATTAAAGAATCCAGTTTTACAGGGGACAAAAAAGAGAGAAAATAGGAACTTCAAGAGAATAATAATAAAAAAACAACATGGTATCTGAGTTGCACAAGGAATTAGTTTTCTATAAGCAGTTTTCTAGGCAACAATGATGTGTTGAGATACAATATCTAAAAATTTTAAGTGGTGTTAGGAAATTTTACAGTAGGATAATTTAACTTATCTGAAATGGAAGGGGTTACCTAGTTGGGATAAATGGAAGATTTTTAAAGGCAATGCAATTTCTGCCAAGGACTAGTTGCAGGAAGGATGCAAGCCTGACAGGGAGTGAAGGGAAGGGAGTACTAAATAAAGAATGAAAAGGAAACCAAGATTCCAGTATATTTTATGGGGCAGGCACTAAGATGTTGATGTCAATGAGAAGGAAAGTTTGAGTTAAAAAGAAGGCAAAGTTTTTTATCAATTCTTCTGTTGAGGGACATCTAGATTGTTTCCAGTTTCTGGCTATTATGAATGAAGCTGAAATGAACATGTTTGAACAAATGTCCTTGTGGTATAATGGAGTATTCTTTGAGTATATGTAGCACTAGTTTTAACAGGTCTTAATAATAAAAACCCAGAGTGAGGTATCAGGGTAAATGCTGAAAGGTCAGAGAAGCAAAGGAGCCAGCAACAAGAAACACCTCTTACCTCTACTAAATCCTCATACCAAAGGGATAATCCTGTCCTTAGCCTTCAGACTGAATGCCATTGAGGTCCTGTCTCCTCCCACTTTATATTCCTTTCTCTCCTGGTCATATCATTCCTGTTTCCACCTCCCTAGTGCTGGGATTAAAGGTGTGTGCCACCATTTTCTGGCATTTATGGCTAAGTAGTGAGGGTACCACCACACTCTGATCTTCAGATAATCTTTATCTGTTAGATCACAAACAAAATATCACCATGGGTATAGTCCCAAAAGTGATATACCTGGGTCTTGAGTTAGACTGATTCCCAATTTTCTGAGGAACTGCTATATTGATTTCCATAGTGGCTTACAAGTTTGCACTCCCACCAGCAATGGAGAAATGAGCATTTCTTGTTCTTCTTTCTTGCCAGCATGACCTGCTTCTTGTGTTACTGATTGTAGCCATTCTGACAGGTGTAAGATGGAATCTCAAACTAGTTTTGATTTACATTTCCCTGATGGATAAGGATGTCAGCCATTTGAGATCCCTCTGTTGAGAATTTTGCTTAGATATATATCCTATTTTTTAGTTGCATTGTTTGCTTTGTTTATATCTATTTCCTTGAGTTCATTACTTTTTTGATATTTTCTCTCTGTCAGATGTAGGGTTTGTGAAAATCTTTTCCTGATCTGTAAGCTGCCTCTCAGGTTCATGGAGTGCTATTTATTGGTTGTTGTTTTTAGTGTCTTTGCTATTGGTGTTTTGTTTAGTAAGTTGTCTCCTGTGCCAATAAGTTCAAGGCTGTTCCCCACTTTCTCTTCAATTAGTTGCAGTGTATCTAGTTTTATGAAGATGTCTTTGATCCACTTAGACTTGAGTTTTCTGCAGGCTGATAGATACAGATCATTTTGCATTCTTCTACATGCTGATATCCAGTTACCAGCACTGTATTTTGAATATGCTTTCCTTTTCCCATTGTGGTTTTTTTTTTTTTTTTGCTTCTTTATCAAAAAACCAGGTGTCCATAGGTATGTGGACTTATGTCTGGGTCTTTGATTCAATTCCATTGATCAATGTGTCTGTTTACCATGTGGATTTATTACTACAGCTCTGTAGTAGAGCTTGAAATCAGGGAAGGTGATCCCTCTGAATGTTCTTTTACTGTACAAGAATGTTTTAGCTATCCTGGGATTTTTGTTTCTCTATAGGAAGTTAAGTATTGTCCTGTCAAGATCTGTAAGGAATTGTGTTGGAATTTTGATGGTGATTGTGTTGAAACTGTAGATTGCTTTTGGTAGGATGGAAATTTTTACTATAGGATAGGTAGGGTGTTAGTTGGGGGGATAGGGAAGGAGTGGAGGGAAAGGGACCTGGGACTGACATGTAAAATAATTTCCTTTCTAATAAAAAAAGGAAAAAGAAAAAAAGTTGTGTCTCTGCCTAAGGTATCTTCTGATTTGTTTACTAAAGAGATGAATGGCCAATAGCTAGGCAGCAGAGGTTAGGTGAGACTTCTGGGGAAAGAGGGGAACTCAGGAGGAATCTAGGCACGCAAGAAATGCCAGTAAGATGTGGATCAGACCAATTCAGATATACAGAATGGAGGACAGGTTAAAAGGCCACTTGGCAGAATACAGATTAAAAACAAATATGGCTTAATTAAACTATAAGATCTAATTGGGGACAAGCTTAACTAAAGGCCAAGCTTTCATAATTAATAATAATAAGTCTCCATGGCATTATTTGTTTACTGACAGTTCTAAAATAAAACCAAAGTTCACAACTATAAAAACTTCAGCCTGCAATTTGTCCTGCCTGCAAGACATACTATGGGAATGGGAGCACAGAACTTGTGGAAGTGGGCAATCAGTCACTGATTCAACTTTTGGCCTCTGCTTTAAGATGGTTCCCATGCCTGACACTGCTAGGAACTTGAGGAAGAGCAACCCAGAAACCCAGGAGAGAAACAAATAGGACTGGCAAAAGTCAGTGAAATGATTCCTAATAATATTCTGTTATACCCTTAGATTGGTGTGTGCCCCAGTTGTGATTATAGGGGGAGTAGATACAGATACCCATAGCCAAACACTAGGTGAACCCTGTAGAAGATGGGGAGGAATGATGGTAGAAGCCAGAGGAGTTGACAGCACCATGAGAACATGGGGGCACAGACTCAACTAAGCTTGGCTCATAGGGGCTCACAGAAACTGAAGCAACAAGCATGGTCTTATCTAGGTTGTCTGCATATACCTTATGGTTGTATAGCTTGGTGTTCTTATAGGATTCCCAACAACGGAAGTGATGGGGATTGTCTCTGACTCTTTTTCCTATGCTTAGGACCCTTTTCCTCCTGTTGGATTGCCACATCCAGCCATGATTTCAGGATTTGTGCTCAGTTTTATTGTATCTTTTTAGGCCATTTTTTAAAAAGGGAAACCAAGGAGTAGTTGATCTGGGGGAGAGGAGAGGTGGTGAAAGTGACTTGGAGTGGAAGGAAGGAAATTGTAGTCAGATTGTAATGTATGAAAGAAGAATAAAAGTATTTTAAGTTAAAAAAGAAAAGAAAATGAAAAAGGCAAAGTTATAAGAAAGATACTATCAGTGAATCATAGAGATAAGGCAGGAGACCAGTAGTAATAATAAAATAGTAATAGTAATAGTAATAGTAATAGTAATAAAAAGAGGCAATGACTGTTCTGAACTGTATCCATGTGTCCACCAATCCATTCTTTTCCTTGTACATATCCCCAAGTCTAACAAATGAAGGTTTCAAGAGCTCCCCTCATCTTTAGCTTCTCACAGCCAGAGTGGAGCTTGTGAGTAAACTAGAAGGAAACTGTCTTTCATGCTTATTCCACAAATTGCTTCAAGTTGCTTCCCCTGGATGAAGATAACTGATTGTTGAAGGCCCCCCACCCCATTAGGTGATCTTGTTCTGGAATTTTCTAGTAAATCTCTTTTCTCCCCCCCCCCAATGGAAAGATCCATGCTCTTACTATTTTTAAGGTCTCACTGTAACCTACTTACATCTTACACAAATGATGTTTTTAAAGATACTGCTTAAATATTTTATATTTTGAGTGTGCCATGCCTTTGCTTGCTGGGACTGACTGATAACCTGATAAAAATTAGTCTCCAAGAGAATTCTCAGAAACTTAATGGTCCAGTAGTAGTGATGAGAAATAAGCACTTATCCTACCATCTGGCTCTGAAGCCTATAGTGCACAGAAAGGAAACAATGCTTTCAATTAAAGGATTTCAGGGGGCAAGTTTTCAGCTAAAAGCCATAAATAGACCAGCCAAAAAGAATTGTGGATAAAGAGAAAATAGCAAGAAATAAAGGCTGTCCAATTCTTAAATCCTGCAGAACCAGAACAAAGAGCTAGTGGTTACTAATATATTACTCTTCAAGACATGAAATAATTACCAAGAAGCATATTCAAATGAGAGAACAGCCCTACTCCACAATTTCAAATGATACCAGCTCCAAAGCTTCATCTCAGTTTCAAATAATAGCAACCCAGACTGTGATCATAAAGAATCTTGGGGGAACAACAGAGCTGTGGAGGCATTGTAGCAGCTCCATTGAGATTTTTGGAAACAGCAATATCCCATCCAGCTCAGAAACCAGAACATCAATCTGAGAATAATTATCATCTAGCTTTGATGAGCAAAGACATCTGGCTTACTAGGTTTAGGACTTGAGTAACACTAGTCGCTACTATTTCATTGAATATATTAACTAGTTTAAAATAGCTTTCGTCTTGGTCCTGAGCCTGAGCTTGAGCTTAAGGTTAGTCTGGTCGCTGCTCTGCCCCCCAACCTCCCCCATCAACCCCTGCTCGCTTCTGACTGAGCCCACCCAGAAAAGAGTGGACCTGCCCAGACCAGGAAGGCCCACCCTGAGTCTGGACACACCTCACCCCTGTCTACACTCTGCCCTCTGTCCTGTGGCGGGTGCTCAAGCATCAGGTGAGTCTGATTGCTACTCTGCCCCCCCTCAACCTTCCCCATCAGCCCCTGCTCACTTCTGCCTGCCCCCCACTCCCCCCATGACAAGAGTGGACCTGCCCAGACCAGGAAGGCCTACCCTGAGTCTGGACACACTTCATCCTTGTCCACCCACTATGCCCACTGCCATCCGGCTACCACCAGAGGCCAAGCCCTCCACCTGCCATCTGAGAGAGGGAGACACCCCATCTGCACTCACTGGAAGAAGGGATAGGAAGGAAGAAGACAGAGTAAGAACACACTCAACAATAGAAAGACCAATGTGACACCACCAGAATCTAGGGACTCCATACCAGCAAGAGCTGAAAATCTTAACACAGAGGATGAAGAAGAGATGGACCTCAAAAATTATCTTAGAAAGATGATAGAGACCTTTAAAGGGGAAACAAGAAAATCCCTTAAAGAAATAGAAGAAAAAACAAGCAAAAAGTTACATAAAATGGAGGAAAAGACAAACTAAAAAATTCAAGAAGTAAACAAATCCCTTAAAGAATCTAAAGAAAACGAAGAAAAAACAACCAAACAAGTGAAGGAAGCACTCTTGAAACAGCTCAAGGCATGAAAGCTGAAATAGAAACAATAAAGAAAACACAGAATGACGGGATGCTGGAAAAAGAAAGGCTGGATAAATGATCAGGAACTAAAGATGTGAGTATAACCAATAGAATTCAAGAGATGGAAGAGAGAATCTTAGTTGTTGAAGACTCTCTAGAGGATATATAGTCATCGACCAAAGAAAATCTCAAGTCCAACAAATCCTTAACACAAAATATCCAGGAAATATGGGACACCGTGAAAAGGCCAAACCTAAGAATAATAGATATAGAAGAAGGTGAAGAAATACAGTTCAAAGATACAGAAAACATATTCAACAAAATCATAGAAGAAAACTTCCCCAACCTACAGAAGGATATGCCTGTGAAAGTACTAGAAGCTTACAGAAGAGCAAACAGACTGGACCACAAAAAGAAGTCCCCTCGACATATAATAATCAAAACACCAAACCCACAGTATAAAGAGAAAGTATTTAGAGCAGCAAAGGAAAAAGGCCAAGTAACATATAAAGGCAGACCTATCAGAATCACACCTGACTTCTCAATGAAAACTTTGAAAGCCAGAAGGTCCTGGATAGATATCCTACAAACACTAAGGGAGCATGGATGCCAACCCAGACTACTGTACCCAGCAAAATTTTCAATCACTATAGATGGAGTAAACAAGATATTCCATGACAAAAACAGACTTAGACAATACATATCCACAAATACAGTACTACAGAAAGTTCTGGAAGGAAAACTCCAACCCAACAAAGATAACTACACTCATAAAAACATAGGCAATAGATAATCCAGTTTAACCAAACATGAAAAGAAACAGGAGGGCAAAATACACACACAATGACACCACCAACAATAAATCCAAAACAAACAAGAACCAACAATCAATGAACATTAATATCCATCAATGTCAATGGTCTTAACCTGCCCATAAAAAGATAGAGGCTAACAGAATGGATACAAAGACAGAATCCATCCTTCTGCTTCAAAGACAGGCGTTAGCTCAGAGTAAAGGGTTAGGAAAAGATTTTCCAATCAAATCCAAAGAAACAAGCTGGTTTAGCAATCCTAATATGTAACAAATTAGACTTCAAATTAAAATCAATCAAAAGAGATGAAGAAGGTCATTTCATACTCATCACAGGAAAAGTCCATCATGATGAAGTTTCAATCCTGAACATCTATGCCCCAAATATGAAGGCACCCATATTTGTAAAAAAAAAAACATTACTAAAGCTCAAACCACACATGAAACCACACACACTTATAGTAGGAGACTTCAACACACCTCTTTCACCACTAGACAAGACCAGCAGACAGAAACTTAACAAAGAAACAAAGGATCTGACAGAATTTATGACCCAACTGGGTTTAACAGATAGCTATAGAACATTCCATCCAAACACAAAAGAATATGCCTTCTTCTCAGCACCACATGGAACATTCTCTAAAATTGGCCACATAGTTGGCAGAAAAGCAAACCTCCACAGTTACAAAAGAATTGAAATAACCCCCTGTATCTTATCAGATCATCATGCTTTAAAGTTAGAATTCAACAGCAATACAAATTATGGAAAACCTACAAACTTGTGGAAATTGAATAACACCCAATTGCATCTTTCCTGGGTTGAGGAAGAAATAAAAAATGAAATTAAAGACTTCCTGGAATTTAATGAGAATGTAGACACAACATACCCAAACTTATGGGACACTCGGAAAGCAGTGCTAAGAGGAAAGTTCATAGCACTAAGTGCCCACATGAAGAAACTGGAGAAAAGTCACACTAGAGAATTGATAGAACAAATGAAAGCTATAGAGCAAAAAGAACCAAACTCACCACGGACAAGTACAAACCAGGAAATAATCAAAATGAGGGCTGAAATTAATAAAGTAAAAACTAGGAAAACATTACAAAGAATTAATGAAACAAAGAGTTGGATCTTTGAGAAGATCAACAAGATAGACAAACCTCTATCCAAACTAACCAAAAGGCAGAGAGAAAGCATGATAATTAACAAAATCAGAAACGTAAAGGGGGATACAACAATGGATGCAGAGGAAATGCAGAGAATCATCAGGTCATACTTTGAAAACCTTTACTCCACAAAATTGGAAAATCTAAAGGAAATGGACAGTTTTCTGGATAGATATCACTTACCAAAATTAAACCAAGAACAAATAAGCAGTTTAAATCGACCTATACCCCTAATGAAATAGAAGCAGTCATCAAAAGCCTCAAAACCAAAAAAAGCCCAGGGCCAAAAAGCTTCACTGAAGAATTCTACCAGAAATTCAAACAAGAGCTAATACCAGTACTCCTCAAATTATTCCACACAATAGAAGAAGAAGGGACATTGCCAAACTTTTTTTAATGAGGCTACAATCACTTTGATACCCAAGCCACACAAAGATACAACAAAAAAAGAGAACTACAGACAAATATCCCTCATGAATATAGATGCAAAAATACTCAACTAAATATTGGCGAATTGAATCCAAGAAAACATCAGAGAAATCATCCACTATGATCAACTAGGCTTCATCCCAGGGATGCAAGGATGTTTCAACATACAAAAATCCATCAATGTAATCCAATATATAAACAAACTGAAAAAGAAAAACAGCATGATCATCTTACTAGATACTGAAAAAGCCTTTGACAAAATCCAACACCCCTTCATGATAAAGGTCTTGAAGAAATCAGGGATACCAGGAGCATATCTAAACATGATAAAAAGCAATATACACCAACCAACAGCCAACATCAAACTAAATGGAGAGAAACTCAAAGCCATTCCTGTAAAATCAGGAACAAGACAAGGCTGTCCACTCTCTCCACATCTCTTCAATATTGTACTTGAAGATCTAGCTAAAGCAATAAGACAAGAAAAGAAGATCAAAGGGATACAGATTGCAAAGGAAGATTTCAAACTTTCACTATTTGCAGATGATATGATAGTCTACATTAGTGACCCGAAAAACTCTACCAGGGAACTCCTACAGTTGATAAACACCTTCAGCAAAGTAGCAGGATACAAAATTAACTCAAAAAAATCAGTAGCCCTACTATATACAGATGATAAATCCAATGAGAAAGAAATCAGAGAAACATCACCCTTCACAATATCCACAAGCAACATAAAATATCTTGGGGTAACACTAACCAAAAAAGTGAAAGACCTGTACAGTAAGAACTTTGAGACTTTAAAGAAAGAAATTAAAGAAGATACCAGAAAATGGAAAGATCTCCCATGCTCTTGGATAGGTAGAATCAACATAGTAAAAATGGCAATCTTGCCAAAAGTAATCTACAGAGTCAATGTAATCCCCATCAAAATCCCAACACAGTTCTTCACAGACCTTGAAAGAAAAATACTCAACTTTATATGGAAAAACAAAAAGTCCAGTATAGCCAAAACAACTCTTTACAATAAAGGATCTTCTGGAGGCATCACCATCCCTGACTTCAAGCTCTATTTTAGAGCCATCATTCTGAAAACAGCTTGGTATTGGCACAAAAATAGATAGATAGACAAATGGAATCGAATTGAAAACCCTGATATTAACCCACACACCTATGAACACCTTATTTTTGACAAAGATGCTAAATGTATACAATGGAAGAAAGATAGCATCTTCAACAAATGGTGCTGGCAAAACTGGATTCGGACATGCAGAAGATTGCAGATAGATCCATATCTGTCACCATTGTCCCGCACGATTGTCTCGCCAGCAAGAACGACACAGGACACTCGGATCCTTCTGCAGTAAAGCTTTAATGCATCTTGAGAGACAGATGATCAGCTTCCGATTAGGGAAACCCCGAGCCAAGAATCCTGTCCCCTTACAAAGGCTCATAAGCTCCGAGCAGTGCGTGTACAGCTGGGATAGGTGGATGATTCATCACCCTATATGACGCCACAGAAGAGGCGAGGCTAGGCAAGTGGAAAAACACTGGGCACATGCGCACCAACGTTGTTTACTTGATCCGGCAGTGGATGTCAGCGCCATCTTGTAATGGCGAATGTGAGTGCGGCTCCTCACACACCATGAACAAAACTTAAGTGCAAATGGATCAAAGATCTCAACATAAATCCAGCCACACTGAATCTTCTAGAAGAGAAAGTGGGAGATTCCCTTGAACGAATTGGCACAGGAGACCACTTCCTGAACATTACACCAGTAGCACAGACATTGAGTTCTGCAATTTAATAAATGGGACCTCCTGAAACTGAGAAGCTTTTGTATGGCAAAGGTCACAGTCAGTAAGACAAAACGACAGCCCACAGAATGGGAAAAGATCTTCATCAACCCCATATCTGACAGAGGACTGATTTTCAAAATATACAATGAACTCAAGAAGCTAGCCACCAAAACAACAAACAATGAAATTAAAAAGTGGAGTGCAGAACTAAATAGAGAATTCTCAACAGAGGAATCTGAAATGGCTGAAAGTGCTCAAAATCCTTGACCATCACAGAACTGCAACTCAAAACAACTCTGAGATACCATCTTAAACCAGCCAGAATGGCTAAAATCAAAAACACCAATGACTATCCCTTTCTGTCCACTGACCCAGGAATGAGGTGAGTGAGCCTCTGCCTTTACCCTACCCCTGCCCAAACCATGACTCACCCCGACCACATCCCCCCCAGCCTGTGCCTGCCTGCTTGGGGTAGACAAGCCCAGGCTGGGAGGAGCTCCCTGCTCCCTGAATCCAGTAGCACCCCACTCTTCCATCCCTTTCCGACAACTGACCCAGGAACAAGGTGAGTGAGCCTCCGCCCTTACCCAACCCCTGTCCAAACTATCATTCACCCCGACCTCCCCAGGCCTGGGCCTGCCTGCTTGTGATAGACACGCACAGACAAGGAGGGGCTCCCTGAATCTGGAAACGCCCCACTCTTTCATCTCTTTCTGACAACAGATCCACAACGAGTGAGGACACTACCAGGAGAGGCAAGACCATCCAGAGTTTCAGACATTGAATTCCTGGCCCCCACACACCACTGGGTCAGAAGAGGAGATAGAGAGACCCCACCTGCACCCACTAGAAGAAGATATGGGAAGAAGACAGAATAAGATTTCACTCAACAATAGAAAGACCAATATGACACCAATATGACACAGAATCTAGGACTCTACTCCAGCAAGATCTGAAAGGCCCAACACAGAGCATGAAGATGAGATGGACCTCAAAAATTATCTTGGCAAGATGATAGAGATCTTTAAAGAGGAAACAAGAAAATCTCTTAAAGAAATAGAAGAAAAAGCAAACAAAAAAATTACATGAAATAGAGGAAAAGACAACCCAAAAAATTCAAGAAATAAACAAATCTCTTAAAGAATCTAAAGAAACCCAAGAAAAAGCAACCAAACAAGTGAAGGAAGTTCTTGAAACAGTTCAAAGCATGAAAGCTGAAATAGACACAATAAAGAAAACACAGAATGAGACAATGCTGGAAATGGAAAGGCTGGATAAACGATCAGGAACTAAAGATGTGAGTATAACCAATAGAATTCAAGAGATGGAAAAGAGAATCTCAGCTATTGAAGACTCACTAGAGGATATACATTCATCAACCAAAGAAAACCTAAAGTCCAACAAATCCCTAACACAAAATATCCAGGAAATATGGGATACCGTAAAAAGACCAAATCTAAGAATAATAGGTGTAAAAGAAGGTGAAGAAACACTGCTCAAAGGTACAGAAAACATATTCAACAAAATCATAGAAGAAAACTTCCCAAACCTACAGAAGGATATGCCTATGAAAGTACAAGAAGCTTACAGGATACCAAACAGACTGGACCACAAAAAGAAGTCCCCCCAACACATAATAATCAAAAGACCAAATCTACAGAATAAAGAGAAAATATTAAGAGCAGCAAAGGAAAAAGGCCAAGTAACATATAAAGGCAAACCAATCAGAATCACACCCGACTTCTCAATGGAAACTCTGAAAGCCAGAAGGTCTTAGATACCCTACAAGCACTAAGGGAGCATGGATGTCAACCCAGACTACTGTACCCAGCAAAACTTTCAATCACTATAGATGGAGAAAACAAGATATTCCATGACAAAAACAGATTTAAACAATACATATCCACAAATCCAGCACTACAGAAGGTTCTGGAAGGAAAACTCCAACCCAACGAACATAACTACACTCACAAAAACATAGGTAATAGATAATCTAATTTTACCAAACACAAAAAGAAACAGGAGGACGAAATCCACACACAATGACACCACCAACAGTAAATCCAAAACAAACAAGAACCAATGAACAATGGACATTAATATCACTAAATGTCAATGGTCTTAACTTACCCATAAAAAGATATAGGCTAACAGAATGGATACAAAAACAGAATCCATCCTTCTGCTGTTTACAAGAAACACACCTCAGCTTCAAAGACAGGCATTACCTCAGAACAAAAGGATGGGAAAAGATTTTCCAATCTATTGGGCTCAAGAAACAAGCTGGTGTAGTAATCCTAATATCTAACAAATTAGACTTTAAATTAAAATCAATCAAAAGAGATGAAGAAAGGCATTTCATACTCATCACAGGAAAAGTCCATCAAGATGAAGTCTCAATCCTGAACATCTATGCCCCAAATACGAAGGCACCCACATTTGTAAAAGAAACATTACTAAAGCTCAAACCACACATAAAACCACACACACTTATAGTAGGAGACTTCAACACCCCCCTTACACCACTAGACAGGACCACCAGACAGAAACTTAACAAAGAAACAAAGGATCTGACAGAAGTTATGACCCAACTGGGTTTAACAGATATCTATAGAACATCCCATCCAAACACAAAAAAAATACCTTCTTCTCAGCACCACATGGAACCTTCTCAAAAATTGACCACATAGTTGGCAGAAAAGCAAACCTCCACAGTTACAAAAGAATTGAAATAACCCCCTGTATCTTATCAGATCACCATGCATTAAAGTTAGAATTCAACAGCAATATGAATTGCAGAAAACCTACATACTCATGGAAAATGAATAACACCCAATTGCACCATTCCTGGGTTGAGGAAGAAATAAAAAAGAAATTGAAGACTTCTTAGAATTTAGTGAGAATGTAGACACAACATACCTAAACTTATGGGACACTCTGAAAGTAGTGCTAAGAGGAAAGTTCATAGCACTAAATGCCCACATGAAGAAACTAGAGAATTGACAGAACAACTGAAAGCTTTAGAGCAAAAAGAAGCAAACACACCAAGGAGGAGTAGATGCCAGGAAATAATCAACCTGAAAGCCGAAATCAACAAAGTAGAAACTAGGAAAACAGTACAAAGAATCAATGAAACAAAGAGTTGGTTCTTTGAGAAGATCAACAAGATAGACAAACCTCTAGCCAAACTAACCAAAAGGCACAGAGAGAGCATGCTAATTAACAAAATCAGAAATGAAAAGGGGGATATATCAACGGACACTGAGGAAATCCAGAGAATCTTCAGGTCATACTTTGAAAACCTGTACTCCATAAAATTTGGAAATCTAAAGAAAATGGTCAGCTTTCTGGATAAATATCACTTACCAAAATTAAATCAAGATCAGATAAACAGTTTAAATCGACCTATAACACCTAGTGAAATAGAAGCAGTCATCAAAAGCCTCAAAACCAAAAAAAGCCCAGGGCCAAAAAGCTTCACTGAAGAATTCTACCAGAAATTCAAACAAGAGCTAATTCCAGTATTCCTCAAACTGTTCTGCACAATAGAAGCAGATGGGATATTGCCAAACTCTTTCTATGAGGCTACAATCACTTTGATACCCAAGCCACACAAAGATATGACTAAGAAAGAGAACTACAGACCGATATCCCTCATGAACATCGATGCTAAAATACTCAATAAAATATTGGTGAACCGAATCCAAGAACATCAGAAAAATCATCCACCATGATCAAGTAGGCTTCATCCCATGGATGCAAGGATGGTTCAACATACGAAAATCCATCAATGTAATCCAATATATAAACAAACTGAAAAAGAAAAACAGCATGATCATCTCAATAGACACTTAAAAAGCCTTTGACAAAATCCAACATCCCTTCATGATAAAGATCTTGGAGAGAACAGGAATAACAGGAACATATCTAAACATGATAAACTCAATATACACCAAACCAATAACCAACATCAAACTAAATGGAGAGAAACTCAAAGCCATTCCTCTAAAATCAGGAACAAGATAAGGCTGTCCACTCTCTCCATATCTCTTCAACATTGTACTTGAAGTTCTGGCTAGAGCAATAAGACAAGAAAAGAGGATCAAAGGGATACAAATTGGAAAGGAAGAAGTCAAACTTTCACTATTTGCAGACGACATGATAGTCTACATTAGGACCCGAAAAACTCTACCAGGGAACTCCTATGGCTGATAAACACCTTCAGCAAGGTAGCAGGATACAAAATTAACTCAAAAAAAAATCAGTAGCCCTACTATATACAGATGATAAATCCAATGAGAAAGAAATCAGGGAAACATCACCCTTCACAATATCCATCAAGCAACATAAAATATCTTGGGTAACACTAACCAAAAAAGTGAAAGACCTGTACAATAAGAACTTTGAGACTTTAAAGAAAGAAATTAAAGAAGATACCAGAAAATGGAATGATCTCCCATGCTCTTGGATAGGTAGAATTAACATAGTAAAAATGGCAATCCTGCCAAAAGTAATCTACAAATTCAATGCAATCCCCATCAAAATCCCAACACAGTTTTTCACAGACATTGAAAGAACAATACTCAACTTTATATGGAAAAATAAAAAACCCAGGATAGCTAAAACAACTCTTTACAATAAAGGATCTTCTGGAGGCATCACCATCCCCGACTTCAAGCTCTACTATAGAGCCATAGTTCTGAAAACTTGGTATTGACACAAAAATAGACATATAGACCAATGGAATCGAATTGAAAACCCTGATATTAACCCACGCACCTACGAATACCTTATTTTTGACAAAGGTGCTAAATCTATACAATGGAAAAAAGACAGCATCTTCAACAAATGGTGCTAGTACAATTGAATTCGGACATGCAGAAAATTGCAGATATATCCATACCTGTCACCATGCACAAAACTTAAGTGCAAATGGATCAAAGACCTCAACATAAATCCAGCCACACTGAATCTTCTAGAAGAGAAAGTGGGAATTACCCTTGAACAAATTGGCACAGGAGGCTGCTCCCTGAACATTACACCAGTAGCACAGACATTGAGTTCTGCAATTAATAAGTGGGACCTCCTGAAACTGAGAAGCTTCTGCAAGGCAAAGGAAACAGTCAGTAGGACAAAACGACCACCCACAGAATGGGAAAAGATCTTCACTGATCCCACATCTGGCAGAGGACTGATTTCCAAAATATATAAGGAGGTCAAGAAGCTAGCCACCAAAACACCAAACAATAGAATTATAAAGTGGGGTGCAGAACTAAATAGAGAATTCTCAACAGAGGAATCTGAAATGGCTAAAAGAAACTTAAGAAAGTGCTCAAAATCCTTGGCCATCAGAGAAATGCAACTCAAAACAACTCTGATATACTACCTCACACCTGTCAGAATGGCTAAAATCAAAAATACCAGTGACAATCTATGCTGGAGAGGATGTGGAGAAAAAGGAACACTCCTCCATTGCTGTAGGAGTGCAAACTTGTAAGACCACTCTAGAAATCAGTATGGCAGTTGCTCAGAAAAATGGGAATCAGTCTACCTCAAGATCCAGCCATTCCTCTCTTGAGTATATACCTAAATAGTGCATGTTCATACAACAAGGACATATGTTCAACCATGTTCATAGCAGCATTGTTTGTAATAGCCAGAACTTGGAAGCAACCTAGATGCTCCTCAACTGAAGAATGGATTGAGAAAATGTGGTACATTTATACAATGGAGTACTACTCAGCAGAAAAAAAGCAATGGAATCTTGAAATTTGCAGGCAAATGGATAGAACTAGAAGAAACCATCCTGAGTGATCCAGTCACAAAAAGACAAACATGGTATGTACTCACTCATATATGAATTTCAGACATATATCAAAGGATTACCAGCCTATAATCCTCTTCACCAAAGAAACTAGGTAGCATGAAGGACTCTAAGGGATAAATGGTCCCCAGGAATGGGAAGTAGCATGAACTCCTGAGCTAATTGGGAGCATGAGGGGAGGGGGGAGGGAGCTGCTACAATAAGAGCAAGAGAAGAGGATTAGAGGAGAGGAAATGGAGGAGCAGAAATATTGATTTGGGGGAAGAATAAAGGAGAGAAAGCAGGATGAGAGATACCATATCAGAGGGAGCCACTATAGGTCCGAGAAGAGATCTGGAACCAGGGAGATCTCCAGAGACCTACAAGAATGACATGTTCTTACAATCCAGGCAATGGTGGAGAGGACAACCTAAAAGCCCTTCCCCTATAATGAGATTGATGACTTCTCTTTATGCTATCCTAGAGCCCTTATCCAGTGGCTGATGGGAGAAGAGACAGACATCCATAGATATACACTGAACTGAAATCGGGAATTTAGTTGAAGAGAGGGAGGAATGAAGAGCAAAGGGGTCTGTACCAGGTTGGAGAAACCCACAGGAACAGTTGGCCTGAACAAGGGAGAGCACATCGACCCCAGATGCTGTCTGGGAGGCCAGTACAAGACTGATCCAGACCCCTGAATATGAATGTCAATAAGGAGGCCTCTGCACTTCAGGGAGCCTCTGGTGGTAGATTAGTATTTTTCCCTGGTGCAAGAAGGGACTTTGAGACCCATCCCATGTGGAGGGTTACACTCTGGCCCTGGACAAATGGGGAAGGGCCCAGGACCAGCACAGGAAGATTTGGTGGACTTTGCAGAGCCCCTGTTGAGGGCCCTACCCTGTCTGGGGAGTGGTGGATGGATGGGGTGGAGAGTAGGTTCGGGGTGGGGGGGGAGGGATGGGGGGAGGGAGGAGGGAGGGGGAGGGAGAGGGAGAAGTGTCGTGTCAGCATGCCTCAGCCTTAGTCCATGAGGTTCTACCTGAGTGGGGGTGTGTGGACATGGAAGCTTTGAGGAACCCAACGTCGATAAAGATGAAACACAGGTATCTTGTCATCTTCAGAGACTCTCAGATCCATGTTGTGGAACTAGAGTTATGTCTTTATTAGCCATCTTTTCTGGTGTCTCTTAACCATCCTGCTAATACTTCCAGGAAACCATTTCTCTTTTTGTTTCCTTGCTGCTCTTGCAGTGAGCCTCTTAACTCCTAACTTTCTGTCCTCCCAAGTTACTCATACCTCTCTCTCCTCTGCCCAGGTGAGGGCCTATTTAAAGCTTAAGCTACAGAGATGCAAATTAGGAGGCATATCACCTTAGGCCAAGGTAAACAGTAACAGCCTAGTGTTAATTAACAATACAATGGTGACCCGGAGCTTCCTGGCACCACAGGCAGTCAGAGCCTTGGAACCAGAATAATCCATAACAGAGATATGTCTCCCACAGAGAAAGGACTTACATGTGAAACAAGCTTGTTCCCTAACTAGAACTATTAAATAAATTAAAAAAAAAAAAAAACAAAAAAAACAATGACAATCTATGCTGGAGAGGATGTGGAGAAAAAGGAATACTCCTCCATTGCTGGTAGGAGTGCAAACTTGTAAGACCACTTTGGAAATCAGTATGGCAGTTGCTCAGAAAAATGGGAATCAGTCTACCTCAAGATCCAGCAATTCCTCCCTTGGGCATATACCCAATAATTCATGTCCATACAACAATGACATCTGTTCAACCATGTTCATAGCAGCATTGTTTGTAATAGCCAGAACTTGGAAGCAACCTAGATGACCCTCAACTGAAGAATGAATAAAAAAAAAATGTGGTACATTTATACAATGGAGTACTACTCAGCAGAAAAAAGCAATGGAATCTTGAAATTCGAAGGCAAATGGATGGAACTAGAAGAAACCATCCTGAGTGAGGTAACCCAATCACAAAAAAACAAACATGGTATGTACTCACTCATATGAATTTTAGATATAGAGCAAAGGATTACCAGCCTACAATCATCTTCACCAAAGAAACTAGGAAACATGAAGGACTCTAAGGAAAAAAATGCATGTACCCCAGGAATGGGAAGGGGCAGGAACTCCTGAGCTAATTGGTAGCATGGGGGTAGTGGAGAGGGAGCTGCCAGAATGAGAGGAGGAGAAGAGGAGAGGAGAGGAGGAAATGGAGGAGCAGAAATATTTAGCTGGGGGAAGAATAGAGGAGAGCTGAATGAGAGATACCATATTAGAGGGAGCCATTATAGGACTGAGGAGAGATCTGGCACCTAGGGAGATTTCCAGAGACCTACAAGGATGACTCATACTGACAATCTAGGCAATGGTGTAGAGGATATCCTAAATGCCCTTCCCCTATAATGAGACTGATGACTACTTTTTATGCCATCCTAGAGACTTCATCCAGTGACTGATGGAAGCAGAGGCAGACACCCACAGATATACACTGAACTGAACTCTGGAACTTAGTTGCAGAGAGGGAGGAATGAAGATCAAAGGGGTCGGTACCAGGCTGATGAAACTCACAGAAACAGCTTATCTGTACAAGGGGGAGCACATGGACCCCAGACTGCTGTCTGGGAGGCCAGTACAGGACTGATCCAGACCCCTGAACATGGTTGTCAATGAGGAGACCTCTGCACTCTAGGGGGCCGCTGGTAGTGGATTAGTATTTTTCCCTGGTGTAAGAAGGGACTTTGATAGCCCATCCCACATGAAAGGATGCACTCTAGGCCTGGACACATGGGGGAGGGTCTAGGCCCGGCCCAGGATGATGTGGTGGACTTTAGGGAACCTCCATTAAGGGCCCTACCCTTCCTGGGGAGTGGAGGGTGAATGGGGTGGAGGGAGGGAAGAGGGGAGGGAGAGGGTGAAAGGATTGATATGTGAAGCAAGCTTGTTCCTAATTTAAACTAATAAAAAAAATTTAAAAAATAAATATAAAAAAATAAAAATCTCACAAAAAATAACTTTAGTCTGAAAAAAATGGATTTTGCTTTAAGATGAATTATATCCCAAGAGTTTCTTGTGACTGTTTTTAATATATTTACATGAGATGATGAACTTGAGATTTGGATACTAGTGCTCAATTCGGCAAAGTAAAATTTCAAAGGATGTGGAGGCTGATTTGTGAACTTTCTAGCAAAAATGCATGAATTCACAGTGAGTTAAAAGAAATGTTATATATTGAATGCTTGTGTAGCCCTAACATTCAAATGTTGAACCAGTAACCACCAATGAGATTTTAGTTGGAAGTAGAGCCTGTGGAAGATTAGGTTTAGGTGAAGTAATTGTGGCTTCCATGATGAGATTAGTGTCCCTTAAAGCAAAAAGGAAGATTATCTTTCCATCATATTAAGACAGACTGATAAGAAAGCTGGCAAAAGTCATGAATATTGGCCTCACTGTAAACTGACTCTATTATTACCTTCTGTTTGGATTTTCCATAATCCAGAACTGTGGAAAATAAATATCAGTAGTCTAATCATCCAATATCTTGGATATCTTTTCAATAGTAGCTCAAGATGAATAAGACAGAGAGGTACTAGAAATCACAGTGCAAGAATTCTAGAAAGTATAGTAGCAAGGTTTGTGATAAAGAACAGATTAGGGTGTGCAGAAAGGAACATAGAAAGAATTTCAGATCACATTGTATGGTTATAAAGGTTAGAGATTCTGAGGGCAAATCATCTGAATTTTATCTTAGAGGAAAATGGTCTTTGGATTATATATCATCACAATATGGTCCCAAATACCACCCTATATGTAACTACGAATTCAACATTTGAATTTTACAGGTGCGCAAACACTCCATCTATACATTTTACCCTGACTCACCCAGGATTCATGTTAATATTGCTACTGGCTGCTTGTATCACAAGCAGTTCTTTCAGAAGGAACAGAATAGTGCAAATATTGAGTAGCAAATGGTAGAAAATTCAAAAAAGACAGGAGCAGTTAGGTTAATTTAAAAGCTGATAGAATAGAGTTCAGTACAACACAAATTATGAAAACAGTGAATGGAGATCAGAAAGAATAAGAGGTCATAGAGACCCTGAACAAGGGCAGTGATAGGACTGCCCTTGCCCATCCTGATACATTTTGCTAAGATGACATGGATCTGTTGATGACAAGTGAATCTATATTCATATTGATAATGGCTTATGGTTTATTATACATACAAGTGACATAATATGAGTTACTAATGAGACAGCAATCTCTGTGATGGTGAAAGGGGTAAACTAAACACAAAGTCTTCACTTCTAATAATTCACACCGGGGAAAAGTTGTATAAATGTGCTAAAGTCTTAAGTTCCCATTCAACTCATTATTCATACTAGAGAAAAATTATATAAATGTAAAGGTTGTGGAAAAGCCTTCAGAAAAAAAACAGTGACCCTTCCCCCTAGCCTCTAGTTCTTGTGTTGTGAACAAAACTCCAAGAAAACCTTCCTGGAAACTGTTTAGCAACAAACCACCTCCAAGAAACAGATGAAGCCATATAAACCACAGAATTCTCCTTCTCATCACCAACCAATGAGAACATGCTACCTACCTGCAAGTAACAGACACAGCCATAGAAGCCACAAAAGTTCCCATCTGTAGCCAACCAATCAAAAATGCTAACAAACCAGTTGCCCTGACTCTGAGAAATTCCGTTAATTGTTCCCCAAATGTCAACCAATCAGGATCCGACCCATACCCCTCCCTGATGTAATCCTGTGACTTTCGCCTTTAAAAATCCTGCAGTAGACTAGGTGGCACTTCCTCTGGTGGCTGCTGCGTCAACTAGCTAGTCACTTTTGTGGTTGGATGGAACAATAAACCTTGCTTTTGCTCTTCAGTGGGTCTGTCTCCCTGGTGGTCTTTGGAGATCTTCACGATTGAGCACAGCAATGAACAGTACTTATTATTCACAGTACTTGTTGTCTGTGGTGCTTTTTATACTCGGTGCTTGTTATGAACAGTATTTTTTATCCTCAGTGCTTGCTATCCAAAGTACTTATTGTCCACAGTGAGTACCTGTTATCCACATTGTTTGTGATTCTCATTGCTTGTTATCCTCATTACTTGTTATCGTCATTGTTAGTTGTCTGCATTGCATGTTATCTGCATTGCTTATTATCCACAGTGCTTGTTATCTGCAATACTTGTTATCCACAGTACTTGTTGTCCATAGTGAGTGCCTGTTATCTGCATTGCTTATTATCCACATTGTAGGTTATTTGCATTGCATGTTACCAGAATTGCTTGTTATCTGTAGTACTTGTTGTCCAAAGTACTTGTTAACCACTGTGTTTGTTATCTGCAGTGAGTGCTTGTTATTTTATGGTACTTGTTATCTGCATTGCTTGTTATATGCAATTTTAGTTATTGTATTGCATGTCATCCACAGTGCTTGTTATTTGCCATACATGTTATCCACAGTGCTTATTATTGCAGTCCTTGTCGTGGTTGGATAAAGCAATAAACCTTGCTTTTGCAGTTCAGTAGCTCTGTCTCCCTGGTGTCTTTGGAGATCTTCGCCACTTGGGCATAACAATGGGTGGATCAGCCTGGCATTGGTGGTGCATGCCTTTAGTCCCAGCACTAGGGAGGCAGAGGCAGGTGGATCTCTGTGGGTTCAAGGCCAGCCTGTTCTACAGAGCGAGTTCCAGGACAACCTCCAAAGCAATACAAAGAAATTCTGTGTCGGAAAAAAAAAAAAAAAAAAAAAAAAGCTATGGGTGGATGTGTATCCTCTTCAGCATATAACTTATTCAACACTTGGTGTTCCCCTGAGGATGTATTCCTTCTTTGGGATATTATGAATGTTACTGGTGGTTCTTAATTTCTAGCATAACTGTACAAAAAAAGGTTTTCCAGGAATCTAAACACACAAGTTAGAAAATGAATACATGTCTAATACATGTCTCTTGTCTGTGGATGAGGAAGAGGCTCTGAAGGCCACACCTGTACTGAAGGAACTATTGAAAGGCAATACCTACTGAGGAAAGGAGAATTATTTTACTTTGGGGATATGGCTACTGCTAGGTTGTTTGTGTCCCAATAAATGGCTACACATTCTATGTGGGTATGGGAAACACTAATTAGATTCAGGGGGTTATTAGCAAAGAAACAAAAAGAGAACATAAATTTTGGAGGAAAATGAGGTGAGAAAACTAGGTAAAGTTGTAGAAAGGTAGTTTATATGTATATGAACAATATATACTGTATAAATGTCTGAACCTTTCAAAGGATAAAAAGTTATTTTTAAAAAGGAAAGTTTATGATGTGATGTTAGACATCAAAAATTCCCATTGCACTTCAAATATTGTGCCATATTTCTTGTATACTATATTAAACATCCCCTGGCACTACCAAATAATGAGGCTACTAGTTATACTTGCCCCCAGTAAAGTAGTAGCCACAGAATACCAGGAAATTTATTAAAGAGACAAAATCCAAATGATCATAATGATGACAAAGTAAAACACAAGAAGTACTAGTATTCTCCTAAAAAGTCTAAAGTAGGGGACACAGCTCAAAGTAAAACTAGACAGATCCCATGCCCAAGTTGAAGCTCCAAGAGAGACATGGTTCAACTCACAAGGAATATAGACTAAATAACTCTCTAATATCCAGGACAAGGAAAACTGAATCTAACCAGATACAAACCATAAACAAAGAAAGCACAGAAAAATGAACCATGATGGGTAAAGAAAAACTCCCAAGATGTTTAAGCATGAGGGTTTGTTTTAATTGTCAACTGGACATAATAGGGAATCACTTGAGAAAGAGATTCCCAATAAGGGATTATCTTGATGAGGTTGGGTTGTTGGCATGCCCTTGAGATATTATCTTAATTAGGCTAATTGATGTAAAAATATCTATCCTGCCTGTATCACTATTTGATGGGCTGCATCCTGGACTGTACAGTAATAGGGAAAGCAAGCTGATTGCTAGGAAGCATTCATTCATTCATGCATTCATGTTCTCTCTGCTCTTGACAATGGCTATGACGAGATGCTTCAAGTCCCCACATTGATTTAAAGTGCCTGTAGTGGTCTATTACAACCTTGAATTGTAAGCCAAATTAACTTTTTCTCCCTTTATATTGCTTTTGTCAACATAAAGGGAGAAATATATATATCCCACCCAAGGGAAGAAGTAAAGCTTACCTTACAGAAGACAGGATTACATATAACACCAGGAATCTGAAATGCTGAATAGAAACATCATGACTTGCCCCATAGCCTGATGGATATGGTGGCAGACCTAGCCCTGAATAAAGAATGTGTATCTGTGGACAGTCCTAGTCTTAAATTCTACTACTCAACACTATGGTGCATCCCCACATGGCATAAAGTTTCCAAGTAAGATTAATCAGGCTTAGCATCAAAATGCCAGATGTACAAAGTGCATTCTGTTTTTAAATTTTAATTGTAGTTGGTGTACAGAACAATGGGTTTAAATATGGCATGTCCATATATATATATGAGCTAATGATTTGCTCATAGTCACCATACTACCCTCTCCACTTCCTTTTCCTGTTTCCTTCTCATTTCCTTTCACTCCCCAAATAGTGCTTTCAGGATATATTGATACATACATACATACATACATACATACATACATACATACATACATACAGAGAGGAGAGAGACAGGTCCACATAATAGAAAATATTACATATTTACTCTTGCTTAAATTATCCTCTCTTGTTGACCCAACCCACTTGGTTGCTCGCCTCCTTTTCCTTTAGGTTCCTTCTCCCTCCATATAACCCCCTTCCATTCATATATATGCATATATATGTATATATACTAAAGATGATAAAAGTAATATTTATCTTTTTTAGTTTGGACAAAGCCTATTCTTAAATAATTGTGGTATTTCCCACATTCCCTTGAGTATTTGAAGAATCTGGGAATCTTTCACATCCCAAAGGACATTCTACAAATGTCATTCCCAAGAAAGGAGAAGCCTGGGGTATCAGCCTTGATGGGTGCCATTGCTCCCTGTTACTCTGTTATTCCAAACTGCTCTTCCAATCTCAACAAAATAAAACCATTGCCAGCTGAAGACTTGGGTCTACCATGTCCTCCAAACACTGGTCTGACCACCCCTTCTACTGCAGAGCACCTCTGCCTCGTTGACCAACTACAGCACATTTGTCTGTATGACAGCCGTTCTCTGAGTTTGGCCCATGCCAGTATTGCACCAGACCCTGCCAGTCTTTTTTCAATTATAAAAACACATTTGATAGCATCTGTAAAATTTGTTGCTTTATATGTTTACCCAAACACAATAACCCTCCCAAAAACAAAAATCAAAGGCTTTTAGCCTTTTCCAGGGTGGGTAGGGGGTGGAAGGAAGGAGTAAATTTTACCCCCAACTCTTCTGCATTAGTAAACCAGCTCTGTTGCACATCCAAAAGTAAAATAAATTATTTATGGCTGAAAGAGTTCAAAATAGTTGAAACTATCTTTAGTGCAATATACTTCACCCTCACAACTTGCCTAAACCCATAGAAGCTGAACTGACATCAAGCAGAGAGGAGCTCAGATCAGCAGTGCGTTAACTCCTCAAGGCTGTAGGCCATTGGCATATCTGAGACAGGTAGTTTGAGTGCCTGTGTATCCTGTACATAGGTGTCATGAGTGCTGGAGACTGATACAGATAGAAGTGTCTGTTAGAGGAGCTGAACCAGAAAGTAGTCACAAGACTTCCAGGCCAGTAGGAAGTGTGGTGAGGGAATGGGGTAAAAGCTGAGGTTCAGAGGCCCACACCCAGTTATCAGGGCAAGAGAGCCACAGGTAACTGGTCAGCCTGTGCTTCAACAGTGACACCCTGTGGCAGCAACAGTGACAAGAATAATAGATTATGACATTCATTTCTTGTTTATTGCAAGGTTTTTTGCACTTCACCAGGGTCAGACAGCTTCACACCTTGTGTTGCTTGTGTGTGCACTTGTACATGTATGTGATTTTCATGTAGTTATATTGTGTATGCACCCTAAAGGTCAAAGTTGCCAAGAATAAGATGTGAGAGAGCTACAAGGAAGGAAAGCCTTCAAAATTGTAAGAAGAGTAAGAAGCCAGAAGGTTGGTACAGAGTGTAGAAACACCTTCCATAGTACTGCCAACCTGGGTTTTATACCAAGAATGTCCTCTGTGTGCCACTGCATGTGTGTGTGTGCATACACACACACACACACACACACACACACACACACACACACACACACACACACACATCAAAGTAAATAAATAAGTAAAAAGCTGTAGAAGAAGATTTTAACTTGTTTACCTTGAATAGTGACAAACATACTGTTTCATACTGCTGGTGAGCCCAATCATGCTAACTACATTTTGGAGGCTTAATGATAGGCTACCTTTCAACACCCAGCTTCATCACTAGAAATTATTCCTTAAAACAGAAGTTATAACAAGGCACACTCCCCACAACAAGCAGTGAAACTGACTTTGGTTTTTGGCATGTTTCTTTTATTAAAGGCCCGCACCTTTAACAGTCTTCGCTTCCATTCCATGGATTACAATAATGTGATAATAATGAGATACAGGACTTATATAATTACAGTCATTATATATCATTATGTTGAGAAATTTCAGTCTCCTTTATCCTTTAAACATAGTGAGTTGATGCTTATGCTATCAGCATAAGAATTTACATCTCAGATTAGAATTGGCTATACATCTGACTTGTTTATATAGTGACAAATTAGAGAAAGCTTCACTATATAAAAATGATTAAATCATGAGGATAAATTCATATTATGAAATACTATGCAACACTTAAAATTATTTACAGTGAGATTTAATGACATGTATTAGCAGAATAGGAAGTGGAAGGGGAGCATATAAAATTTTGTATCATATATAATTTATCAAGGATCCTGCCTTATATAAACTATTCACATATGCACGTCAGAGAGGCATTGAAATGCGTGCTCACAGGAGATGAATTTTTTATGCTGTATCTCTCTAGCTTGTGGGATTATAATTAGTGTCTTTTTAGACACTGACCTATGGTGTTCTTAGTGTAACTTCAGCCGTCATCCTAAACAATCAGGGCTTCACCTTCTCTTTTGTTTTCATGCTTTCAATAACATACAGAAGATACTAAATCAGTGTAAGTGGAAAGAAAACATGAGTCTACCTGTGCATGGCTGGGTTTTAGCAGTTATCAAACTGCACTCTGAAACTTTCAGAAATTTTTATTGTTTCTTTTCTATTTACTCACTAGAAACAATGAGTGAGATAGGGCTTAGACTCATCCTTTCCCTTGGCAAGCTGTTGTGTTAAAAACAGATCATTACATGTTTGTGTAAACCGTAATCATAATCACTATCTTAATTTAATGTGGTTAATATTTTTCAAAGTTCATCTTCTTGTCCCCACATTAGCTTCTCTGGGACCATCTGATAAGTATATGTTTTTATCTAGCATGGTTTTGAAGTCTGTTCTGTTGTATTCAAGAGTTATCAAAACACTTTTTGGGGGTGTGTGCACATGCATGTGCCTATGTGTTCTACTCTATCATTTGCACAAGATTTAACAATGAATAAAAGTTCAAGAAGCCTTAATGTACAATGAAAATATGAGCTAAAAAGAAGGACACTAGTGATAAGAGCAGAAGCCTTTGGCTTTTCCTGTCTAATCAAGTGCTTTAACTTTAGAACAGAGCTGTGGCTTATTTTGCTTGGGAAGGTAAGAGTGGCTCCAGTTAGAGAGGAAGAAAAGTAACATGTCCCCTTCTCAGGTTCAAACATATCTGTATACAAATAAAATAAATGTAATAAAATAGCAATTATTGGTCTCTTTAGGCTTTTACATAAAGATTTATATTTTATTATTCTGATCTGTATTTAAAATTTTGTTAAAACAAAAAATTAAACTGCAAGCCCAAAAGTTCACAGAGCTTGTTTCAGTTCTACATGCACATATAAACATGTATGCACTCATGAATGACAGGCTACTAACTGCATTTTGTTTGACCATCAGTCCATTTAATGGTTCATGATTTAGGAAACATTGGGAAGCAATGGCCTGAATGAAAACAACTCAGATTGTGGAGTCAGTCAAATGGGGACACAAACTCTGGCTCAGTCCCTCAGGCAGATATTTGACTCTTGATAGAGCAATAATATTGTTCTCTTCATCAATAGTAATGTTCTTTCAGCATTAGAGGTGCTGTTCATTCTACCCAGATTCATGTCTTGTATTTTAATTATTACTACTAGATTAGCATATTCTAGAGCTACTTTTACAAAGTTGTTACCTTCTAATCCTGTTTCTCAGACTCTTCAGGGAAGGAAATGCACATAAGATGGTGAACAGATAAACTATTATATGTGTATATATGCATTTTACACAGTCATGTATAGATGAAGACAGGGAAGATTTCATCACTTTGATCTCTATACTGTTCTAATGCAAGAAATCATATAAGTTTGAAATTATTGCCAAATCAAAAGTGAAACAATGTCATTTAGGAGGGGAGAACAAAATGCATTTCTGACTGGAATGAGCCATCCTTTCCTCAAGGTTTCTAAATGGCATGTATGCATAGAAAACGTTGCCAGAGACATTTGTTTTCCACTAAGACTCAACCTCAAATCTATATAGAACTCCCTTGGGGTTACCCAAACAGTGTGACACATCTTTAAGTTACTCACAGCCCTGCTGCTCATTCATCCTCTCTTCTTCCTCCTGTATATTTACATTTTATTCATGTTCTAAGGTTTTAGGCTTAACCCTGTAGATTCTGAATCTACCTTATTTATATTTTAATTCTCTCACTTAAAAGAGCCAAGTTTTTCAGGTCAGTGGTCTTGTATGCTTGCCACCACCTCCCATCCCCCCTCATTCTATCCTCCCTCGTATGTATGTGGTTAGATAGATGACAGATGGTAGATGGAAAGATAGACAAATTATCAATAGACAGATAATATGAATGAGTGAATGAATGAATGAATCATTTTCATTGAACTTGGTAATTTCCAAACTGCTAGAACTAAGATTCAGAGCCTTGTTCATGCTAAGCAAGCACTCAACTACAGAACATCATTACCAGTCTGCAAACTCTTTTTACAGTATGAGGAGAGGAAATATGCAAAACTTTGGAATAACAGAAAGCATCAGAGCCAGGACAACAAAGGAAAAAACAGGGTTCCAGCTGAGTCAGAAAGAGTTTAGCCCCTAGCAAAGATGGATGTCTAAATGTAAGTAATATTTAAATTTTCAAAAGCACTGAGATGCCAATATAATTATATTTCTATAACACTATGAGTTGAAGTGGTACTATACATAATTTGATGTCTTCTATGATGTATATGAACTAATTTCTTTTATTGTTTATCCATTCCTTATTTATCCAGGAGTAATTGAGTATAGAATGAGTATTAGACATTATGTGATGCTGTTAGTGGTGCACAATATTCATGGTCTCTGCCTCTGTGAAATGTGAAGAAGTGAATCATGTACTCCCATAATTAATATAACAAACCCAGTGATGGAAACAGACAGAACATTATGGAAGAATGTGCAATAAATATGTGATTTTATGGGATTAAAAAAGAACTCCCTGTGAAATAAATGTGGTAGATAAATGTTATCTAGGAAGGAAAGTGAAAGTAAATACATTTTTAATGCACTAAAGAAAAATAGTTAAAGGAGATGTTCGAGCCACACATATCTGAGTACAATCCATCAGAGCATAAAATGTTACTTTAAGCCACCTTAGATATTCCCTTGACTTTTGCTGACATTTCTCTTAATTGAAAAAAAAAATCTGTCCCTTAAATTCTATCTGTCCTAGCTGGAGACTAATAAATTCCCACCATTTGATTCACTCAAAAATTAAGTGAAATAAAATCATAATGATACAGATACAAGAGTATTTTTAACTTAACTTCCAGTTCACATTTCTTAAATTATTGCTTCAGTAGCACTGTGTATTTTTTAAATATTTGTGGATGTTTTACCTACATGTTTGCCTGTTTACCACATGTGTACTTGGTGCCAGAAGAGGGCATCATATCCACTAGGATTACATTTACAATTACTTGTGAGCTGTCATGTTTGTGCTAGGGATCAAAGCTGGGTCCTCTGGAGGACACACTTTTTATACATTTGAAATTGATCTTTTTATTTAAATTAGAAACAAGCTTCTTTTAGATGTCAATCTCAGTTCCCTCTCCCTCCCCTACTCCCCTGCCCTCCACTGTCCCAACCCTTTTCTGCTCCCAAGGGAGGGGAGGCCTTCCATGGGGGATCTTCAAAGCCTGTCATATCATTTGAAGCAGGGCCTAGACCCTCCCTCATGTGTCTAGGATGAAAGAGTATCCCTCTATGTGGAGAGGGCTCCCAAAGTCAATTTGTGTACTAGGGGTAAATACTGGTCCACTACCATTGGCCCCATAGATTGTCCAGATATCCAAACTGACCTCCTCATTTAGGGGAAGGACACACCTCTTAATCCTTTGAGGGCCCTACCCTGCCTGGGGAATGGAGGGTGGATGGGGTGGGGGTAGGTCGGGGAGGGGGGAAGAGGGGAGGGAGAGGGAGAGGGAGAAGGGATTGACATGTGAAACAAGCTTGTTCCTAATTTGAACTAATAAAAAAATTACAAAGAAAAAGTGGGGTACAGAACTAAACAGAGAATTCTCAATAGAGGAGTCTAAAATAGCTGACAG
Organism: Cricetulus griseus; assembly: GCF_003668045.3. Classification (NCBI taxonomy): domain Eukaryota; kingdom Metazoa; phylum Chordata; class Mammalia; order Rodentia; family Cricetidae; genus Cricetulus; species Cricetulus griseus. Next base: position 274,353,857 of record NW_023276807.1, read on the forward strand.
ACACTTAAGAAAGTGTTCAACATCCTTAGCCATCAGGGAAATGCAAATTAAAACAACTCTGAGATACTACCTTACTCCTGTCAGAATGGCTAAAATCAAAACCAACAATGACAGTTTATACTAGAGAGGATGTGGAGAAAGGGGAACACTTCACTGCTGGTGGTAGTGCCAACCACCACTTTGGAAATCAGTATGGTGACTCCTCAGGAAAACTAGAATGAGTCTACCACAAGATCCAGCAATTCCACTCTTAGGCATATACCCAAAAGAAGCACATTCATACAACAAAGGACATCAATTCAGCTATGTTCATAGCCACATTATTTGTAATAGCCAGAACCTAGAAACAACCTAGATGCCCCTCAACTGAAGAATGGATAGAGAAAATGTGGTACATTTACACATTGGAGTACTACTCAGGTTAAAAAAAAATGGAATCTTGAAATTCACAGGTAAATGGATGGAACTAGAAGAAACAATCCTGAGGGAGGTAACCCAGTCACAAAAAGACAAGCATAGTATGTACTCACTCATATATGGATTTTAGACATAGAGCAAAGGATTACCAGCCTACAATCCACACTGCTAGAGAAGCTAGGAAACACGGAGGACCCTAAGAGAGACATACGTGGTCCCCTGGAGAAGGTGAAATGGAAAAAATCTCCTGAGCAAATTAGGAGCATGGGGGGATGGGAGAGGGAGCTAGGAGAATGAGAAGGTGGAAAGGTTAGCAAAATTATCAAATTTAACAAAGTTAGCAAAGGTTATCCAAGCAAAACCCTGGAATTCCAAGAAAGCACTCTGTATATCATTCTGACAGTATTTTTCTTGAAATCTTGAAAAACCACAATTACAATTGAGACTAAGCATTCTTGGAAATTTCAAGTTGTTGTCAAATATCCTTTTTCTACTGGGTAATCTTTTTATCTATCAGGGAACCCTATGAACCTGTAGTGATTTATCCACAGATGCTCCTGTGCTTCTCAGTAACCAGCAGTCAGAAACTCACCAAAAGTCAGCAGCCTGTGAAATACATGGGACATGCCAGAAGAGAGCTGATGGGGGGAGTACTTCTGTGTATTTTTATCTTATTGATTGTTAAATAAAGTTCTGTTTGGCCAATGAAACAACAAGTTAGACAAGACTAGGAGAAAAATAGGATTCTGGGAAATGTAGTAGAGAAGTGGTGATCCAGGCCGGAAGTGACATAGCAAGGAGACTCATATTTAGCAAGAAGAAACAGGAAGTGTCCCCTTTTCCCCTTCGCATCCTCCAGTGGCAGGATGTGAGCCAGCAGCAAGAAGGGACGCCAATAAGATAAGTCTTATAAAATATATAGATTTATGATATAAGACTGAGCTAACAGATGAGAATCCTAGTCATTGGCCAAGCAGCTTTGAACCTAATACAAGTCTCTCTGTATATTAATTTGGGCCCTAACTCGGGCAGGCGGCTGGCGTAAAGTGCACACATGGTGGTGGGGCTCGGCAGCTTTTGGCAGAAAGATTTATTGTAACAGAGATCAGGTGTAATAATGAAACACAAAAGACTTAGACTTCTTTCTGAAAATCCAAGAAGACTGTTGTATCTGCTGCTCCCAACAACAGGACTGCATGTGATGAGACCCTCACCAACAAACTGAAATCTGGGCTTCAAAATTAATATCCCAAAGCTTAAGGGCTGTGCCCAAAATACACATTATAAGGAGCTCTGACAGGTACCTAGGTTTCTGTCACTAAAACCTTCATGAGTGACTACCTGTGTGTGGAGATTCACTTTCTAGAAGGAAATATCTTAACAGAAGTAGTAAAACATTCATGGGAGATGTGAAGGATGAGCAAAATGCAACAACATGTTTTGACTTAAATGTCTCTAGCAAATAAGAATATAAATGATTTATTTGTTTTTAATGGTTGTTATTGCTTTTATAATAAATATGCTTGAGCATTTTTTTGCTGTTTTGTTTGTTTGCTTGTTTGTTTTTTCAAGACAGGGATTTTCTGTAGCTTTAGAGCCTGTCCTGGAACTCATTTGTAGACCAGGCTGGCCTCAAAGTCACAGAAATCTATATGTGTCTGCCTCCTGAGTGCTAGGATTAAAGGTGTGCACCACCACCCTACTTGATCATTTTGTGTCCCTGTTACTCACTTCAAGGCTTTTATCTTTACATAGTTTCATAAATTAGTTTATTGATTTGTTGATTGCTTTGTGACAGTGTATCATGTGGCCTCCAACTCACTCTGTAGCTAAGGATGACCTAAATCTTCTGATTTCTTGTCTCCAGTTTCATAGCACTGTGGTACAGGCATCAACCCCTATGTCCATGTTTGCTATACTTGTCTATCCACATATATAATTAATTAAGTTAGATATGTATATCTCACCCTGCACAAAACCAACTTAAAACAAGTCAAAGAGCTTGGGGCAAGACCTAAGTACCGGATGTGCTAGAGGAAAAACAGTTCAAGACATAGGCACAAGGGGGGACTTATTTTTACATTTAATGTTTTATTTTATATGTATTATTATTTAAATAAAAACTTGAAACCATTAGGGATAGCTCAGTTGTTTATTAACTTTTAATTTTATTTGAACTAGATTCTCCCTGGAATTCCCCCTCCCACTCTGTCTCCAAACAGTCACCACTGGCTCCTGCTGTGTGTGTGTATCCACTATGAGTGACATGTTTAACCACCTCTAAGACTTGAACCATGCTTGGGCAGCCTGTTGTGCATTTCTCTTATGGTGCAGGTACACAGGTCTCTCAATAGATCAACATGTCAGTATGAATGGACACATGTGGCTATGTGAGCAGGTGTCCTTTCATCCCAGGTCATTACACCACGAGTGGTTCATCCATCAAGTCTGTAATCTATGGACTGACAGACAACTGAGCCCAATGACCCCTCCACAAACACACTGACACCATGAGTGTTGGTTCAACAATATGAGTGGATGACCTACTTGCAGAAATTGATCTGCAGATCACCATGTGTGCATGTCCTGGTCTGTAAAGAGTGGCCTGCTGATGCAGTGACATGGTACCCTTGTAAGTGCTCCATGGTCCTGGCTTGGTTCTGGTTCAGGCCCTGAAATGTGGAAGGTGGTTGTTGAAATTTAAGAATCTAACCACCAGGGGGCTGGAGAGGTGGCTCGACAGTTAAGGACACTAGCTGGTCTTCCAGATGTCCTGAGTTTAATTCCCAGCAACCACATGATGGCTCACAACCATCTGAAATGAGATCTGTTGCCCACTTATGACCTGCAGGATACATGCAGACAGAATGCTATATACATAATAAATAAATAAATAAATAAATAAATAATGAGAATCTGACCACCAGATGGATTGCACACAAGTGGCTTCAAATAACTCGAGCCATCATTATACTTTAACAGAGCTTGTTCTAACAGGATTACTTGGGCACTTTTATTATTTGTTTTTATTTTTAACTTCTACATCATAGTCATCATAAAAGCCCCCTAGTTCCCTTTATTCTTCCCCAGGCACATCCTACACACACACACACACACTCACATAACCTCATATTAGACATAGAGTTCAGCATTTTTGCAGGCTTAACTAATCCTTGTGCCTGGAACATCCTGTTCTTGCAGAACTTATGTCAGCTGGCAGCTACTTGCAGTTACAAAGTTAAAAGGTAATTAGACATGGGTACACTGCTTTAAGGACAGCAATGTTTGAGCCCCAACAGTTCTTTGTTGTCTGTAAGATATGCTTTTAAATATTTCCATAACCTACAAGAGGGTTCAATCTTTCTATAAAGGGCAGACATTGATAAAGTACTCTTTTTCCATCCCACCATACCATTCTTCTTCCACCAGTAAGCTCCTGGGTATGGTAAAGATAGATCTATCCCTCCCACATTTTGCATTGCAATTTTTCCTCTTGTGGCATACCAAAGCCTTCCATTTATTGTATGTTTGGTGTACAGGAGACTTATTCTCAGCAGTTGGCACTATGTGTACCCCTGAGACTTTTTCCTTTTTCTGAGTGTGCATCACCTTAATCATCTGCCAAGAACAGTTCCTGTATTGTTTCCTTGTATGTACCCTTGACTTCCTACCACTGCCGGTCTATGATTCATTTTCTCCACAAGGTGGTGCTATCTCCATTTTCCATAGAACAATTAATGAAAATATCATCGATTGATTTTAACTACCTCTTATAAGTCAGAAAAGTCCCCAGGGTTAGGTGTTGCAGTTAGTAATTCCAAATAAGGAATTTGAGAAGCATTAGCTCCCTGCTAAATCTTATGATAAAGAATGGAATTTCCAGGGAAAATTACAGCTGTGGCACGCATGACTGACAAAGTGAAACCACACTCGAAGTCACGGACTTTGCCTCGGAGACTCGTTAGACAGGCAAGAATTCATACATAGACTGGAGACTAGGCTGCACTACTTACAAAAGGAGTGGAAGACCTACTGTGCACAGACTTACCTGCCAGTCACTGTGTGTGCACCTCCTGGTCAGTAATGGATCTCTTAATGAGCTGACACATGAGTTGTTATTAGGTTAGTATGTTGGTATGTGAACGACTGTTGTGATCCTGAGTTCAGGGATTTGCTGATTCATGATTGGGTCCATCTGCTAACCCAGGAGTGGACTCGCAGCCCCACTAATCAGTAAGTGGCCTTGTTTTCGGGACCAGTCAAGCAGTTCCTTTGGGTCCTTGATGTTGACACCCTACAACCCCACCCCTAGCCCCCTGCACTCAGCTCTCCCCCATATGTCACAGGCAGTCGCTATGACACTGAGATATCTGGGGTGGGAACATCAAAGCAGAATGGGGGGATATCGAGGCTGTCAAGTTTCTTGAAACCCAGGCAGCCAGAGGGACATTGTGGAAGCTGTAGGGAAGCCAAGGCGATGGGAGGACCCTGAGTTAACCAGAGGCACCTAGGCTTTGGAGGTGGGACACTGTGGCAGATGGTGGGACAAAAATTCATCCAGGAGGCAGACACTGAGGCAACCTGGGGCACACCAAGGTAACCCTGACAGACTCCCAGACAGCCTTGGATCCACTGAGTTGTGAGGACAAGGGGCGGCTGGGGCACTGAGGCAGCCTGGGGGTAACTGTGCCAGCCAGTGAAGACATTGAGATTAATAATTAATATATCTCTGTGTGCTTATTTAGGGTTAAATGGCTGTGGGACCAGGCTGAAAAGAAACTCCAGCAACAATTAACGTTGTTAAAATGTGTTGACAAAACAGCAAATGTTGGGGTATATGATCTAGCCTAGAACTTATACTCAAGAGACTGACATAGGAGGATTATGTATTCTAATACATCCCTGACTAATTACTGACATGCAAGGCAGGATGGATAACAAACAACATCTCAAGGGATTTGTGAAAATATGAAAAACAAAACCAGGAAGAGCAACCCACCACCCTTTCACAGACACACTTACTTGAAAAGTATGATCACACACTGCCTGATGTTTAAATAAACAATTAACAACTAAGATGATGGGCATCTCACTCTATACATTTTGGAAGAATAAATGCCTATCACTAAGTAAAAACACAATAGAAGATTTACAAAAGCTACAGAAGAAATATAAACCACATAATAAACTTCATTAAATGGATTTGCCAAACATATAGCACACTTTAATATCTACCTCAAATGTTGCAAAATAGCAATGACAATGCAGTAATCTCCACCATCAGGTTTGAATTAACATTGTAAATAATTAACTTCCTTCATGATGAAAAAGACATGAAACATTTTTTATTGAAATTAAAGACAAGTATGATGTCTAAAGTCTTTACCAAATTGTTTACAAGAATAGGGTTTTCTCTTCTATGAGTTCTTCCCTATTACCTGATATCAAGATGACACAAAAAGGATTTAAAATGTGTACAGCGTTAGAGATATGGATAAGCAAAATTATGACAAGTTCATTGCCAGGACCTAGGTCAGGTTTCTGAGAACTTTCTTTAGTTCCTGTTACAGGAATACACAAGGGTCTAATCATCTTGAGAACAAGGATGAACATTCACAAACACACACACTGACATCACATAATTAAAATTAAATCAAATCTTTAACCAAACAGATTTTCACACATGAATATTTTCTGTTGTAAGCGTTTATTCCTGTAACCCAAGTGTTGAGGCATTTAAAGTCTTAACTGTTTTCCTTCATTATAAGTTGGATCATGTAACAGAAAGCAAGAACATAGGATTGAATTTAGAGAAATCATTCTTAATGAGGTTTGTTTATGTAATTAAAGAAAAGCGTGAAATCAAAAAAGGGTTACCTAATCAATGAATTCATAGGACTTTTGTCTATATGAATTTTCAGGTGCAAACAAAATAGAGATATCATAATGCTTGAACAGATTGTTGACACTTGTCAGATTTTTTTTCTCCAGAATTTTGTGTAACTAAATGTCTGTTGGCTGAAGATCTTTCCAAATCCTTTATAGTAAGATTTCTTCAGTATGAATTTCTTTTAGGTGCTCAAAGATTATTGTGATATGCAAAGTGCACAACTTTATTACACTGCTAACATTTATAGGGTTTCTCTGCAGTATGATTTTTTCATGATTTTAAAGACTGATGATACATACAAAGGCTTTACCACATTGATTACATTCACAGGGTCTCTCCCTCATATGTGTTCTGTAATGTATTTGGAATTTAGAGTATTGTATATATGCTTTACCATATTGATTACATACATAGGGTTTCTCTCTTGTATGTGTTCTTTGATGTACTCAGAAATTGCTGTGCTGTGAAAAGGCTTGACCACAATGATTAGAGTTGTAAGGTTTCTCTCCAGTATGTGTTCTTTTATGTACTTGAAGATGATAGTGATGTGTATAGACTTTACCACATTGATTACATTCATAAGGTTTCTCTCCAGTATATGTTCTTATATGTCTTTGTGACATGCAAAGGCTTTTCATATGATTTTACCTGAATTAGTAATTAAAGAATAACAGAGACTTGCCAGCAGGCTGCATGGACAGTCATCCCCAAGGTCCTCCATCCATGGTTGCAGACTGCAAGACACCAGCCTTCATGCTGATAGCATGGGACCTGTGCCAGCTTAAAGCAAAACAGAGTTCAGAAACAGGTATTTTAGGGTATTTTCCTATCTATGTGAAGATAGGAAAGTGTAAGGTGAATGAAGGTCTGGGAATGTAAGTTACGAAGGTCTGAAGATAAAAAGGTTTAAGTAATGATAAAGTGAGTTGAGAGATTAAAAAGAATAAAATATGTCCCAGATTTCTCTTTCTCATGCTACTGTTCATAGTCAGTAAAGTTCTACAATACCACTATACGATCATAACTATAAGGTCAAGATTAAGATGCCTTTCATTGTCCTAAAAAATATCTGTCAATTTTAAAATGTTAATGCTTTCAGCCAAGTTGCTTCTAACATTAATATGCTGCTTATGTGTCTAATACTTATGTTTCCACAAACTCTAAGGATTCTTGTAAGTTCCAGGGAGCTGAATTGGATCCAAACAAATAGGTCAGATTCACTCCAAATAAATATTATTCAATCTTTCCCTGGTACCAGGATTCCCTTCCCTCATGTTGGGACCCCTCAGGAACCCCTCCCTCATCTTACAATCATCCCCTCAAGTACCAGGACCTAAGGAAAAAAATTTAATTTAACCTTGTCTTCTATTCTGCCAACATCTTGCCAGGTCTAAGAGGCACCAGGGGGTTCCATACAGGCTGGACTTCGATGAAACAACTCACTATCCCAGGATATGGCAGCATCCCAGCTTTCTCAGGTCCCCCAAAGATGGTCAATGCCACCCCAGCTCAGCAGGAAGCAGCCTTTAGAATTTGATGCCCTTATTCCCTAACCTGCCACGTCTAACACTCCACCTTTTTTAATAATAAGTAAAGGTTGGAATGAAAGGTTCAGGCATTTATGCTGACCTTCTTGTACCTCTTTAAGAAACTGAATCTGCCCCCTAATGATGGGAGGACACTCACAGGGACATGCTATGCCATCACCACTCATCACACATTACAGACCTGCCTGAGGACACTGTGCATGCATGAAGCCTCAGTGCGCATGCTCGGCTTTCTTTTTAAAGCTTGTGCCTCTCTCTCTCTCTCTCTCTCTCTCTCTCTCTCTCTTCTCTCTCTCTCTCTCTCTCTCTCTCTTCCTCTCTTCACTTCTTCTCTCTCTCTAGTGACCGACCATAGTGGTCAGCCATTAACTGTGTCTCTCTTATCTCTTACTCTCTGTCCTGCTCTGTTCTTCTATTTCTCTCTCGATAGCTCTCCCATGATATAATAAACTATCGTTAACATGTTCTCTATAGTCTCATGTCTCATCTTGTGCCCTTCTTTCTTTCTAATTTAAACAGAAATCTAACAACCACATTGATTGCATTCATAAGGTTTCTCTCCAGTATATGTTCTTCTATGTCTTTGAAGCTGACCAAGACTTGCAAAAGCTTTACCACATTGATTATATTCATAGGGTTTTTCTCCAATACATGTTCTTATATGGAGTAGGAGACAACTGTGACATGCAAATACTTCACCATATTGGATACTTTCATGTGATTTCTCTCCAGTATGAATTTTTTCATGCCTTTGCAGATGCCTGTAACATGCAAAGTCTTTAACACACTGAGTATATTCACAGGGTTTCTCTTCAGTATGGCTTCTTTCATTCCTGCAAAGATAATTGGCACATGTAAAAGCTTTACCACATGCATTATACTGATGAAACTTAATATCTATATACATTAATTTTATAATTTGGCCTAATTGTAAAAAAGAATCAGGCATTAAGTTTTACATCCATGATGTTTCCCTTCATTAGGGATTGTTTGTTGTCTTTGAAGATACCTGTGATAGATAGTAAGAGCCTTTATTTCATAACCCACATTTAAGTCATCTTTTTATATGAGATTTTTCACATATTTGAAAAGAACTGGAGGAACTTAGAGCTTTAGCATACTTATTGCATTCCTTAATTATTGCATTTTCCTATGGTGTGAGTCATACTACATTGGCAAAATGTACCAAAACAAATGGAAGTATCCATACATTCCAATACTCACAGGACTTTCCTGCAGTGTGAGTTTGTTGATGTCTTTCTGATGAAGTTGGAAAACCAATTGATTGTAAACTTATATCAATTCAACAAATCTACTCAAAGTGGGGACTACTAAATATCTTTCTATCTTCTCATTGTCCTGAGAGGGAGGTGGTACATTGCTTATTTCCATATTCTATGCTCACATGGCTTGCAATTAGAGTGACATAAGATTTTTTTCCTTGGTTTTTTTGAGACAAGGTTTTGTTACGATAAATCTTTTTGCCAAAATCTGCCAAGCCCCACTGCCACGTGTATGCTTTATGCCAGCCACCTGCCCGAGTTAGGGCCCAAATTAATACACAGAGAGACTTGTATTAGGTACAATGCTGCTTGGCCAATGACTAGGATTCTCATCTGTTAGCTCAGTCTTAACTATCATAAACCTATATATTTTATAAGACTTATCTTATTGGGCGCCTTATTGGCATCCCTCCTTGCCGGTAGATCACATTGTGCCGCTGGAGCAGGAGCAGAGGGGAAAAGGGGCACTTCCTGTTTCCTTTGCTTAAGTATCAGTCTCCTTTCTATGTCACTTCCTGCCTGGATCACCACCTCTCTACTACATTTCCCATAATCCTCTTTGACTCCTAGTCCTGACTAACTTGCTGCCATTGGCCAAACAGTATTTTATTCAACAATCAATAAGATAAACACACACAGAAGTACATTCCCCATCAAGGTTTCTTTATGTAGATTTAGAGCCTGTCCTGGCACTCACTCTATAGACCAGGGTGGCCTCCACTCACAGAGATCCACCTGCTTCTGCCTCCCAAGTACTAGGATTACAGGCATGTGCCAACAGTGCTCGGCTCAACATATGATATACTTATTAAAGGAAGAATAACAAATAGAAGGTTTCCACATTGCACTCACACAGTTTGACTTTCTTTTCCTCACAGACATATAATATAGGGTTTAAGGTTTCTCCACAACAACCTTCTTGACTCTCATAAACTGACCCTTTCAATGTACTTAGCAAAGTCACAAATATATGAGTAATGCCAGCTTTACTATAGACTCTTTTTTCTTAGAAGTTCTTGGACATATACTTGTCACCTATTCAATTTGTATACAGTTTAAAATATCTGAGTGGTGTGAAACTAACTGGATTGGCATTTCTACAGCATAACTCTCATGGGACTATAATTCAAATGGTGGTATTTGTTAAGGCATTAGTTCCTTGTCTTCTTTTTCACAGGAATGCCTTGCAAACACAGCATAGCTACCTGATATGAGATACATGGTTTTGTGAGAAATTAAGTCATCAATATGCTTTAAACTGTGCTTATTTATACTGTTGTTTTTCTTTAAAACTTCCAGGATACATTAAAATTTCTTCAGAGGCAAATCTGTATAAACTTGCACATGAAAATTGCCTTCTATGTTTTCTAGAACTTTGACAATGTTCTTCAATATTATGGTCTTCCCAACTTTAGCCTAAAATATAATACCAGAAAATATATGATATATTATTGGAAATTGTATAAAATTTAAGTTAATATCTTCAATGAACCTTAGAACTATGTCTTATTCACCTACTTTTTTATTTTCTCAATCAAAATTACAGAAGAGTATCAATAACCAAGAAACAATTGTCCCCTTATTTTAAAACATGAGGGAAATTTCAGTCTTACCTACAGCAGTGAGGTTCCTGTAGGTCTCCAGCATCACATCTTTGTAGAGACTCTTCTGGGAAGATTTCAGCAAAGCCCACTCTTCCTGAGTGAAGTTGATGTGCACATCAGCATAGGTCACTGCATTCTAAAATAACCCATACATGTTTAAAACAGAAAGTGTGATGCTGACATTGTAAATGTATATTTGGCAAGACATTCATATAATGCTGGTGCTTCCCACACTTATTTCATGAAATGGACATTATAATGTTTTCACCAAGTCACTTTAGAAGGTAACTGAATAGGAGGTTCACATGTATCATTTCTTGGCCCTTTAAATAGCAAATAGCCTTGAGAAAGAAATCCCAAAAAAACAGACATAAAGGGAGAGACAAGCAAGCAGATCAACACTACTGAGAACACATCAGAGAAATTGTATGATATGGCCAGCCTATCACAGAAATACCCCAGTCCCTGGTACCAACTTTTGCCTTAGTTAGGTTTTTATTGCTGTGAAGAGACACCATGAACCATGGCAACTCTTACAAAGAAAACATTTAATTGAGGTGTGTCACTTAAAATTTCAGAAGTTCAGTTAATTATCATCATGGCAGGGGGCATGGTAGCATGCAGGCAGATGTGGTACTGAAGGTAGAGTCCTTACATCTTGACTCAGAGGCAACAGAAAGTTGACTGGCACACTGGGCAGCATCCTGAGTATGAGAGACCTCAATGCCTGACCCCACAGTGACATACTTCCTCTAACAAGGAAAAGCCCACTTCAACAAAGCCACACCTCCTACTAGTGTCACTAGTGGGAGCTCACAGCCTATGGACTGACAGCAGGGGAACCCTCATGGGACCAAACTAGATCCTCTGAATATGGGTGACAATTATGTGACTTGATCTATTGGGGGGAGGGGTGCTGGCAGTGAAACCAGGACATATCCCAGGTACATGAACTAGCTTTTTTGAGCCCACTCCCTATGGTTGGATATCTTTCTCAGTCTTGATACAGGATGGAGTGGCATGGTCCTTCCTCAACTTTGTATGCCAGACTTTGTTGACTCCCAAAAGAAGGCTTTACCCACTCTGAGAAGTGTATGGGAGATGGGAAAGGGGAGAGGTAGTATGTGGGAGATGGGGAGGGATGGGAACTGGGGTTGGTATTAAAATGAAAACTAAATTTTTAAAATAAATTATAAAAGAAACAGTGTATAATTTGTATTATGCACCCAAAGTGACTTGTTTTGTTCTCATTGCAAGAATTTTGAAAACAAGTTTATCCCAATTTTTTGTATGTTTGTGTATGAGAGATGTTTTCCATGTGTGTACATGAGACATACCAGAGAAGAGGGTGTCAGATACCCCAAATCTGGAGTAGCAGGTAGTTATAAGCCTCCAAATTTGGGCGTTGGGATCTGAACTCAGGTCATCACCAAGAAGAATATGTGCTGAGCTACCTGCCAAGCCCCATAGTACTTTTTAGGGAAAACACTAAAAGTCTTTCATAGATTCAAAACAACAAAAATAAAAGAGCCTAAATAAATACAGAAGTAAATAATCATTGGTAACTTGATGCATCAATATTAAGATACTGTATAAGGTAAATTTGCAACATGAATTTAATACAACCCAAAGAAAATTCCCAACAACTTATAACAGTATATCTAATTGCAATGCTATATGCAAATTGGAAACAGAATTCTCAAGAGGATTATAAAAAAAATAGTACACACATTGACTCAATGTGACTTCTATACTTACAATAAATCTACAGCTATCAAGAAGGTGTACAATAGTTGGTAGAGAATAAAGCGGATAGAGAAAAGGCCAAGAACAAAAGCAGGAAAATATAATCAACTTTTAATCAAAAGACCAAAGGAAACTCAGCCAGGTAAACTGTGATCTTAACCAGTGTTACCCAGTTACCTATGATTCTGTGTTTAAAAATTATATAAAAAGACTTCATAACTCCCACAAAATTAACTCAAAAGGACCCTTAAACTATTCTGCTTCTGACCCTCGAGCTACTGATATTTCTTCCAGACAGAGAGGCCCCATTGTCTAGAGCATTCTCTACAAATGGGGGTTAACTCTTGCAATGGTTCTGCAAACTCTTATGTCCCATTGTGGTTTGAGGCTAACCAAGGCCCATTGAAGCCCACACACAAGACAACATAGAAGAATAATTTAACTTCTGTTTCCCGCCACATGTATCATGACACAACATGTGGAATCTGTCCTATCTACCCATCCAATACCATGCACACCTGAGAAACTTCTGCAGATCAGAAACTCCTTTTGTTCCCTGGAACTCAACTTTCCTGAATCATGACATTGTAACTAATGGTAGCAGAAAGTTAAAAGCACTCTAATCATGTATTGCTGAAGGATAAGCCCCATCACCTCTTTCTCCCAGTCTCTAAACTCTGTGCAGCACATGTAAGACAAACTTGAAAGTGGAATTCAATATTCATAAATTCCAGAAATCAAACTTTCAGTTTTCCAATGTATGTTCCTACCACACACCAAAAGCAACCCTATGATGCACACTGGACACTGATATTTTAAGTATCATAGCTTCCCACAGCCAGGGTTTCAATGCCTCCCTCTCCCCCTGGGAACCTACACTCAGAGAGGCTCAGAGGACACTGCTCAGGTCAGCATATGGCTCATGGTTCCTCCCACTCTCAGCAGCAATGACAGCTAGGCAGACCTGCTCCACCTGCTCTGTAACCCCCACATTGGCCCTGCTATGTCTGTGGTCTTCATTATAGTTCCTAAAAGACAGCCAGCAGAGAATCCTGGAGAGAATGTGCTAGCTACTTCCAACTGATCCTCCTGAGTGCTAAACCTTCCCAAAGTGCCTCATTAGCTAGGGACTCACAGTTGGAAAACAGAACATTAGAAGCTCCCCTCTTAGGTATGTAGAGACCAAATAACTCAGACAGCATATGTATTCCTAGCTCTGCCCTTCCATCCCAGCAGACAGGGCTCTAGTGTGGAAAGTGTTTTTTAGTAGACATTCTCACAGTCTCCCAGAGTACTTCCTGTTCTCTTCCAAGGCAGAAGGTCTTTTTTGTGCACATTCAATTACGCACTCAGTATCCAGGGTAGCCAACTCTTTGCTTAATTTTGGGAAGTCCTTCAACCATAATAGGTCAGATTCAAACATTCATAGGTCACACATAATTGTTACTGTGTAACTGATGTTAAAGACAAACAGGCCATGAACTAGAAACCAATGAGGGGTCATCGCAGGGCCTGGAGGCAGGGAAGAGACTATAGATACTACAGATATGAGGTATTTAAAATCTCCAGAATTCTGTTTTTGTTTTTTTTTTTTTGTTTTGTTTTGTTTTTTTGATAGTTCTTTTTTATTTAAATTAGAAACAAGCTTCTTTTACATGTTAATCTCAGTTCCATCTCCTTCCCCTCCTCCCCTGCCCCCCACCCACTCCCTTATCCCAACCCCTTTCTGCTCCCCAGGGAGGGTGAGGCCAGGTTCTAGGAGCCCAGAGACTAACCCAAGGAGTCCACATTCTGATGCAAAAGCAAAAGGTTTCTTTTTTATTTCAAGCTGGCCAGCTAGGATCTCACTGCATGGCTGGCAAATGAGATGCCAACCAGCTAAAAAGAGAAGCTTTTAAAGGTGCAGACCATAAGATTGAAGGCCACAAATTACAGCATTTCCATGGTTACTTAAGGTCATACCAAGTACAGAGTTACCCAGTAACTATACATTTTAAGGGAGATACATTTGACTGAGGTAAGACAGGGCATGGGCTTGTAGTGCTACAGGGTCACAGGGTCTTTCAGTTATCCCTTGGGCTGGGTGATCTTTATGACCAGCAATTAGCAAAGGAATGTTAACAGGAGTGATGGACAGTTACCTCCCCTTCTCTGAGAGCAGGGGATCAAGCACCAGCCATGGCACTCCTGGTTATAAGGAGTTCAATTTTCCTTTTCCATTAGACATTCCCTTTTCAGGGCCTACATTTTAAAACTTTTATTAATTTTAATTTTTGGTCCCTCAGGGTTAGTCTCTGGGGCTCTGCAAACCTGGCACAACATAGAAAACCTAGAATAATGCAACTGTTTTTGTTGTTGTTTTCACCTGCTCTCTGAGGAAGATGTGGCTAACAATAATGCTCATAAACACGTTCTCCCATGTTCCATTATTCTCTAAGTATTCAACTTCCCATGGAAACTACTCTTTGGGGCTGGTGATGGCTCAGTTGTTACGAGCACTGGCCGCTCTTCCGAGAACCTGGGTTGAAGTCCCAGCATCCATATGGCAGCTCACAACTGTCTGTGACTCCAATTCCAAGGGATCTGACACCTTCATATAGACATACATTCAAGCAAAACACCAATACACATAAACTAGGAATCATTTATAAATGGAAAAAGAAAGATAACTCTTTATTATTATTCATTTAACAAGGCTCCTAAAGCAGTGGAACCATCACCCAGTCTTCTGATTGGAGAAAGACCTATTTTCTTGTTTGAGATCTGGTCCATGCTTTTCTTCCCTGGTTGTCTGAAGTCCCAATGACAATCAGGAGAAAAGTACCTTCAGTTCATCTGACCTCAGTGTGCAACTACAGAACAAACATCTCCTTTTGTGTCCTGAATTCTCTCTTTAGTTGTTAATATTCTGGGCACCCTTCCACCTATGGGACAGGGATTAATCACTCCACCTGCACTGTATAGTGGCTTGTGCAAGGTAGCTAGCCTCATTGTGTCCAAGCGGAAGAAGGGAGTACATGAAGACAGCAGGGTCTGCTATTGGAGCCTGGGGCAAGTGCTATTGAAATGCATATCTCTGCTGATCTAGAAAAGGTTTCTGTCTGAGATGGAAGGCCAGGTCAGCAATCATTGTGCTGTATCCTTAAGAACAGTGTAACCCTATTGGAGTTGCTCTTGTCAGTCAGGCCTCACTAGCCAATCAGGCCCTCCAGGTGACCTGTCAGTCAGAAGAGGTATAGGGCCCTTCCAGGCACCAGTTTCAGGCTTGTCTCTGAAGAGGAGTTGGTGCCTTATTTGTGTGCTATGCTGCGAATACTGCTACAGGAAGCTGAGTGGAGAGCTTAGGCAATCTGGGTAACCATGATATGGTAAGTGAGGGGCTGCTGTCCCCAGATGGGAGGGTTAGGGTGCAGGAGCCAGTATGGTGGGTCCTCCCCAGATCTGAGTGGGAACCTGCAGTCAGATTCCCTGTCCTGTGAGGTTTCATGTGGTCCTTGCAACTCCCTGGACCCAGGGGTAGGCCTCTGAATAACTTTGGTTAGAGCACTGGAAGCAGGAGGCTAGTGTAGAAACATCTTTTTAGTTTACATCAATGTGCTTTTGGTGCACCTGTGGAAAGGTCGCCAAGCTTGGAGAGGCCTCATTTCTCTGGCATCTTCTAGACATTTAGCACTTGCATTTTACCTTTATGTGTAAACATTCATTATTGTGGATGTTGTAAAAGGCATCTCATGTGTTTGGTTGCACTCCACTTACATGCTATGATGTAGAAGAGTAAAATTGTTGATATAAAGAATTTGCCAAAGCTTAGGCAATAGTAAGTCTCACAAAGTAGAATTTAGCTGAGGGAGGACTGCCTGTAAGATACCCAAATGATAAGTGTATGCTAACCAGGCCTGTTAGAAATTAGGATGCTAGGATATACATTTATTCACTAGGATTGTGACATTTGGCTCCAAACCATTACAAAGAAGCCTCCCCTGATTTACAACCAGCCACTAGGCCCATCTCCATATCAAAGAACAGTCCTCTAACAAGCTGCCCAAGGAGGTATTACAGGTTCACAACCAACCTTAAGGCCTGCTGTGCCATAAAGTTCCAGTTTTCTTCTTCAGTAAAGCATAGTTCTGCCAGATGGGCAATAGGATATCAGGTGTCAAGTATTTGAAAAGTAAAGCACTGTTGTGTTAAGTACTTGCCTGATCAAGCAAGGCTTTAATTTAGGCCCTCAGGCAGGGAAGAGGAACATTCTTGGGATAGCTAGTAATAGCCTGGGGGCCTAGGTCTTGGGAGGGTTTCCTATGGGCCTGGTGTATTGATAGTAAAACAGAGCTCTTTCTCTAAAACTAGGAATATGCTTAGGAGAGCTGGTAATAGTCTGGAGCCAGGGCCTTTGTGGAGAGGTTGCTTCCAATCCTGAAAACCCAACTCTTCCCACCATATGGAGCTATGGTTATCAGTCCCAAGGCCACTGTAGCTTTAGTCAGTAATGTTCTTGAGATAACATGTGTTCCCCTTGTGTGGCTTCATTTGAATAGCCACCTTCTGAATTTGTCCCATCATATGATGCTTCCTGCTACTTTATAGAAGTCTCCTATTCCTTCCACTCCCCCCCCCAGTAGTATACAAAATGGTGTTCTTAAGAAGCTTAAATCCCAGCACTCTGGAGTCAGGCAGGCAGATCTCTGTGAGTTCAAGGCCAGGTCACTGATTTACTTAAGAATTTATTCTAGGATATATTTTTGCTGTTTAATCCTCTCATATGCCTAAGTGGCTAGACCTACAAGATGACTGTCTCTATTTAATTTGTTCAAAGTGTAACCTGGAGCATGAACCTAAAAGACACTTAAGGATAATGCCATATGTGTAATGCAAGTGTGTCTAAGCTGGCTCCACTTTGAACATTTCCTAGAGATGGATGCGTATCATCATTAAAAAGATTTTTCTTTATCAGTCTCCCAAAAGTGTGAAGTGATTTCTCCCTGGGAAGGCATATTAATTCTAGCACAGCTACATTTCCATCTTTTTAGATAAAAATGTTTCTGAGACAAACTCTCTTATGTTGACTTAGGTTGCTTTGATATTTAAAATTGTCCATTTGAGTCATGAAGTCAACTATCCAAAGCAGTCACAGGAAAAGGATTTGCATATGGAGCATTGCTTCTGTCTTCAGAACAAAATAGAAGGAATAGTTTATGGTGTACAATGCAGGGGAAACAGGGTAGGCAATCAGCTGCTGCAGTCACCATTATAAAAAAGGACCTGATTGTGGTATCAGCGATGTTTTTGTAATTTCCCAGCATGTTTTAATTCATGTCATCTGAATAAACACAGACCAGTGTGAGTGTACATCTTGGAAAGTTTATTTTGAGCCAATGATTATTGAATTTGCAATTAGGCAGCTCTCCTATGCAGATATGTATGTGCAATCCTGGTTGACACAGTTAAGTCATCTCAGAGGTTTGAGACACAGGCCATTGGCTGTAATTCCATGTGTCAGTTTACAGCACTCAGTAGCTGACATTTTACGTGGGACAAAGTAATACAATGTCTTATTAATGGCATTCTCCCTAACAGGGAAGTGGCTACTCTATTTCAAAGTCAATATAGCTAAGTGTTCTTTCCATTATTTTTATTTCCTTAAAAAATCAATTATTGGTAACATTTTTAAAAATTCATTTTCTTTAAATACATTACTGCTATAATCCCTTTGTTTCTATTTTCCATTGTTTCCTGGTTTAAGAATTTCATTCCATTTTTTCTTAAGTGCTGTTTAATTATTATCTATCTATCTATTTATTTATATGTATCAGTTTAGATCAGTGGTTCTTAACCTGTGGGGTCACAGCTCCCTTTGGGAGAGTCAAATGACTTTAACACACTGGAAATCACAGATGTTTATATTAAAATTCATAACAGCAAAATTATAGTTTTGAAGTAGCACTGAAAATAATTTTGTGGTTGGGGTTGCCACATCATGAGGAACTGTGTTAAAGGGCCACAGTATTAGGAAGGCTGAGAACCACTGGTTCTGATCAATGTCTCCTGTAGCTCAGGCTGTCTCACACTGTGTAATTGAGAATTGCTTTGAACAACTAACCTCTGCTGCCCATTGCTGCCAGGACAGACATGCAAATCCTTCCAGGCTGGGCCTTGACTGGTTTCTGGGAAGGAAAAATAACCAGTAAATGAATATTCTCCAAAGTCTCAAGATTTTATTGTGAATTTACAAAGAAGGAAGAACCTGTGTAAGAATTTCATTCACCAATTGTAAAGCAGGTGTAGTCACAACACAGAAAGGGAGGGTCAAGAAGAGGGAAGAAAGATTTCCTGCTGTGACATTAGCCATGTGGAGTCAGATAATTAATTTTAGATATTCCATAAATGTCCTGAATGGCCATTTCTCAGTTTCATGAACCAGGCAATCAAAAATCTAAATAACAGAACTTATCATGAAACCAAATTACTGTAGTTACAGCATTTCAACCTAAATAGAAGAACTGGATAAAATAGTGTTGCCCTGCCTAACATAGCTGGTTTTTCCAGGTTTAAGAAATATCCCTGAGAGAAATAGTATGAGTAGTACTTGGTGTGTTCTAATACAAATCCCTAGTCTCTGGAGCACACAGCCATAAAGCATGTTTCAACTTTGTAACATAATTTTTTGTATTGTATTATAACTACATTATTTCCGCTGTCTCGTTCCTGCCTCCAAGGCCCCCTATAGCCTCTTCCTTGTGTTCTCATCCATGGTCTCTGTTTAACAACAAATACTGTTTGAATGTGACCTGTGTTTGGCTGTAGGACCTCTCAGCTATGAAGCAAAGGGTTGTCTGTGCTACACATTGAGTGTGTAATTGAATGTGCTCACATGGGATCCTTGGAAGAGGAACAGGAAGTGTTCTGGGAGATTGGAGGATTTTACTAAACTATGAATATCCCAGATCAGGACCCTGTCTGATTGTAGTGTAGAAGGGCAAAGCTGGGAGGGCCTGTGTGGTCTGAATCATTTGATCTCTCCTCTCCCAGTAGGGTAACTTCCAATGTTCTGAAGCCCAGCAGGGTCGTCTTAACTAATGATGAACTTTGGGAAAGCTTAGCCATCAGGAGCACCAGTGGGAGGCAACTTACAGTTTCTTTTCAGTATTCTCCTCTTGTTCTGATGTGGGGAGCTATAAGGAAGACCACAGGCCATGCCATGGTGAGTTTGGAGGCCACTGTCCCCAGACCAGGAAGAGCAGGTTTGCTGAGCTATCAGAATCTGAACTGCTTGGGCTGGGATGGACCATGAGCCATGGTGGCTGTCAGTAGCAGAAAGTTGAAAACATTCTAATCATGTATTGCTGAAGGATCACACACATACACACACACACACACACACACACACACACACACACACACACATATATATATTTGCATTGAGCATTCTGTTTCCACTTTGCATGTAGCTTTGGAATCACCTTTTTTCTTATAAAATGTTGGGCATTGTCTTTGGACTGCATTCAATTTATGATTTAAATTAACCATAAACAACATCTTAATATTGAAGCATCATATTCCCTAGTATCATTTATATAATTTATTTATTTATGTGTTGTTGTGAATCTGTGAAAGACTTTTAGATTATTGAATAAAAAGTATTATTGGGCTTGGCAGGTGGCTCAGCACATATTATTCTTGGTGATGACCTCAGTTCAGATCCCAGCACCCAAATCAGGAGGCTCATAGCTACCCACTACTTCAGGTTTAGGGTATCTGATAGGCTCTTTTCTGATGTGTTACTTGTACACACATGGAAGACATTCCCTCAAACATACAAATATATACATAAAAAACAGGGATAATTTTATTTTCAAAAGTTCTTTTTACTCATAAAGCAATTAGAGAAAAACAAGTTGTTTTAGGTTTTTAATAGAAATCATACATTGTTTCTTTAAAAATCTGTTCTCTTGCATTTGATTTGGGAAAGTTTTTCTTTCCTCATCCTGATGCATTTAAGGCAATCATCAGTCATAGGAAAGCTGTCCTAACTTTTGTGAGCAAGAAGGTAGATATGCATAACTAGTATAACATTTTAGTATGGCAAGGGACATCACACAAGGTTCATACTCTGAATTCCCAATTGTGGTCCTAATCCTATCCTGCCAGGGCTGCTCATCTGTGCAATGTATCTTAGCTGATGTTCAGGTCCAGTCTCTAACTGAAGTCTCTGATTCATGGGTCATCATCCTGGGGAAGATGCTCTATCCCCAGGGTTGATCAAGATGATGTCTCTTCACATGTCTAGAGTAGTACTTTGGTCTCTGTTTATATACTGTCCAGTGGATGTCATGTTGTTCTAATACTGTGTCTTGTTATCTGGAGTGAGTGATATTGCTAAGTTCTTGTTATCAGATACAGCCTTGGGTGTAGCGGGGTTCATGAATAAGCTGTTTTTACATGTCTAAAATGTGTTTTTTCAGGATCTAATGAGATGATCATGTGGTTTTATTTTTTCTTTCAGTTTTTATGACAGATTTTCCTATGTTGAACCATCCCTGCATCTCTCAGATTAAGCCTACTTTATCAGAGTGGATGATTTTTTTTTCATGTGTTCTTGGATATGGTTTGCCAGAATTTTATTGAGTAATTTTTTATCAATGTTCATGAAGGGACACTGGTCTGTAATTCTCTTTCTCAGTTGAGTCTTTGTGTAGTTTGTGTATCATGGTATCTAGAGCCTCATATAAAGAATTTGGCAATGTTCCTTCTATTTCTATTGCATGGAACAATTTGAGGATTATTGGCATTAGATCTTCTTTGAAATTATGGTAGAATTCTGCACTGAAACAATTTGGCACTGGGATTTTTTTGTTTGGGAGACATTTAATGACCTTCTATTTCTTTTTTATTATTATTTTGGTTTTTCGAGACAGGGTTTCTCTGTGTAGCTTTATAGCCTATCCTTGCACTCGCTCTGGAGACCAGGCTGGCCTCAAACTCACAGAGATCCGCCTGCCTCTGCCTCCCGAGTGCTGGGATTACAGGCGTGCACCACCAACGCCCGGCAATGACCTTCTATTTCTTTGGGGATTATAGGTCTATTTAAATTATTTATCTAGTCTTGATTTAATTTTGGTATGTGGTACCTATCAAGATAATTGTCCATTTCTTTTATATTTTCCAGTTTTGTAGAGTACAGGTTTTTGAAGTGTGAACTAAAGAGTGCCTGGATTTCCTCAGTATCTGTTGTTATATCCCGCTTTTTATTTTTCATTCTGTTAATTTGGATATTTTCTCTCTGCCTTTTAGTTGATTTGGATATCTTGTTGATATCACTGATTCTTGGTATTGTTCTTTGTTTCCATTTTACTGATTTCAGCATGGACTTTGATTATTTCCTGCTGTTTACTCCTCCTGCATGAGTTTGTTTCTTTTTTCTAGAGGAGGAGTGAATGGGGGCTACAAGGGAGGTGAGGGGAGGGAGTGTGAGAAGAGGAGGGAGGAGAAACTGGTTAGTATATAAAATAAATGAAAAAATTTAATAAAAATTAAAGGACAAAATGAAAAGGATTCAAAGTTATAATACTGTGTGAGAGGCACATTGGCAGGTGGATTTGAACCACAGCAAGTGAGGGACAAACACTCCATGAAGACAGAGCTTACAGGAAGTTTTATTGCCAGAAGGTACCCTAGTCCTTGAGGCAATACACAGTGCCAATAGGGACCACATATAAGAATTATTAACAATTTCATAGCAATGTTCAACTTTGGGCCACAACAAGAAAAGGAGAAAGCATACAATATATATTCTATTTAATAATAAATAAATAAATTTATTTAATAATAAATAAATAAATAATAATAAATAAATCAGTATAGAAGGTAAGAACTCCAGAAATGGGAGTTTGTCTTACAATACGTGGAAGGATCCAGATTGTCTTTTTATGAATTTAATTCTGTCAGCTTTGGGATAGTTCTTGCTAATTGTTTCCAAAAAGTCAATAAGAGCTATTTGACAATATTCATTATCCTTCCATAAGGAAGAAATTTCATCATTAGTTAAAAGTACTATAATTTCTGCTGGATCTTTTCCAGTCATTTGACGAAGTCTTAATTTGCCCTTTAAAATCAAATCAGAAATCTTTTCTATATATGTCTTTAACTTTTTATTCTGTTTATGTGGCAGAAATATCCACTCTAATATAGTGTCTTCCCTCTGCATCAGAATTCCAGAAGGATATTCTCTGGATGGTAAGATGACCACAATAAAATCTAAATCAAGGTTTATCCGATGTATATGTGCATCCAATATTCTTTTTTCTACCCATTGTAGTTCTTTTTCTGCCTCAGCAGATAATATTCATGGACTGTTTAGGTCCTTATCACCTTTAAGAGCTATTTTTAAATGTTTTAAGTCATGACCTTCTACCCCAATAATCGTCTGTAATTGAGAAATTTCTCCTGACAGCTTCTGAAGACTATTTAGAGTTTGATAATGATCCTTGAGCCTAGCAATGATATCTTGATGGAAAGTTTCAATCTCATTAATCATGAAAGATTCAAGGCATGATAGTGAATCTTTGAAATGCTGTGACTGCTGTTCTATATGGTTTTCTAGGTGTATAATTTGTTCATCCCTAACTAGCATCTGGGTGGCATGGAGATTGCCGTGCAGGAATTGAAATTTAGAACCAAGGTCATGATTTGCCTCAGCAATCAACCTGATGGACTTTTCTAGTTTGTCAGCTCTGTTCTGTAATTCATCTTGCAAACTTTCAAACTTAGATTCAACTCTATTATCTACCCGCTTGTATTTTTCAGCCACTGATTTAATGGCATTATCCAATTGTTTAAACCTATCCTGGGTATCTTGCATCTTAGTATCCAAACTACAGAACAGAGAGGCTATCTGAGTTTCCAGGTGATCCAATTGTTTAAACCTATCCTAGGTATCTTGCATCTTAGTATCCAGAGTACAGGTCAGAGAGGCTATCTGAGTTTCCAGTTGGTTACATATTTTCTTTAGTTCATCATGGTCCTCTGACCGCCTAGCCTCTAATGCCTCTGAAATGGAGAATCTCTCTGCATTTATCTTATCATAAATGTGGTGCATTTCAACTTGGGTATTAGACAGCTCTGCCCGTATCATATAAAACATAGAGCAAAACCTATCATCTAGCTTCTGTTCTACATGCTGCATAAATGTATCATGGGTCAGTCTGGTCTCCAAAACCTCATTACATAAAGCTTGCATGTCCTGTAGGCAGGTGGTGAAATTAGCTTTATCCCTGTTCCTGACTAGTGATAATACGTGTATTAACACACTAACAACTAACAAAGCATATAAGCCAATATTCAGAAGATCAACCTCTTCCTCAAACACTGAATTTACATAAGAAGTGGAAACATTATGACAGAAATTCGGCCATATTCACCAGCAGCATTAACTCCAGATGCAGTAACCACTTTTTACCAGCAGGTGGCGCAGGTACAGTTGTGTTGAGTAGGATCTGAAATTTCTTGAAAATCCTTATAGAGCGTGTTAAGACGGATTGGGGATGTGTTTTTACTAGGTATGGGAAAATCTTTGGATGGTACCTGGTGGAGACCAAGCTTGGCAGATGGATCTGAACAAAGGCCCGTCACTGGGCTGGAGCGGTAGGCTATGCAATGGGGCCTCATCGGTGAGCGGTTTTCTGTGGAGAAAACCTGCAGGCGGGCAGGCGCGTGGTTTTTCTGGCAGCGGCTACAGGCCACAGAAACTATAACGGCCCGCACAGAAAAGGCAAACCTGTTTTGGTCGCACCTGAGGACCGCTGGCCCATGCACGTGGCTAGCGGTAAATTAATGCGCAGCTGTGGCGCAAATTGCTGCCTGGAGCAATAAAACCTGTAGCGAAGCCGGGTGTTGGTGGCACATGCCTTTAATCGCAGCACTCGTGAGGCAGAGACAGGCGGATCTCTGTGAGTTCGAGGCCAGACTGGTGTCCAGAGCAAGTGCCAGGACAGGCTCCAAAGCTACACAGAGAAACCCTGTCTCGAAAAACCAAAAACAAACAAACAAACAAACAAACAAAAAAAAAAAAAAAAAACCTGTAGTGAAGCCTGTGGAAAATTTAAACTCTCCCGGCTGGGTGGATGGCGGGCAGCGACTGAGCGTGAGCGCAAGGGGGGGGGGCAGTAACTCACTGTTTTCACTGGGGGTCGCATGCGGTGGGTGGGTGGGTGGGTGCACAAGGCTGTGGGTTTTCGGGCAGTGGCAGGTCAGAAACCTAAAGCACAGCAAATCCTAAAGCCCTCTCGATTCAAGTGGATTCTGGGCTGGGCAGCCTTGATACCTTTATTCAGATAAATAGCAGCCAAAGGCAAGCCAGAGTGTGCCAGGGGCAGCCAAGCAGCGAGGCCAGGGAGAAGGGAAAGAGAAAGGGCTTCCATGTGCTCTGCGGTGACCTCACCTTGACCACACCTTGACAGGCATGGCCAGGCACACCTGTAACCAGCCTCTAACAGGCGTGGCTTACTGTCCCTTACATTTATACTGTTGTCAGTATAACTTTCTTTTTATACATTTATGGTATATTTTAGAATTCAGTGACCTATGATGATGTGCATGTTGACTTCACTCAGGAAGAGTGGGCTTTGATGGATCCTTCCCAGAAGAATGTCCATAAAGATGTGATATTGGAGACTAAAGGAACCTTACCATAGGTAAGACTATGAATTTTCCTTCACATTTTAAAATAAGGGGCAACTGTTTCTTGGTTATTGATGCTCTTCTGTATTACAATTGAAACTGAGCAAGGATGATGTGAATGAATCAGGCATGTTTGTAAGGTTCACTGAAGATAACAACTTAAATGTTGCACAACTTCCAATAATATATCAGACGTTTTCTGGTACTATATTTTAGGCTACACAGAATGCAATTTTTTTCAACTCTTTTTTATTTGAATTAGAAACAGGATTGTGTTACATGACAATCCCAGTGCCCTTCTCCCTCTCGTCCTCCCCTACCAACCCCCCCAAACTAAAGCCCTATCTATCACATATCCTTTCTGCTCGCCGTGGATGGTGAGGTTTTCCATAGGGTGTCATCAGAGTCTATTGTATCCTTTGGGATAGGGCCCACCCCCATGTGTCTTGGCTCCAGGAGTATTCCTCTATATGGAATGGGCTCCCAAAGTCCACACCTATGCTAGGGATAAGTACTGAACTCCTACAGGAGGTCCCATAGATTTCCGAGGTTCCCTCACAGAAACCCATGTTCCTGGGGTCTGGATCAGTCCCAGGCTGGTATTCCAGCTATCAGTCTGGGGAGCAAGAGTTCCCCGATGTTCAGGTCAGCTGTTTCTGTGGTTTTCACCAGCCTGGTCTGGACCTCTTTGCTCTTCACTCGTCCTCTGCATCTGGGTTCTAGTTCAGTTCGGTGATTAGTTGTGGGTGCACAGATTGCAATTTTAATGTGCAAGCTAATACAAGTATACCTCAGAAGAAATTTTAAGGTGTGGAAGTTTTAAAGAAAGCAACAGTGTAATTCAGCACAGCTTAAGGTGCATTGATGATTATTAAATTCTCACAGAACCATATACCAATGCTTTCAGTTTCATAGCATTCATATTACATAAGGTATACACATTGAATAAGTAATAAATACACGTCCAAAACCTTCTAATAAGCATATGGTTAATAGTAAAGCTTGTGTTATTCAACTGCTTGTGACTTTGCTAAGCTTAGTGAGAGGAGGGGGTAGTTAGATTCAAGAGCTAAGGGCGGGCGACTGTTGTGGAGAAATCTTACTCTACACCATATGTCTGTGAGGAACAGAGTTAAATGCTTCGAATCCAATGTGGACATCTTTTGTTTGTTATTCTTCCTTTATTAGGTATATCATATGTCAGTCTTGATACGAGCCATATGAACATAGGAATATCAAAAGAAGCAACATACCCATCTCTCTCTAAGAAAAATTAGAAGATATGTAGCAGCCCCCTATTAGAATAGATTTGTTGAATGTAATGCAAGTTTACAAGTAATTGCTTTTCCAGCTTTCATTGGAAATACATCAACAAACACACACTTCATAAAATCCCTATGTGTTCTAGGAATGTACATATACTTCTGTTTGTCCTGTTTTGCTTTACAAATGTAGTATGACTCACACTATGGGACAATTTATGAGTTTTTCCAGTTATCATCAAATATGTGAAAATGTCATATAGAAAAAAGATGTTATAAATGTGAGCCATCACAGGTATTTTCAAAGATCCAAAACCACCCTTAATGAAGGGGAGAGCAACATGAGTGTAAACAGTGATAAAACCTTAAGACCTGATTTCTCTTTACAATTATACCAAATTATAAAATTAATTCATACATATATATTCAACAGTGTAATGGATGTGTTAAAATTTTTAACTATGTCAATTATGAAAGAAGTCATACTGCAGAGAAACCATCTGAATATTCTCAAAGTGTTAAAGCCTATGCATATCATGATCATCTTCAAAGAAATGAAAGACTCCATACTGGAGGGAAGCCCTATGATTGCAATCAATGTGTGAAAGCATTTGCATATCATAGTCGTCTTCTAAGTCAGAAAATAACTGGAAATAGGGAGGAAAACCCTATGAATATAACCAATGTGGTAAGGCCTATGCATATAAGTCTTCTATTGTCTAAAATAACCCATCCTGGAGAGAAGCTTTATGAATGTAATTTATGTGGTAAATTCTTTTCACAGGACAGTAGTCTCCAAACACATAAAAAAACACATACAGGAGAGAAAGAAACCCTATGAATGTAGTCAATGTGGTAAAGCCTTTCATGTCACAGTTTTTTTTCAACTTATAAAAGAACATATTGGGGAGAAACTCTGTAGTCAATGTGGTAAAGCCTTTGTACATTATTGTAGTCTTTGAAATTATGAGGAAAAAAATCATACTGCAGAGAAACTATAAATGTAGTCAGTGTGGTAAGGTTTTACACTTTGTGGTGGTTTGGTCATTCTGTTACAGCCTGTTCCTATCACAGTAGTCTTTGAGTACCTGAAAAAACTCATGTAGAAGAAAGTCTGGCTATAAAGGATTTCATAAGATCTTTAGCAAACACATTTCAGTTACTCAAGAGTATTACGGAGAAAATAATTCCACAGTGTCAACAATCTGTTTAAGCAGTATAATGCCCATCTTTATTTTGTTTGCACTTGCAAACTCATATGGACAAAGCCCTACAAATTTAAATGATAAAGTAACCCTTTTAGATTTTCTCTTCAATGACATGAAATAACTAATCCAGGTATAAACCTTTATGAATTTTTTGTGACTTTCTGTTACAATAAAACATGTTTACATCAACTCATGGAAGAGTTTGAAACTTGGTTCCAGAGGAATACAGGATCACCATGAAAGTGGCATGGCAACAGGTGTCAGACATGGCTGCTTAGCTCTCACTCACATCCTCGACCTGCAGCATGAACCAGAGAGTGGGAACTGGAAATGATGTGCCAATGTAAATTATGAAAACATGCCTCCAGTGACATATTTTCTCTAGTAGGGCTTCATTTCCTAAATCATCCCAAATGATACCACCTACTGAGAAGTATTGATTTCTCTGACTTCAAGACTACATGCTTGCTTTCTGTTATATGAAGCAGTTCATGATACTGAAAAACCGTAGGTAAGCCTTTATGTGCCTCAACATCTGGGTTACAGGAATGAATGCTTACAAAGAAAAATAGTCAGGATTGAAAATGTTCAATGATTTTTGTTAATTTTTATTTTGTTATGTCAGTGTATCTTCAGATATGTGATTAGATTGGCAAACCCTTTAGTCTTCCTGTATTTATTTCTATCAGGAATTATAGAATGTTGTCAAAAGCCTCACCTGGATTCTGGGCAGGGACTTGTCTTAACTGATTGGCCCTGTCTTTTTCCTTCTCAATATTTTAGACCATTGGATGCTCTGTATTAGGAATTACTGGAAGTGGTCAAAAACCTGACCTTGGTCCTGGGAATGAACTTTTAACTGCTTGGCTATGTCTCTAGACCCAACTCAAGCCTCGCCTGATACCCACAAGCATGTATTTTAAAATCACTCTGGCTGCACACACAGCTCTGGGGAAAAAAAATCCATGAAATGGTAGGTCATGATGACTAGTCTCTGGAAAGTGTTTTTATTACTAGTTTCCAAAGAATGTTATTATCTTCAACAACTGCCTGGTTTCTAAAAATTTTTATGGGTTACCCTGCTCCAGAGCACCAACGTTTTGAAAATAAGTATAAGTAACTCTGTTCCCAGAAAAACCACTGGCTGCAGGTGTAAAAACCAAAATAATATTCCAAACCCCTCATGGGCAAAATTGTAAGTTCAGTTCCCAACCAATCAGTAAATGACTCATGTATGTTATAGCCAATCAATATGTTGTCACACTCCTGCCTAGTGATGAAAAAGGTATAAAAACTGTTTGCTTTGGAAACTCAAGGTCATTCTCTTCCCAGGAAATGACACCAATGCGATGGAATATAATCCTTCCTCTTTTGCATTGAAGTTTTTTCCTGTGAGTGACTCCGTGGGGCACATTTTCCCGAAGTTGGACCCCCCTTTTGGGCCCAACAATATTTTAAACATTTATGTGTTATCTTGACATTAAAAAAACAAGGAAGAATGAGAAAAATCTTGTTCATGAAAACAATATGGTAAAGATTTTACATATCACAATTAACTTCAGTTTCAATTAAAAAATCTGTTTCATCTATTTCATTATACCCTTGAAGCAAGTAAATTGTTTACCACATTCATGCAAGTATGATGGTTGTGGTCAGAGTATTGTGGTTTGCATTTTTAAAGTTTTGTAGAAGGTATCAAAGTGTCCTGTAAATGTGGCAAATCTACTTATTGAAGTTTAGTTGCTGGTTCATTGACTCTGTTCATCTTCTGTAGTGTTTTCACTTTGTGATAGGCATTTTTCTGCTGAAATGTATAGAATGTGTTGCCCATTATCTAAGTGGTTCATTGTTGACTTAAATATGTGTTATACTACTTTTCACATAAAGGTGTCTATGAATGGGTGGTGGCTTCTTGCTCCTTGTTTTATTTTTATTTTTTTGTATTTCCACAAATTTCCTCCAGATGTTGTTTGTTTTCCATCCTGGCTTGGATGTCAGTAATTAGTCAGGGCTCCCTTTGAACTCATAAGTCTCATGTTTCATCCTCCTGAGGTCAAGACCAACAGTAGATGATGTAATCCTGATGTGTGCTCCTTTGTTGACATATTTTAACAATTTTAATATTAACATGCTTAATAGAAGAGAAGAAAATACTTCATGTGTGTATCCAAAGAAGCATTTATATCAGTCTGGTGGAGATATAATAAAATAGAATAAGAAAGGAGCATGGCCCTCTCCTCTCCCCAACATGGCTTGTGCCTGTCCCCTCATAGTGGTGTACTCTGAAAAGGGGGAGTCATCTGGCAAAAATGCCACTTTGCCAGCTGTGTTCAAAGCTCCCATTCAACTGGTTATTGTGAACTTTGTTCACACAAACTTGAGGAAAAACAACAGACAGCCCTATGCCGTGAGTGAACTGGCAGAACATCAGACCAGTGCTGATTCCTGGGGTACTGGCAGAGCTGTGGCTCGAATTCACAGAGTCCAGGGGGGAGGAACCGACCTTTCTGGCCAGGGTGCCTTTGGAAATATGTGCCAGGGAGGCCACATGTTTGCACCAACCAAAACCTGGCATCGTTGGCACTGCAGAGTGAACACAACCCAGAAGCGATATGCCATCTCTTCTGCCCTGGCTGCCTCAGCCTTGCCATCTTTGGTGAGGAAGTCCCTGAACTCCCTTTGGTAGTTGAAGATAAGGTTGAAGGTTACAAGAAGACCAAGGAAGCTGTTCAGCTGCTTAAGAAACTTAAAGCTTGGAATGACATCAAAAAGGTCTGTGCTTCTCAGAGAATGAGAGCTGGCAAAGGCAAAATGAGAAACCAAAGAGCCAGCAAATGGGACCCTGCATCATCTATAATGAGGATAATGGTATCATCAAGGCCTTCAGCAACATCCCTGGTATTACTCTGCTTAATGTAAGCAAGCTGAACATTTTGAAATTTGCTTCTGGTGGGCATGTGGGACATTTCTGCATTTGTACTGAGATTGCCTTCCAGAAGTAAGATGAGTTGTATGGCACTTGGCGTAAGGCTGCTTCCCTCAAGAGTAACTATAACCTTCCTATGCACAAGATGATGAACACAGACCTTAGCAGAATCTTGAAAAGCCCAGAGATCCAAAGAGCCCTCCGAGCACCACACAAGAAGATTCATCATAGTGTCTTGAAGAAGAACCCACTGAAGAACCTGAGAATCATGTTGAAGCTCAACCCTTATGCAAAGACTATGTGCAGGAATACCATTCTTTGCCAGGCCAGCAATTACAAACTGCGGGTGAAGAAACTAGAAGCAGCAGCAGAAGCATTGGCAGCCAAATCGGGGAAAGGGGCAGCAGATAAGAAGTCTGCAGAGAGTAAGAAAGAAAAGAAGCCTGTGGATGTCAAGAAGCTGAAGAAGCCTGCAGGGGAAAAGTCAGCAATTACCAAGAAACCAGCAGCTGGGAAGAAACCAGCAGAGAAGAAACCTACCACAGAGGAGAAAAACCTGCTGCTTAAAACTATTAAAATCTGTTTAATTCCATAGAGCAAAGAGAGACAGCCTATTTGAATAAAAACCTGATCAAAGATACAGAAAAAAATAAAATAGAATAATCAGAAATTATCTGTATATCTCATAACATAGCTTGTTGTATTGTAGATATGTATATAGGTTATAACATTCCTGCTTCTTCATGATCTCATTTTTATACATTTGGCACTCATCTTGAATTATTGCCTCCTAAAGCAATTATCCAGAGATGCCAAATAATGTAAAGTCAGATTTACTTTTGAAAAACATGTCTGGTGTGTGTGTGTGTGTGTGTGTGTGTGTGTGTGTGTGTGTGTGTGTGTGTGTGTGTGTGTTTAATGTGATTATGAGTTAGATTGGCTAACAGATATGTTGGTTCTGGAAGAAAATTTTGTGGGTTAGCCCTATTCATATGGTGATCAAGGTCAGGTTGCCAGCCTTGCACACCACAGATATTTTTCCTTCTGAGGCAGCTCACTATTGCTTAAGTAAGTTTAGAAACATTACTTCAGTAAAATATTGTCTTCTATTCAAATTATAATTATATTGTCATTTAAGAAAAGAGCAATACAGGATTTACTTTTTCTGCTATCTTTCTGCTTTTTTTGTTAGTTTA